>NC_136913.1:3004514-3544658 GCF_949752795.1 Hyperoodon ampullatus | reverse complement strand
GGACCTGCACCCTCAAAATATGAAAACCCATATTACTTTATTTTCTTCCTTCCTCCCTCCCTCCCTCCCTCCTTCCTTCCTTTCTCTCTTCCTTTCTTCCCAGTGCAATATAGAAATTAGTAGCTGCCTAATGAACATGTACATGCACAAAATCAGCCGTGGGAATAATTTTTCACACCTGGATGGCTCTTTCCAGAACAGGTGTGACTTAAGCTCAGTTGTTGAAGTCGTCAAGAGAAACACTCTGGTTGTCATTTCTTAAAAATCAGTGTTTCTCAGGGGAAATATGGATCCTGTTTATTTGGCTTCATTTCCTCAAAATTCCATATCTCTTTTAAGTGCAGTTTGCCTCTTTAAAGACACATTCTGGGATTTAGTTTATATTTTGTTTATTTCCATGTCCAGTGGTTTTTTAAGAGGTTTGTTTGTATATGTTCACTTCAGTGATAAAAATAATGTAATATTGTAATAGAAAATTTAAAAATAAGTTGACTAAATATTCATTTTATGTATATGTATTTCTTTTTTTGGCTTTTTTTCAGTTTCCATTTTGCCTGTTTTTTTAATTGAAGTATAGTTGATTTACAACATTGTGTCCACTTCAGGTGTACAGCAAAGTGACTCAGTTGTATATATATATATATGTATATATATACACACACATATATATATACATATATATGTGTGAGTGTCTCTCTCTCTCTCTCTCTCTCTCTCTCTCTCTCTCTATATATATATATATATATATATATATATTATATATTCTCTTTCAGATTCTTTTCCCTTAAAGGTTATTGCAAGATATTGAGTAGAGTTCCCTGTGCTGTACAGTAGGACCTTGTTGTTTACCTATTTTATACATAGTAGTGTGTATCTGCTAATCCCAAACTCCTAATTTATCCTTCCAACTCTTCCCGCCCTTCCTCCTTTGGTAACCATAAGTTTGTTTTCTATGTCTGTGAGTCTATTTCTGTTTTGTAGATAAGTTCATTTGTGTCATACATTAGATTCCACATATAAGCAATATCATAGGATATTTGTCTTTCTCTGTCTGACTTGCTTCACTTAGTCTGACAATCTCTAGGTCCAACCATGTTGCTACAAGTAGCATTATTTCATTCCTTTTTATGGCTGAGTAGTATTCCATTGTATATATGTACCACATCTTCTTTATCCATTAATCTGTCAATGGACATTTAGGTTGCTTCCATGTCCTGCATATTGTAAAGAGTGCTGCTATGAACATTTGGGGTGCATGTATCTTTTTTTGTTTTGGTTTGTTTTTTTTGGCTGCATTGAGCCTTCTTTGCTGCACGCAGCCTTTCTCTAGTTGCTGTGTGCAGGCTTCTCATTGCGGTGGCTTCTCTTGTTGCGGAGCTCGGGCTCTAGGCGCACAGGCTTCAGTAGTTGCAGCACGCGGGCTCAGTAATTGCAGCACATGGGCCCTAGAGCACGTGGGCTTCAGTAGTTGCGGTGCACAGGCTTAGTTGCTCCACGACATGTGGGATATTCCTGGACCAGGAATGGAACCCATGCCCCCTGCATTGACAGGCAGATTCTTAACCACTGCGCCACCAGGGAAGTCCCTGCATATATCTTCTTGAATTATGGCTTCCTCCGTATATATGCCCAGTAGTGGGATTGCTGGGTCGTATGGTAGTTCTATTTTTAGTTTTCTAAGGAACATCCATATTGTTCTCCATAGTGGCTGTATCAATTTACATTCCCACCAACAGTGCAAGAGGGTTCCCTTTTCTCCACACGCTCTCCAGCATTTATTGTTTGTAGATTTTTGATGATGGTCATTCTGACTGGTGTGAGGTGATAACTCATTGTCGTTTTGGTTTACATTTCTCTAATGATTAGTGATGTAGAGCATTCTTTCATGTGTTTGTTGGCAATCTGTATATCTTCTTTGGAGAAATGTCTATTTAGGTCTTCTGCCCAGTTTTTGGATTAGGTTGTTTGTTTTTTTTTGATATTGAGCTGCATGAGCTGCTTGTAAATTTTGGAGATTAATCCTTTGTCAGTTGCTTCATTTACAAATATTTTCTCCCATTCTGAGGGTTGTCTTTTCGTTTTGTTTATGGTTTCCTTTACTGTGCAAAAGCTTTTAAGTTTCATAAGGTTATTTTTGTTTATTTTTCTTTTTATTTCCATTTCTCTAGGATGTGGGTCAAAAACGATCTTGCTGTGATTTATATCATAGAGTGTTCTGTCTATGTTTTCCTCTAAGAGTTTTATAGTGTCTGGTCTTCCATTTAGGTCTTTAATCCATTTTGAGTTTATTTTTCTGTATGGTGTTAGGGAGTGTTCTAATTTCATTCTTTTACATGTACCTGTCCAATTTTCCCAGCACCATTTATTGAAGAGGATATGTTTTCTCCATTGTATATTCTTGCCTCCTTTATTCAAAATAAGGTGACCATATGTGCGTGGGTTTATCTCTGGGCTTTCTATCCTTTTCCATTGATCTCTATTTCTGTTTTTGTGCCAGTACCATAATGTCTTGATTACTGTAGCTTTGTAGTATAGTCTGAAATATGGGAGCTTGATGCCTCCAGCTCCGTTTATCTTTCTCAGGATTGCTTTGGCTATTCGGGGTCTTTTGTGTTTCCATACAAATTGTGAAAGTTTTTGTTCTAGTTCTGTGAAAAATGCCACTGGTAGTTTGATAGGGATTGCATTGAATCTGTAGATTGCTTTGGGTAGTAGAGTCATTTTCACAATGTTGATTCTTCCAATCCAAGAACATGGTATATCTCTCCATCTGTTTGTATTTCTTTCATCAGTGTCTTATAGTTTTCTGCATACAGATCTTTTGCCTCCTCATGTAGGTTTATTCATAGGTATTTTATTCTTTTTGTTGCAGTGGTAAATGGGAGTGTTCCCTTAATTTCTCTTTCGGACTTTTCATCATTATTGTATAAGAATGCAAGAGATTACTGTGCATTAATTTGGTATCATGCTAGTTTACCAAATTCATTGATTAGCTCTAGTAGTTTTCTGGTAGCATCTTTAGGATTCTCTATGTATAGTATCATGTCATCTGCAAACAGTGACAGCTTTACTTCTTCTTTTCCGATTTGGATTCCTTTTATTTCTTTTTCTTCTCTGATTGCTGTGGCTAAAACTTCCAAAACTATGTTGAATAAGACTGGTGAGAGTGGACAACCTTGTTTTGGTCCTGATCTTAGAGGAAATGGTTTCAGTTTTTCACCACTGAGGACGATGTTGGCTGTGGGTTTGTCATATATGGTTTTATTATGTTGAGGAAAGTTCCCTCTATGCCTACTTTCTGGAGGGTTTTTATCGTAAATGGGTGTTGAATTTTGTTGAAAGCTTTCTCTGCATCTATTGAGATGATCATATGGTTTTTCTCCTTCAATTTGTTAATATCATGTATCACATTGATTGATTTACATATATTACAGGATCCTTGCATTCCTGGGATAAACCCCACTTGATCATGGTGTATGATCCTTTTAATGTGCTGTTGGATTCTGTTTGCTAGTATTTTGTTGAGGATTTTTGCATCTATGTTCATCAGTGATATTGGCCTGTAGTTTTCTTTTTTTGTGACATCTTTGTCTGGTTTTGGTATCAGGGTGATGGTGGCCTCATAGAATGAGTTTGGAAGTGTTCCTCCCTCTGCTCTATTTTGGAAGAGAAGGATGGGTGTTAGCTCTTCTCTAAATGTTTGATAGAATTCGCCTGTGAAGCCATCTGGTCCTGGGCTTTTGTTTGTTGGAAGATTTTTAATCACAAACTCAATTTCAGTGCTTGTGATTGGTCTGTTTATATATTTTCTATTTCTTCCTGGTTCAGTCTTGGAAGGTTGTCCATTTTATTGGCATATAGTTGCTTGTAGTAATCTCTTATTCTCCTTTGTATTTCTGCAGTGCCAGTTGTTATTTCTCCTCTTTCATTTCTAATTCTATTGATTTGAGTCTTCTTCCATTTTTTCTTGATGAGTCTGGCTAATGGTTTATCAATTTTGTTTATCTTCTCAAAGAACCAGCTTTTAGTTTTATTGATCTTTGCTATTGTTTCCTTCATTTCTTTTTCATTTATTTCTGATCTGATCTTTATGATTTCTTTCCTTCTGCTGACTTTGGGGTTTTTTTGTTCTTCTTTCTCTAATTGCTTTAGGTGAAAGGTTAGGGTTTTTTTTTCAGATTTTTCTTGTTTCTTGAGGTAGGATTGTATTGCTGTTAACTTCCCTCTAAGAACTGCTTTTGCTGCATCCCATAGGTTTTGGGTTTTTGTATTTTCATTGTCATTTGTCTCTAGGTATTTTTTTGATTTCCTCTTTGATTTCTTCAGTGATCTCTTGGTTACTTAGTAGTGTATTGTTTAGCGTCCAATTTTTTTGTATTTTTTACAGGTTTTTTCCTGTAATTGATATCTAGTCTCATAGTGCTGTAGTCGGAAAAGATACTTGATACGATTTCAATTTTCTTAACTTTACCAAGGCTTGATTTGTGACCCAAGATATTATCTATTCTGGAGAATGTTCCATGAGCACTTGAGAAGAAAGTGTATTCTGCTGTTTTTGGATGGAATGTCCTATAAATATCAATTAAGTCCATCTTATTTAATATGTCATTTGAAGCTTGTGTTTCCTTATTTATTTTCATTTTGGATGATCTGTCCATTGGTGAAAGTGGGGTGTTAAAGTCCCCTACTATGATTGTGTTACTGTCAATTTCCCCTTTTATGGCTGTTAGCATTTGCCTTATGTATTGAGGTGCTCCTGTGTTGGGTGCATAAATATTTACAGTTGTTATATCTTTTCCTTGGATTGATCCCTTGATCGTTATGTAGTGTCCTTCTTTGTCTCTTGTAATAGTCTTTATTTTAAAGTCTATTTTGTCTGATGTGAGAATTGCTACTCCAGCTTTCTTTTGGTTTCCATTTGCATGGAATATCTTCTTCCATCCCCTTACTTTCAGTCTGTATGTGTCCCTAGGTCTGAAGTGGGTCTCTTGTAGACAGCATATATATGGGTCTTGTTTTTGTATCCATTCAGCCAGTCTGTGTCTTTTGGTTGGAGCATTTAATTCATTTACATTTAAGGTAATTATTGATATGTATGTTCCTATTACCATTTTCTTAATTGTTTTGGGTTTGTTATTGTTGGTCTTTTCCTTCTCTTGTGTTTCCTGCCTAGAGAAGTTCCTTTAGCATTTGTGGTAAAGCTGGTTTGGTGGTGCTGAATTCTCTTAGCTTTTGCTTGTCTGTAAAAGTTTTAATTTCTCCTTTGAATCTGAATGAGATCCTTGCTGGGTAGAGTAGTCTTGGTTGTAGGTTTTTCCCTTTCGTCACTTTAAATGTTTCTCGCCACTCCCTTCTGGCTTGCAGAGTTTCTGCTGAAAAATCAGCTGTTACCCTTATGGGGATTCCCTTGTGTGTTATTTGTTGTTCTTCCCTTGCTGCTTTTAATATTTTTTCTTTGTATTTAATTTTTGATCGTTTGATTAATATGTGTCTTGACGTGTTTGTCCTTGGATTTATCCTGTATGGGACTCTCTGTGCTTCCTGGACTTGACTATTTCCTTTCCCATATTAGGGAAGTTTTCAGCCATAATCTCTTCAAATATTTTCTCAGTCCCTTTCTTTTTCTCTTCTTCTTCTGGGACCCCTATAATTCTAACGTTGGTGCATTTAATGTAGTTCCAGAGGTCTCTGAGACTGTCCTCAGTTCTTTTCATTCTTTTTTCTTTATTCTGCTCTGCAGTAGTTATTTCCACTATTTTATCTTCCAGGTCGCTTATCCATTCTTCTGCCTCAGTTATTCTGCTATTGATTCCTTCTAGAGAATTTTTAATTTCATTTATTGTGTTGTCCATCATTGTTTGTTTGCTCTTTAGTTCTTCTAGGTCCTTGTTAAACATTTCTTGTATTTTCTCCATTCTATTTCCAAGGTTTTGGATCATCTTTACTATCATTACTCTGAATTCTTTTTCAGGTAGACTGCCTGTTTCCTCTTCATGTGTTTGGTCCAGTGGGTTTTTACCTTGCTCCTTCATCTGCCATGTGTTTCTCTGTCTTCTCATTTTGCTTAACTTACTGTGTTTGCAGTTTCCTTTTTGCAGCCTGCAGGTTCGTAGTTCCCGTTGTTTTTGGTGTTTGCCCCCAGTGGGTAAGGTTGGTTCAGTGGGTTGTGTAGGCTTCCTGGTGGAGGGGACTGGTGCCTGTGTTCTGGTGGATGAGGCTGGATCTTGTCTTTCTGGTGTGCAAGACCGCGTGTGGTGGTGTGTTTTGGGGTGTCTGTGACCTTATTATGATTTTAGGCAGTCTGTCTGCTAGTGGGTGGTATTGTGTTCTTGTCTTGCTAGTTGTTTGGCATGGGGTTTCCAGCACTGGAACTTGCTGGTTGTTGAGTGGAGCTGGGTGCTGGTGTTGAGATGGAGATCCCTGGGAGAGCTTTCACCGTTTGATTATGTGGAGCTGGGAGGTCTCTGGTGGACCAACGTCCTGAACTCGGCTCTCCCACCTCAGAGGCACAGGCCTGACACCCTGCCAGAGCACCAAGACCCTGTCAGCCACATGACTGACCCAGAGCTCAGACTCTAAAAAGCCACACTGTAAGGGTGCCAGGCCAAGCTGTACTGTGATTCTCTTAAGAGTGTCTTTTTTTTTTTTTTTTTTTTTTGCAGTGTGCGGTCCTCTCACTGTTGTGGCCTCTCCCGCTGCAGAGCACAGGCTCCGGATGCGCAGGCCCAGCGGCCATGGCTCATGGGCCCAGCCGCTCCGCGGCATGTGGGATCTTCCTGGACCGGGGCACGAACCCACGTCCCCTGCATCAGGAGGTGGACTCCCAACCACTGTGCCACCAGGGAAGCTCCTTAACAGTGTCTTTTGAAGAGCAGGTACTATTAATTTTAAAGTTCTGTTTATAATTTTTTTATGGATTGTGATTTTGGTGTCATATCTAAGAAATCATTGGCTAACCCTAGGTCACATTTCTTTCTTTTATATAGAGTTAGGTTTTAAATCCAAATTTAAATTCACGCCATGGTTCATTCTGAGTTAATTTTTTAATGCAAGGTATATACTCAGGTGTTTTTTGGCGGGGGAGGTTTGGCATATGGATATCTGCTCCAGTATTATTTGTTTAAAAAACCGTCCTTTCTCCACTGAATTACCTTTGAACAATTTTTCAGAAATCAGTTGTTCGTATGTGTGTGTACTTCTGGACACCGTATTCTGTTCCACTGGTTTATTTGTCTATGTTGTTGGTGATGGCATACCGTCTTGATTATGGTAGCTTTAAAATAATGTAATATGTGTAATATTCTCCAATTTCATTCTTTTCTTTCAAAGTCATTGTGATCAGGCTACATCCTTTGCGTTTCCATATGCATCTCAAATTCAGCTTGTCATTTTCTACCCAAAAGCCTGCTGGGGACTTGATTGACATTTAATTGAATATATAGATCAGTCTGAAGATAGTTGACATCTTAACAATACTGATTTTTCTGACTCTTAACACTGTACATTTCTCAGGAATACTTTTTTTGGTTGACAATGTACAGGTCTTTAAAATCTTTTGTTCTATTTGCCCCTACATATGATGCCATGGCCAAAGGTATTCGTTTTTTGATAAAGGGTGTTTTGGATTTGATTCCTTTAGCCAGTGTATAGAAACACAATTGGTTTCTGTACATGACTGTATCTTATGCAGTATTTTGGATTGGATGCTGGACATTGTGTATTTGACCTTGTTGGATGCTGGATATTTTTGTATTCTTATAGATATCTTTGACATTTGTTCTGGGACACACTTGAATCATGTGGACACAGCTTGACTTTCTTACATCTTGCTGTTATATTTGTTAGATTGGACCAGACTGGCTGTCAGGTGGAAGCTAATTATCCCTTAATGAGCATCTTATCCAATACCCCATGCAAGCTTCATGAGGTTTTCCAGGATGGATGGTTGGAACAGGAACTGATCCAGGTCCTGGATGATCTGTGGGAAATTTTAGGTTTTTGTTTTTCCCCAGCCTTGAGAAGCTTGAATAATTGTTTCCTTATATATATGCACTGATATTTACTCAGCTGACAACATGGGGAGGATTCTTTGCAGATCTTCTGTCTGGGTGAAACCATCTCTTTCCTGGTACTCTGTCCTGAGAACCTACCTGCCTTGGTCTCCTAAGATTCAGAGAAGTTTTCTGGGCTCTGCCTAGATTCCCCTTCCTAGATCATGGCTTGGAAACACTCTGAATACAATAAGCCCAGGCGGTTGAGGGTTTCAACTGGTTCATCTTGAGTCTCTCAAAGATCACTATCCTCTGTGTCCTGATAGCTACTTCCTTGAAAGCTGTCTTCTATTCTATTCTGTAAGGTCCTCCTTAGTCCATTTTGGCCAATGATTGATGCATCATATCACCTCTCACTCCTGACTTTTAATTTAAAACATGGTAGTTTTCTATAGCCGTCCCATTTTTCTATGTATATTTATAAAGAGGATTTAAAAATATATATTTTATGTATTTATTTTGGCCACGTGGCACGTGGGATCTTAGTTCCCCAGCCAGGATTCGAACCTGCGTCCTGTGCATTGGAAGCGCAGAGTCTTAACCACTGGACGGCCAGGGAGGTCCCTATTTTTATTTTTAAAATTTGATTAAAGTATAGTTGATGTACAGTGTTAATTTCTGCTGTAGAGCAAAGTGTCTCAGTTATACATATATATATTCTTTTTCATATTCTTTTCCATTATGGTTTATCACAGGATATTGAATATAGTTCCCTGTGCTATATGGTAGGACCTTGTTGCTTATCTGTCCTATATATACTAGTTGGTGTCTGCTAATCCCAAATTCCCAATCTATCCCTCCCCCACCCACCTCCCCCAATGGCAACCACAAATCTATTTTATAAAGAGGATTTAAAAACATTCATTTTTGTATTTCGAATGTGATTGATTTCCATCTCCTCATTGTTGCGACATCAGACTTACAGATATTGATATTTTCACTTTTTTGCCCACTTCTCTTAATAGTTTTCTTATTTCTCTTAGGTTTTTTTAATGTTCCTGTTTTGCTTCATGTCTGATTGCATTTTAATGTGTATGTTATTGCTTGTGTCTTGGGATTTCCCAAAGAAAAGAAAGAACTAGGTCATTGGATGTGAATTCTCTTTTAACTTGAAAATCACTGTGGCATTTCATAAATTCCCCACCCCCTACAGATACACAGTAAGCAACACTCCTCCTATTTGACATAATACGTGCAATACACTAAAATATCAATGCTATTTGTTCCATCACTCAGGCTTAAAAGACCCACAGGCATTGCAAGTACAGTGCAAATGAGATTTTCACACACTATTCCTGCTGTGCTTTATATTCACTGCCTTTCTGAAACAAGAATACACCAGAGCCACCATTTCTGGGGAAACAATGTTTTAGGGACCCAATTCAGTTTATAGTTTACTGTTACTGACGATTCTAGTTACCCATTCTCACTAGTCTCCTAGTTTCGACTGAAAATTTCAAAAAGAGCCTTCATGTGGATAAGTTATTAAAGAATAAAGAATACAGTCACACACATGAAATTCAGATGGTTCCCAAAGGAAGAATTCTATTTTGGCACAAGCTAAGTCAAGCCAAAGGGTTTGGTAATCTATTCCCATCCCTGGAAGGGATAGATTGTGTAGGTTTACCAGAAGCCTGGGACAATATTTTTAGCCATCTCATGTGGTCTGATAGTCTTTAAAGGACTCATGCAAATATCTGTGTGGGCTGTTTTCAAAAGCCAAGCCACTTAACAAAGTGTTCTTTTATCAAAGTATTAAGTCGTTCATAAATGAAGACTGTTTATCTGCAGAAGGCCTTCAAAGCCTATTTTGATGAAGATGAGCTTTCTCTCTCTGCGGCAGCTGTCCTAGCCCATGGAGGGGGAATGCACAGCCCGGGGTGGGCAGGAGTCCAGGGCAGTGGGAGGAGATGACCGAGGCTTTTAGGAAGGTTTCATTGCAGGTGTTTCCTCTGAGTGCAGTTTAGACTGTTTCTGAAATGGATCTGGAGAAAGGAGGCCACTTCGTCTCCTTCCAGACCATTTCATCTTGTGTTTGGATAGAATCGCTTGTTCACTTAGCACAGTGATTTCCCCTACTGTATTATATAATGATTCCAAAATTTACAAAAAGCATGCCAGTCCTAATTATTTGAGAGAATCTCTCAATTTAGATTAGATTTGGGTCAAGTTTCAAAACAAACAAACAAACAAAGAAAAGCCTAGAGAATAAAATAAATGTTACCTTTCCAAAATAGGACCTGTAGGTACAACGGAATGCAAAATGGGAATGAGAGACTAGAAAGGGAAGGTGAAAGAGGTTTGTGAGGATGCTTAGAGAGGGACGGATGTAGCATCACTGTTACCTAGACAATGGACCAAGACCAAGCTCATCACTGTCATTGGTTGTTGAGTGTCTTATTTTAGTTGACAGAAAGCACCCTTGGACTTACTGGGTCTGGAAGGTAAACATGTGGATGACAAGCATATCAGTACCTGGTGATATCAGGGGGAATATGATGGGGATATCCTTAGAGACAGAGTCTGTCATACAGAGTGAAGTAAGTCAGAAAGAGAAAAACAAATACTGTACGCTAACACATATATATGGAATCTAAGAAAAAAAAAAAGGTCATGAAGAACCTAGGGGCAGGACAGGAATAAAGACGCAGACCTACTAGAGAATGGACTTGAGGACACGGGGAGGGGGAAGGGTAAGCTGGGACGAAGTGAGAGAGTGGCGTGGACATATATACACTACCAAACGTAAAATAGATAGCTAGTGGGAAGCAGCCACATAGCACAGGGAGATCAGCTCAGTGCTTTGTGACCACCTAGAGGGGTGGGATAGGGAGGGTGGGAGGGAGACACAAGAGGGAGGAGGTATGGGGATATATGTATACGTATAACTGATTCACTTTGTTATAAAGCAGAAGCTAACACACCATTGTAAAGCAATTATACTCCCATAAAGATGTTAAAAAAAAAAGAGAGACCAGCTACATGGTCCCTGGAATCACTCTGACCTCAGTGATCAGAGCACAAAAAATAAATGTTCCTACATCCTTTGAGGGTCTTTAGAAGTTATTACAAGTTAACTTTTGCTCAAATTTTACTATAATATGTTTTAAAACTATCCACAAATCGAGTTTCCTGTCTCCCGACCTTCTTTAATTCGACCTCTGGAAAACAGGCTTTGGCAAATAAAGCAAACGTAGGATATTCATTAACCGTGCCTTTATCAAAATGAGGCTGAATAATTGACAATATTATTAATACCCCAAAGTGAAATATTCAATTTGGAAAGATCATTTTGGAAGACTGTCAATGTAATTGTGAGCTTTTTTCTCGTGTGTGTGTGTGTGTGTTGACTTCAGAGAAATATGTCTTTATGTGGGACCAGAAGTAATTACCTCTCAAAGCTCGCCAAATCGAGCAGTTTCTAGGAATGAATGAAGTCCTTGCTTTAGAGGAACACCACACCATTACCTAAATGTGTTGTTTAATTATTCAACACACACTTTTTTTGTTTCCAGTGAGAGTAAAAGTGCACTAGATGAGAGAAGACATCCAGAAACCTGGTTTTCAGCTACATGCAATTTAAAATCATTCATGCTTTCTACATATAGTTCTGCATTCGTGTGGTTTTGTTGTCTTAGGTATGTGGAAGAGAAAATGACACTGATTAATTCTGAATCTGATGCTGACAACAAGACAAAGTCATTTTTATAAAGCCAAGGAATTATATTACAGCATGCCTTGTTAATAATTTTTAGTGGTTTCTCTCCACCACGGTAGTTAGGATCTGTCGCATCTACTATTATTTCTTTTATTTAGGAAAAATTTGAGTTGATATTTTCCACCATTGCCTGCATGTACCGTTGCGGCCACCTGCTACACCAGCTGTTTTCAACTGAGGGAACTGAGATGAAAAGCCTGCAGAAGTCAATTAATGCATAATGTTCTTTCCTTTCAAGATCAGTTACTAAATCTTAACAGGTTTAGGTCTGATATAAACCAGCTCATGCAAAATGCGGCTTCCATGTATCATCAGAATATTCTGTGGCTTCCATGGCTTACAGATAATTCAGGGAAACAGCATGGTCCCGAGAATCTTATATTGGGTGTATAAATAAGGTTCTCTTATCACATGCTTTAGGGCTATTTACTATTTCAAACCAATACATTCTTTTCTTATAACTTCGAAATGCTATGCTAAAGATACCCATCCACCTCAAATTACTCTATAAGCGGGATGTGGTTCAATCAAAAGGATACGAGTTTTCGCATAATTGACCAAAGTAAGTCTCCCATTTTGGGGTTGAGAAAATATGCTACGATGATTAAGAAAAAGATTTTGAGAAAGAGATATTAAGGGGGAAAATAGTCCTTCCCCAGCTATGAATGCATCCTCCTCCCCTACTCTAATAGAAACAGTAGGTAACTGAAACACAGAAAGAAAAAAATACAGCATTAAGAAACCGAATTTTAAATCTAAGGCAGATCCAAGAGTATAAGGCATTTATCGTATATTAGAAGATTATATCAAATCAATGAGTCATTTGCCTAACTGGTGTTAGGATATTTGCCTATGTAAGAGGGACGGTGGTAAAGATAGATTCCTGCCTGCACAAATAAGATGGAAAAAGTCTTAAAAATCTGAAATAAACCCAAACCAAAACAAACAAAATTATTAGGAGAAAAGAGGGATAATATTTTCTAGACTTGGCAGTGGAACGGTCTTCCTAAACTTTTACATGACAGCAGAGAATCATAAAATCATGATATTGGATACCAAAAACTCTCTTGATCATATAGAAGCCATAAGCAAGCAAAGTAACAAAAACTGAAATGGTGGTCTTATCTCTTCTCTCATTTCAACACATAGGAGGAGGGATGGACCAATTTCAGTATTTTAAGAAAGAGTACTTCACCCAAATGTCCATCGACACATGAATGGCTAAAGATACACACACACACACACACACACACACACACACAGGAATATTACTCAGCCATTAAAAAAAGAATGAAATAATGCCATTTGCAGCAACATGGACGCACCTAGAGATGATCATACTAAGTGAAGTAAATCAGACAGAGACACACAAATATCATGTGCTATCACTTACATGCAGAATCTAAAAAATAATACAAATGAACTTATTTATGAAATAGACTTACAGACGTAGAAAACAAGTTTATGGTTACCAAAGGGAAAAGGAGAGGAGTGATAAATTAGGAGTTTGGGATTAACATATACTATATACTATATATAGTATATACTATATATACTATACTACTATAGTGTATATATACATATATACTATACTACTATGTATAAAATAGATAAACAACAAGGATCTACTGAATGGTCCAGGGAACACCATTCAATATCTGGTAATAACCTATAATGGAAGAGAATCTGAAAAATTATGTATATATATATATAATTATATATATATATATACATAATTTTTCAGGTGTACAGCAAAGTGACTCACCTGAAACATTGTAAGTCAAGTATACTTCAATTAAAAACCAAGTGCTTCAAGTCTGTAAGAAAAATTAATAGAATAATCAGACCCCAAGGATAACTTTAAAATATGAAAGGATGTATCCATGGAAAAAAGGTAAACGTTCAAGAACACATGACAAAGGGTGCGTCGCATCAGGAGTCGAAGGAAAAGCATGAAATAAACACGGACACAGAACAGTGTTGGAGGAAGGGCTCCAGTCAGAAACAGTGCCGCCAGCTGCAACCCTCATCTTGAAATTGGCCCTGCGGCGGTCTGATCAGCATCCTCTTGATTGCTTTCAGCCCAGTTAATCTTCAGTTCCGGGGTTGGTTTGTTCCCACCTCCTTGAGGCCAGTTCTTGGGAATGTGGCAGCTTATGTCCTGGCTACAGTCTGGTCATCACGTAGTGAACTTCTTCCACCTGCTGGGGGTTTCAGTCTCTACAGAACAGCTCACAGGATACGGCTCAGCATATGATCTATCGCCCTGGAGGAGGAACTAAATGTCCTTGACTTTGTTTAATGGCTCAAGTATTATTATTTCGCCTCGTTTGACTGCTTTCCTTTGCTTCTGCATTTTCTTCTCTGATTGAACTTGTTCTTTGGCTAACGTTTTTCTACAAACAAGAGGCAGGTGGAGGCCCTGTGTCGGGGTGGTTCTGTCCTGGGAAGGCCCCATAAGGTCCTGCTCTGTTACTAGGTGACAGAAAGATGTCATTTCCCCTGCTCTGTTTATCTTCCCATCAACTCCACTGCGTTATTTGTCTGTAGTCTCTTTTATGCAAAGTGCGTCACATTCCGATTCCCAGCAGCGGTTCACAGCTCTGCCCTCAACCTGAACATAAACAGACAGAGCCTTAGCACGTAGGGGAAGCAACACATGGCTGAATTAGAATATGTTTAAGGACGCTTGGCCCTGCTTTTTTGAAAAGAGTTTACATGATGTTTGTAGAACGTCGCGTTGTGTGGCTGCCGACCCCAGCCGGAGCTAATCAGCCCAAACAAGTATCTGTGTTAGTATTCCTTCTCGGTTGCACGTCTTATTAAAGCAGCGTGCATCTGGCAGTTGTGGATTAGCAGACACACTCTTTGGAAAATAATTACTTTGTGCCTTGGGGCACATGTCTCCGTCTTGGAATTTGCTCCATTCTACATTTCAAATTACATGGTGCTTTCTAACTTGAAAACGTATTTACTTCCTGATCAGAATTCACCTGCGGGGAGCTAGAGAGAAAATTACCTACCGTAAACAAATAAAGGTGGGGTGGAGGGTAACGCACTGTTTGATTCAAAGGATTGGGTTTTGAAACATGACACAACACTGGGGAAAGATGACTTGAAAACAAAGGTTCTGGTGAGCTCTGAGGTTGAGGGAACTCTTTGCAACGTGGAGACGTAACGTGCATTTCTTTGGCAACAATGAACACAGGCTGCTTTCAGACAGAATGATGCTGGTCTAATTTACGTCGTCACCACTGTTTCTCCAAGTGTTACGGATGACACCCAGTTGGAGCCAGGTCACTGGTTAAGGAGAAATTGGTGGATGGTTCAAATGAGGTAATACGTGAGACAATTTGGGGGGAAAAAGGCTGTAAGGCATACTATATTATTTTTATAATACAGTCATTTGTGTCCAAGTATCTAGAAGTTTTGGGGGAGAAAACAGGATCTGATGGTAATCACACCCATCATATATTTTATCTATCTACCTATTGGTCTCTCTGCTTTTCTTTCTCTTTTGGCCACACTACGTGGCCTGTGGGATCTTAGTTCCCTGACCAGGAAATGAACCCGGGCCCCCTGCAGGGAAAGCACCAAGTCCTAACCACTGGACCACCAGGAAATTCTACGTCTATCTATCTGTATGGTCAGGCCATTCCAGATGGCCGTCCTCATGCTCTCTGGCCATCCCCTGCTCGACCAGGCTGTGCTTCACTCACAGGACTATCCAATTCTCTTTAATTATAGGGCTTAATCAGTAACTACCTACACGCTTGCCCCCAGCCCCAGCCGCTGGTTTCCCTGGTAACTGATGACGTAAATCCCCCCCACCCTATAAATGGTAGCTTTCTCCGCCCCCTGGGTAGTGAAGATGGCTGCGGTGTCTCGTCGGTTGCGTGCTGCACAGGCTCGGGTGTTGCTCTAGGACCCTGCTTCGGACGCGTAAGGTTCCCCCATCTCTTAAACCATCGAGTCTCTGTTGCTGACTCCCAGCTCTTTCTTTGGTCTTGAGGCTGGGCAACTACAAGCTTTGCAAAGCTGCTGGCTGCAGCCTCCAAATTCATGAGCCACAGCCCGGAGGCCGAGGA
The DNA here is from genome assembly GCF_949752795.1 of Hyperoodon ampullatus. Classification (NCBI taxonomy): domain Eukaryota; kingdom Metazoa; phylum Chordata; class Mammalia; order Artiodactyla; family Ziphiidae; genus Hyperoodon; species Hyperoodon ampullatus. Next base: position 3,528,801 of record NC_136913.1, on the reverse strand, counting down.
CCCCCCAGTAAGTGCTGAGACATCGGGAAATCAGGATGGAGAATGGAAAATTCCGGGGGTGATCCCAAGGAGGCTGCCTGCTGGCTTGTTCAGCCCTGTGGCAGCTGACCCCCAGGAGAAGTCTCTTTCTTTCCCACTATATTGAGGACGCCGTCTTCACCTCAGAGTCTCTTTGGAGTTGGAAGGTAGCAGCCCTGTGCTCCTGGCTTATGATATATCCCTCGCAAGCTTTAGGGGTATCAACGCAGGGACAGGCTGGTGATTTCGATGTGGCTGGTTACCCGGAAGGTTGGAGCCTGTGGCAGTGGCCAAGGAACAAGAGTCCTGTTGGGCTGCCGGGCCCAGCCATGGAAGCGGGCAGCGCCAGGTTATAGCGGGAAGTGAGCTCAGCTGTGTGCTGTCTACAATGCATTACATCAGGTGCGAGACATTAAAGAAAGGCCGGCGCACATCATCTAGCAGTGCAAAACCCCACTCACTCTTTGGGTTCTACAGCAGTTGTGCGTGACCTACGGGACCCCCATGGACATGGATGAGGACACAGCAACCCACTTCAGCAGCCATAAAGGTCAGGAATGGGCCGGTACAAACGACAAACGCCTGCCTTTCCCTCCTCCTTAAAATCCCGCGGCTGCCCGGCTACGAATGGATGACTTGAAGGAGAAGTGCGATGGGAAACTTCGCTCTCAAACATGTGGGTGCGTCCCAGGGACCGCTGACCCAGTGCTTGCGCCATGTTAAGCCAGAGGCAACTAACGAGTCAACGCCATCCGAATTGAACTGCTGACCACCAAAGGACTGAAACGCTGCTGCAACTATCGGGGAGAGGACAATAAGTCACCTTTGCCCTGGCCGCTGGATCTACCCTGGGGGAACCTGTTGCAAAATGGCCCTGGACGTGGCAGGTAAGTCCCTGGTGGTTTGGGGTGGCTGCCTCCGTGGGGAAACAGGATAGAACGTGACTAAGAGATTTCACCTGTCTTTACCCGGCCCCGTGTAGGACTCCTAATGTCATTAATCTAGGTTCCCTAGTGGAGAAAGGCAACATCCTGTTAACCCTGTGGTGTCTTAGACCAGCTCCCTAGTATATTCAGCACCAGTTATGTGGATGGAGGGTGGACGGGAGGAATGGTGCTGCAGGACAGGACAAACACCACAGGCGCGGTTGGCGTCATCGCAGAAGGCTGTCCTTGCTTGTATCTGCTTAAAGGTCATGATCTCCCCTGTACTGTGCCTGTGAAATGTCTTATATTTTGTCCTTTGTCTGAGCGGAGGGAATCTGTGGGCGGACTGGGGGGCGGTGATGGCCTCACTGGGAAATGCGTCTGGACCCTGGGTTTACGGTGAGATGCCCTGGTTGTCCCGCTCTGCACTTTGCTGGAAAATTGGACCAATGAGCCCTTGGCTGAGTCTTGATACTGTCTAGTTGCCGGCGTCTGTGTTGCGTTTTGCAGTATTTGGTTGCAGTGCCCCTATGCACCCCTGACCCCAGGGATACCTCGGAAGAGAGGCGGACCGAGATTGCAAGGCTCGTGCAGGGTATGTGACAGGAGCAGTGTGTGGTCAGGCCGCTCAAGGTGGCTGGTCTCGTACTCTCTGGCCCAGGCACTGCTTTGTTCACAGGACTATCCAATCCTCTTAATTATAGGACTTAATTGGTAACTGCCTACGTGATTGCCCCCTCATGGAGATGCTGGTTTCCCTGGTATCAGAGGAGCCAACCTGATGTCACTTCCCCTATAAATGGTAGCCTCCTTCTCTCCCGAGTAGCAAAGGTTATTGCCGTGTCCTCTTTGTCGTCTGCTGGACACGGCGGAGGTGTTGCCCCAAGACCTTTTGCTGAAGATCCCCTGCCTCTGTCCCCATCTCTGGGCTCTTTCCTCGGTCCCCATGCTGGGCAACTACAAGGCTCGCAGGTCTGCGGGGTTCAACCCAACACTGTTATCTGTAAGTCACCTCCCTCTCATCTATTTATCTGTCGATATCTGTAGATATATGTATACATACCCATATGTGACATATACGGTGTATATATATATGGATATATGTGTGAACACAGACACACACACACACATACAGGAAATGACTAAATATAAGGTAAGGGCAGTCTCTTACAACACACCCTATCTGGTGGGAAAAAAATCCTGTCCCTAGAAAACGGAAGGATGTAAAACACCAAGCCTCGATGAATAGAAACAGCCACCTGCAGAGCCAGTCCACCTTTCTGATCTATGTGTGAAATGATGTGCATCACACAGGTGTTTTTTTTTTTTTGCAGGAGGGTTACATTTATTGGTATTTACATGAGAAATTAGAAATAAGAATTTTTTAGATGTTTTTTATCCAGTTTAAAATAACAAACAAATGCCATTAAAAAAAAGATAACGCATCTTTTTTAGAAGAGGTATGTTTTCCAAAAAGCAGTGAGAATAGAGGAAGTATCTTAGGTTCTTGCAGCTCTGTTGCATGACTAGCTAACTGAAACCCAGCCGGGGTCTCCTATGCCCTCTGCATTTAGCGTGTCGTGATGTCTAAATCTATGTAACGTGTGGTAAACATCACTGTATGTACACTCTCAGAAAAAAAGATGCAAGCAGTAAATCAACTCGTATTTTTAAGACTCTTGACCTTGCGGACCCCCAGATGTCCCCAGTCCACACTTGGACACTTTGAGAACCACTGTTCAGAGTTCCCTCTGTTTGTCTATCTTGCACTACGTCGAGTATCACGTCGAATGCCGGGTGATCCTCAGCGGCCCTCTCATAGGTACAAGAGATGCACTAAAACAAAGATGGAAGTTCTGTGTTTGGACAGGTTTTGCCGACACGTGGGGCTCACACTTAAATGGGGGACACTAGGGACATGGAAATGGTATTGTCTTTTCTGTTTTCTCCTCTCTGTTTTCCTGGAGAGAAATGTTTTAACCTGTGCTGTTAGCAATGTTTAGAATCCACTGGAGATTGGGCTGAGCATCTCAACATTTGATGTATAGACTTTACCTTAATTCCCTTGTTTTCTGTATAAATCCACCCCCTGCCCACGAGCCATGGTTGGTGGTTGGAAGGATGGAGCCCCATGGAGAGAAATGATCTCCAGTGGGTCAACTGCCAGGTCCAGTAGGAGGTGATTTTTCTAGCTATGTGGGATGGCATATGGGGATTGGGAGACTGAGTTTTTCAAGCAAGTCCTGCTTTACCCCCACCTGGGATTCCACCTTCAGAGGCCTCTTACACCACCAATTACTAGCATTCCTGGCGTTTGGGGCCAAGACTTGTCCTATTTCCTGGTATTACTCCCTGTATCTGAATCTGGATACATTGCATGTAGCCATCTGACTTCCAGTTTGCATTATTTTGCTGAAATCTTGAATATGCTGTCTTTTGCTCTCCTTCTTGTGAATTTTTGCTTCTTATGCATACTTCCCTTTAATCCTCCTGGTGAGTTTATGGGGACAAAAAGTGTTCAGTTTGCTGTGTTGAACGAGGCGTCTGCGAATACCCTCACATTTAGTCCCTGTGTTATGCCTTGAAGTAGCCCCTGCTTTAGCAACAGTGGAAAAATTACCATCAATCACTTGAATCATTGGTTAATTAACATAGTCTTACACTCCATGAATCCACACTAACCATCCACTCAATGACCCCCCATATCTGTCCTTCTTTGTATCTTTTCATTCTCTTCCCTTTCCTGGGGACGCCCATTCCTTACCCTTCAGGAACAAAAGAACAAAACACAAAGGGAGAAATAAGCACAGTTGAGGTAGTGTCAGTAAGGACTTGAATCACAGTAGGTAGTGGTCAGCACTTGCCAGAGAAAGAGTTGCCTGGAGAAGTTCAGTGCTGGGCAACTGTAGACTCACGCTTCCAGACCTGCTTCTGTGTCACCTTCTCTCTGAAGCCACACAGATGACATTCCTTTGCTACTGCATTCTTACCACTAGCTATAAACGTTTGTAAAGTTGGGTATCATTTATGTGCCCACCTACTGGCCTCTGATAAAGGGCTGTAAACATCTCAAGCTTCCTGGAATCTGTTGAAGTACCTCAAGTGTATGTCATTATCTTAACCTGATATTTAAATCCAGGTGATCTATATTGATAAATTGTTAAACCCAACAGGCAAAAAGCAACACTTTTGAATGTGTAAGAAAGCATAATGTATACTAGATTAGCACTGCATCAGTAACACATTTTTATGAAGAAAATCTCTTTGTGCATACCTCATTGTACACTGGCATGAAATCCCAAACCATTTACCTACCTGTCATAGACAAATAGTTGAAGAGTTGACATAGCCAATATCAATTACAGAAGCAAGAAGTTAAAGTGTACATACAATTGGAATTTTGTGTCTGCAAATAGAACGTGTCTCATCTGCATTCGTTTCTCAAAATAACATTTCCCATAATGAAATGTTCAGATTCCAAAAAAATTTTAAAGATGGTCTTTACATAAATATGCCTTATGTTTACTATATCATGCAATGTGGATATCCCATGTTGAAGACTAAGATTCTTATTATCAAACCAGTTTTATTCAAGTATAACCATAGGAACATAGGCTGTAATAAATTTATTGGTAAGAGAGATACATGGGAGAATTCATTTCCCCACTGTAAGACAGAAACTGTATTTAAAAGTAGATTTGGATTGCTTATGATGCCGAATCCAGCCTCTGGATCCCGACATTGAATTACATCTCGGAGGAGTTTTGGGCAAAGTAGAAGAGAATAACTTTCTTGCTTTGCCAGGCAAAGGGGGCCATAGTGGGCTAATGCCCTCAAAAACTTTGTGTCCTGACTTGGAGGGGGTAGTGAGCAGTTTTATAGTCATGGTTCAAAGGGGGGTCTGATCAGCTTGTGGACATTCTTCTGACTGGTTGGTAGGGAGGTAAGTGGCAGTCAGCATCATCAACCTCCTGGCTCCAACCTGTCTGAGGTCTGCGTGCTGGTGGGCAGCATGCAGTTAACTTTTCCTGCCTGGTGGAGGTTTCAGTATCTGCAAAACGGCTCAAAGATATTGTTACATGTGTCCCTTGAGGGGAAACCAGGACCTGCCCCCCAGGCTGCACTATTGTTTCTTCACTGCTCCTCCCTTGTCTCTGCATCCACTCCCTTTCCTGATTAGCATCTGTTTGAACCTGCCCTTTGGAACTCAGGGAAGGTCATGGAGGCTGAATGAAGCCTATTTCCTGTAATCAAGACACAGGGGGACACAGGAAGGCTTTTGTGCCCAGGAGCTCCACAGGGCCCTGCTCAGTTTCACGTAGGTTTTGGACCGGTAGTGTAAAACAAAACAAAATCCCACGTATTTAGTGGCTTGAACATCCAAGAACAGTGACTATGAATCTTTAAGTAGCCTGAAGATAATTGCTCTGGGACTCACCTGGTGATTGATCGTATTAGAAATCAGGGGGTTTCTGCCTTGTTGCAGGTCCAGAGTCTTTTCATGATTTAATATAAATTCTTAACTTTCTGTTAGGAAAGGAATGGCTAGTGTAAAGAGCTCACCTTTCTGCCTTAAAGTTTCCTGGATGTTATTCAGACAACTCATCTTTACATCCAGTTGTGCACAGTGTAGTCTCATGGACACACCCAATCCCAAAAGGGGCTGAAAAATACAGTCTATGCCCTACTGACCAGGGCTGGACAAAGACCACAGTTCATTAACTGAAGAGGAAAAGTGAAATGGATATCGGGGAAAATCTAGCCATCTCTGCTGTAGGATTGAAGGCATTTTTTGGTTTGGTTTTCTACATGGAAAACCACAAGCTTCTCGTGAATACGTACAGATTATAAACATCAACATATGACTCTCATCTTCCTAATGCAAGGTTTTAAAAGTACTTGTGTATCCTTTTAGAAGTTTTATCCCAACATGTTTTTTTTTCCTCACATCCATTGTAAGAACTGAGATCAGAAAAGGTATGAATGAATATGATTTTGGGAGACATGACAATGCTTCCTATGATTCCCATCTGTTCACACCATGAGCATCTTAACCTACGCATCTTCAAGTGACAAAACATTTTCAAGAGAGGAAAGTGATCGGTTATCCACGCGTGTAAGGGGTCTGGACAGTATTATTCCTGTTACCAGATATCTGCCTTCTTTGGTAGAGGTCTCTGTGACTATTATCGTTTGAATGTTATGCAGAGGACCATGGGACCCCTGGAAATCCTTGAGAAGAAAATTGCTCCTAAGGAGAAGGCAGGCTTTGAGGAGTTTTGAAAGCAGAACCACGCAGGTTTGATTGAGGTGTGGAGGTCAAACTAAAAGTAGTGGACAATCAAAGAACATAGACAATCGACGAACATGGTGGGTAAAGGAGAGGCAGGTAAAATGGACAAAGGTACTTAGGAGTGTACCCAGCCATGCCCGAGACATGCATGAGGATGCAAAGGTCTTACGCTCCAAATTCAAGGGGAAAAAAAAATAAGACTTATTCCCCCTCCATAGCCACATAAAACACCAGAACTGGTTTCCAAGGGACCCAATCCATCAACGTCACCTATGCATCAGGAATGATGCGTCTGAAACCCGCCAAACCACAGAGCCTTGTACTTTGGAAAGCAAGTCCATCAGCCACCAGCCTCCCACCAGAAACCATGTTTCCATCAACCATCCCATGAAAATTCCATGTTGAAAGTTTGCCAGAACTTCCCAAATATAGGATAAGAGCGGCTGATTGCTTGCTTCATACACACTTGAATCTACAGGCCCAGCTACATGTTTGCTCGGCAAGGAATACATTAAACCTTTTGGGTTTTGTTTTCAGACACTTCTTTCTTCAAACGACTTTCGATTTGTAGTAACTTCTAGAAAATATACTCTTGCTACATAATTTAGAGTTTGAAGTTAGCATTTTTGCCGCTCAGTCTGCCTGCCTTATTGCATTGGTGTGACTCGGCTAAACCCACTTTTTTTTTTTTACATTAAAGGATAGTTATATATACCTGAAACCTACATAATATTGCCAAACCTAGTGATTCAAAATTTTTGTAGATTGTACTCCATTTAAATTTACTGTAAAGTATCAGCTATATTCCCTGTGTTGTACACTACATCCTTGTAGCCTATTTATTTTAAACTTGGTAGTGCGTATCTCTTAATCCCCGACCCCTATCCCGCCCCTCCCGCTTTTCCCTCTCCCCACTGGTCACCACTAATTTGTTCTCTATACCTGTGAGTCTGCTTCTGTCTTGTTATAGTCACCCGTTTTATTTTTAGATTCCACATATAAGTGGTACCATAGAGTATTTAACAAACATACATTTTTAAAGCCATCACTAACCATTGTGATCTGCAGCCCGTTGTGATGACTCGTAAATGCCTTGTGAAGCAAGACCGCAGTACCAACAAGTCTAAAATCTTCAGATCATGGACAGTCCATGGGAAAAGTTTAAGTATTTGTTTCTGTTCACACGGATAACTTTAAATGTACTCGGTGACTTTCCCTCAGTAGCTTTACTGTCGTTTTTTCCTGGTGCAGCCTGAAGTGAAGTCGGAAAGTATCAGAGGTGCTTGAGCAAGGTAGATGAGAAGGCTGGATAAATAGTGCAGCATGGGATTATTGCTTTTTATTATGTAATCCAGGAGCCTTCCCATTTTAGTGTGTAGTGTATCGATGGCCTCAGGATTTACCCTGACTCCGTCTAGGAAGATGCAGTAATTCAGCCTTGAGGGCCAGTTGCCATTTCTGACATCCTCGAAGCGTAGGCTGTTTGTTACAAGAGAATTTCCTACGTAGAATTTTAAAACTAAAAGTGCTTGAAATATATATGGGGTTTCAGGGGGGGCGCATTAAGTGCTCTTTGCACAGATCCTGGGGTTTGGGGTCCAGAAACAAATTTTTTTTTTTTTTTTTTTTTTTGCAGTACGCGGGCCTCTCACTGTTGTGGGCTCTCCCGTTGCGGAGCACAGGCTCCGGACGTGCAGGCTCAGCGGCCACGGCTCACGGGTCCAGCCGCTCCGCGGCATGTGGGATCTTCCCGGACCGGGACACGAACCCGTGTCCCCTGCATCAGCAGGTGGACTCTCAACCACTGTGCCACCAGGGAAGCCCCAGAAAACAAGTTTTTGCTATATTCTTGACAGTTCTTGTAACAGCTTGTCACACATTTAAAAAGCTACATTTCAGGGGCTTCCCTGGTGGTGCAGTGGTTGAGAATCTGCCTGCTAATGTAGGGGACACGGGTTCAAGCCCTGGTCTGGGCTCGATCCCACAGGCCGCGGAGCAACTAGGCCCGTGCGCCACGACTACTGAGCCTGCGCGTCCGGAGCCTGTGCTCCGCAACAAGAGAGGCCGTGATAGTGAGAGACCCGCGCACTGTGATAAAGAGTGGCCCCCGCTTGCCACAACTAGAGAAAGCCCTCGCACAGAAGCGAAGACCCAACACAGCAAAAAAAAATAATAATTAATTAATTAATAAACTCCTACCCCCAACATCTTAAAAAAATAAATAAATAAAAGGTGAGCAGGTGGACCTAGAGACCCCCAGGCCCCTGTCCATCTCTGGAGTCCTACGACTTTAAAAAAAAAAAAAAAAAAAAGCTACATTTCAAATTCCTCCTCTAAAAATGGAGAAAACCACATCTTCCAATTCTGCTTTGATGCACTGTATTATGTATTCTAACATGTGTCTGTATTTGCATCCTTAATTCTGTTCTACACATTTATTACAAATATATACATGGGTATTACATACACACATATATACACATGTGTTATGTGTGTGTATTGTTATTATAGTAAGAATGGTACAATGTGGCTTTTATCTTCAGTAAGGGTGATGTTTGGCCCCTATCCTTATGTATATATATTCTTCCTTCCCTTTATCTTTCTGTCCTGGAAGCAACAAATTCTTTTGGGTTACAGTTGGGAACCCTAATATTGCAACATGAGTCATATATAATATAGGTGTCTTACCTATCTACTGTTTTATGTGTGCATATGTGCATGTATGTTTATACTCGTATATATAATCATATATATACATATACTCATGTATATATAATGTTTGTGCAGTTTAGGAATTCTTTTCTCCCACTATCTCTCTCCTTCTCAAGTATATCTCTATATATTACTACATCTCTCTCTATGTAGAGAGAGATGTAGTAATATATTACTAATTTAGTAATATTATTAATATATTTTAATAATACATTAAATATATTAAATGTAACAATATGTTAAATATATTAAATTTAATAACATGTTAAATATGTTATATTCTAATTATTAGTAATATTTATTAAAATATTACTAATTTACTACATCAGTAATATATATTACTATTACTGTATTAGTAATATAGAGAGATATATTTATATAGAGCTAATATAGAGGTAACATGGAGAGATTTAGTAATACATAATATGTATTAAAAAATAGAGATTTAGTATATATTACTAAACTGCTTGGATATTTATGTAATTTTTAGTTTTTTATTTCAGATCTATCACAAGGACATTAATAGCCAATGCTGCTAGTCCCTAAAGAGATGTATGTCTTTTTTTTTTTTTTTTCCCCAAACAGGCTTATAAAACACTGTCTTTCAAGTTTTGACTGGATTTGATTCGTTTTGGCAGGTCGTTACCTTGTCACATTGCATTACCTGCAAAAGCAAGTCCGAATTATTGGATGAGACATACAAGCTCACTGGGGACTAATTTTTAATACAAACATTTGTCTTGGAGGCTGCAAGGCTGTTGAGTGGCTTTTGCATCACAAACATGAGGATACAAAGGCAGCCCCATCATGCTGTTGGGATTGACCTAACCTTTCTCAATTGTTAGACCCACCAGTTTTTATTCCAGAGAAAACTCTTGCTGCTGGTGACCTGGAATAGGTTTCCTAGTTGTAACCACAAAACATTGCCATGATTCCCCTGAGGGTGAGTGAGATTTCCTCTTGATCCATCATCCTGGCTGAGTCTGTTTTTGATTTGGGTGACAGAGAAAGGTTGCACCAACTGTCTCTTCCTTAGCGTAATTAATGACTTGGTTTTTCCAACATTTCCCAAAGTAACCAGCAACTACCAAAGCACACGATTTGCCCATAGTTGTATTAGTCCAGTATTTTCCAATTTGTCTGTAATGTACTTGTTTCATTCATCCTTCTTAACTGGTCCCTTGTTAGCACCTGTTTTTGGATTTGTCACCTAAAATTTAATGCATGACACTTGAAGCGATTCAAGAAGAATGGAGAAAATTTCCATCTGAATGAATTGTTTGCTGTCAGTCCGTGGGTGCACCTGGTGTTGAAAACCTTTGGCAAAGAGCCAAAATCTGTCAAGTTGTAGCCTCTGCAGGAGAAGGATCACCAGCAAACACTGACAGTGGCAGTGCAAAGAAAAAAAAAACATGATGACATATACACATGCATATATATTTAACGGCAAAAATCCTATACGTAAAATGTGTCGATGGTGATAAAAAATCACTCGTACTCCAAAGTAGAAGTAGTTGAAGAGCTTAGGGAGTTTTCACTCCTGAAAAGGATCTCTGGGCACACTTAATGTTTATCTAAGGTAACTTATTTATTTATTTTTGGCTGCATTGGGTCTTCATTGCTGCACGTGGGCTTTCTCTAGTTGCAGCGAGTGGGGTCTGCTGTTCGTTGAGGTGCGCGGGCCTCGCATTGCGGTGGCTTCTCTTGTTGTGGAGCACAGGCTCTAGGCACACAGGCTTCAGTCGTTGTGGCATGCGGGCCCAGTAGTTGTGGCTTGCGGGTTCTAGAGCGCAGTCTCGATAGTTGTGGCACGTGGGCTCAGTAGTTGTGGCTCGCGGGCTCTAGAGCGCAGGCTTAGTAGTCGTGGCACGTGGGCTCAGTAGTTGTGGCTCGTGGGCTCTAGAGCGCAGGCTCAGTAGTTGTGGCGCACGGGCTTGGTTGCTCCGCGGCATGTGGGATCTTCCTGGACCGGGACTTGAACCCGTGTCCCCTGTATTGGCATGTGGGTTCTTAACCACTGCACCACCAGGGAAGTCCCCTAAAGTAACTTAAAAATTGTATATTTTAAAGAAAAGGATGAGCCTTGCATTCCATTCCTGAATCAATATCATTTTCTGTTTTGCACCTTTTCCTCAGAGCATCACATCTTTTTATATACACATCAGCTGACATTCCGTGAACTCTCTCGCCTTCATTTAACACAGCTTTAGAGGTATTTTGGCTCATGCGCTTTTGTCGGTTTTTATTATTTATGGTCAGTGGTTTGGAAGTTTCTCCACTTCCAGCGGTTGGATTTAGGCAGACCATGAAAAAGGGGAGACAAGAGATTCAAAGTTTAGATTGATTACTGAATTCTTAAATTTGGATCCACATAAGTACGTCTGGGCTTCTGTGAGGGTTTACATAGTTAGGATATTTGAAATAGTCATCAAAGACAATCTGACTTTCCTTTCCTTTGACTGGGAACAAGGTAGACCGAGAATCACAATGCCATTCATTTCAGAACTGGGAATAGTAGACAAGACTTTGGACGCACAGACTGTGACCGCACACCCTAGCTCCAAAAACATGGTTTATCTTGACCCAACGCTAAGCAATTGAGGGTAAACCTCTAAACACAAAGTGCTTTCCGAAGAGGAGCAGATTGGGGTGGTTTCCATAAGTGCCAGTGAGCTCTTTATATGACCCTACATATTGTTGTCTTTGAAAGACAGTCATGTAATTATTATTATATCCTCATGACCCTAGTGAGTTATGAATGGCTACCACAGACCAAAGGGCTGTAACCTACATCAGAGCCCTCATTGGCTGATAATGGGATTGTGCCTCTAAGAGGTTAGGTGTTTTGCGCAGGGTGGTACAGCCCACAGGAGAGAGTGTGCATAGGATTGCCTTGCCTTTAGACTGTTGCGGGTGGAATTTCCACCCTAACTCTTTGTTGCCCTGTGCCTCGAGATGAATCACTGAGTCCCTATGCTCTTCAGTTTCTGCACTGGCAAAGTGGTAAAGGTAACATTCCACTCCATAGTATAACACAGCAAGATAACATAGCAGCCATATTAGTCTTACTAGGGCTGCCATAACAAAATACCACAGAATGGGTGGCTTGAAGAACAGAAATTAATTTTCTCACAGTTCCAGAAACCAGAAATCTCAGATCATGGTGTGTTGAACAGGGCTGGTTTCTGGTGAGGCTTCTCAGCTCGGCTCGCAGGTGGACATCTTGCTGTGTTCTCACATGGCCTCTCCTTACTTTACCATAATCACGTCCTCAAAGACTTTATGTCCAAACGGAGTCACATTGGGGGTTAGGGCTTCAGCACATGAATTGGGGGGTTGGGGACACTTTTCAGTCCATGCCAATAACACAGCATGAGGTCACAACTCAACACGGAACCCTCGACACGACGCAGCATAACGCAGTATGGTTGTAACGAGGATTATATAGTATGCTTCAGATACTTAGCGGAGTCTTGGCATTTAGCAGGTACTGACTGCGTGTTCGAAGCAGCCAGTTTCTCCCCACACCCGCACCTCCACACACACAAGGAAAAGGAAAAAGAAAATGGGTAGATCTTAGATTCAAGCCACGGTCCTCCGTCTCTGAAATACACTTCACACTTCCCTGTGGTTGACAGCAATCCTGGAACAACCTAAATGAGCCACCTGAACGAGCGTTCCAGTCCTTTCTATTCTTGCCATTGGCAACTACCACGTCACGGGTGTCCATCTGTGATCGCCTGACCCGTTCCATTCAGAGATACACTGCTACGCGGGCACTTCATTTGGTCCACTGCTGTCATGCAGGGCCATGTAGCAGGAGTTCATGAAACCCGTGCTGATGGAAGAAGGATGTCTTTTCCTTTACTGTTCCAGTTTTTCTGCAGAGCTCTGATTTTATGGAGCATCTTAGAATGATCTCTGCTTTAAAGAAAGATGATAAACCACATGACGGGGTTCTCTCTTAAGTGACTGCTAAGAGAACCAGGAGAAGAAAAGTTAAATGAGGCATGCTAGGGAACACCAAGAAGGAAGTCCCTTCAGAGTAATGCTCATTACCTCTGCCGTATCATTCACACCCCAAAACACCTGGGGTGTGTGCCTGTTCAAAGTATGTGCATGGCCTTTTGACAATGGATACGTTGTTTTCTTAAAAAATGTATTAAATATGTGAACAGGAAGAGATGTGATGAATGAGTTTTATTATTGAAAAAATGATACATAATGTGAGTTGATACAGTTGTAAAGAATAATTTGTCTCACGCATCAATATGCTAGGTTTGTGATGTTTACTACATTTATGAATGAAAATCATGTCTTGAGGAGTAACCAAGGACACCAGGAGCTTGTGTGTAGGATAGCACAAGTAACTGTCAGTCTTCCATGAAGCCGTTCATGGAAATGCACAGACCGAACAAAACTTCTAAGGGAAAATATTATACTAGTAAGTGTAGGATCAGGATAGAGGGTATGGTAGTCTTTTTTTTTTTTTTAAGGTCTTTATGTTTATTTATTTATTTATTGGCTGTGTTGGGTCTTCATTGCTGCACGTGGGCTTTCTCTAGAGAATTGTGGCTGGATGCTGAAAACCTGACCTTCTCTCTCTTTCTCTCTCTGTTTCTCTCTTTCTCTCTCCACCCTCTGCAAAGGCCATCAGGGGCCATGCAGCCTCCTTCCCAATACTCTTTTCTGCTACGTGTTTTACATGCATGGGCATCTCGGGTGGGGTGGGCAGTGTCCACTCAACCTGGCTGTGTTACATAGAACTAGGTGTATATGTACATCTAGTCGTGGGGTTCAGGATGGGAAAGCCCATTGGTCCATAGATATAGGATAAAATAGGATAGGGTAAAATGGAATAGAATAGGATGGAATGGTATGGAGCAGAATGGAATAGAACAGAACAATACAACTGGGCTTTTATCTTCAATAAGGGTGATGTTTGGCCCTCATCTGTTTTATTCCACCCACATCCAAATTCTCATTTTTTCAGATCCCATATGCTATGATTGAGGATTCTCAAAGGCCTCAAAAGGACCCTCAAGCTGGCCAGTGTTGAGACATTATGATTTGTTTCCAAATAGCTAGGACCTAGAACAGTGCTAAGCTTCTTAATTTTTTAATTGAAGTATAATTGCTGTGCAGTATTATATAAGTTACAGGTGTACAATATAGTGATTCACAATTTTTAATCATTGTATTCCATTTAGTTATTATAAAACATTGTCTATATTCCCTGTATTGTACAGTATATTCTTATAGCTTGTTTTATACCTAATGGTTTGTACCTCTTAATCCCCGACCCCTGTGTTACCCCTCCCAACTTCCCTCTCCCCACTCGTAACCACTAGTTTGTTCTCTGTTTCTTTTTAGTTTTATTCATTAGTTTCTTGTATTTTTCAGATTCCATATATAAGTGATATCATACGGTATTTGCCTGTCTCTGTCTGACTTATGTCACTTAGCATAATGCCTTCCAAGTCCATCCATGTTGCTACAAATGGCAAAGTTTCACTCTTTTTTATGGTGGAGTAGTATTACACTGTATATATACACACACACACGTATATACACAAATACATACCATATCTTCTTTATGCATTCCTCTGTGGATGGACACTTAGATTTCTTCTATATCTTGGATATTGTAAATAATGCTGCTACGAACATTGGGGTGCATGTATCTTAGAGTTTTTGGGTTTTTTGCATGTATACCCAGGAGTGGAATTTCTGGGTCATATGGTAGTTCTATTGTTAGTTTTTTGAGGAATCTCCATAGTGTTCTCCATAGTGGCTGCACCAATTTACATTCCCATCCACAGTGTAGGAGGCTTCTCTTTTTCTCCACATCCTTGCCAACATTTGTTATTTGTGTTCTTTTTGATGATGGCCATTCTGACAGGTGTGAGGTGATATCTTATTGTGGTTTTGATTTATATTTCCCTGATGATTACCAATATTGAGCATCTTTTCATGTAACTGTTGGCCATCTGTATGTTTCCTTTGGAAAAATGACTGTTGAGTTCTTCTGCCCATTTTTTATCAGGTTTTTTTTTTTGATGTTGAGTTGTATGTGCTGTTTATATATGTTGGATATTAATCCTTTATTGGTCATATCCTTTGCAAATATTTTCTCCCATTCAGTAGATTGTGTTTTCATTTTGTTGATCGTTTCCTTTGCTGTGCAAAACCTTTTAAGTTTAATTAGGTCCCATTTGTTTATTTTTGCTTTTGTGTCCTTTAGCAGATGGATCAAAACAATATTGCTGTGATTTATGTCAAAGAGCATTCTACGTTTTCCTTTAGGAGTTTTATAGTATCCAATTTTATATATAGGTCTTCAATCCATTTTTAGTTTATTTTTGTATATGGTATTAGAGAATGCTCTAATGTCATTCTTTTTTTTTTTTTTTTTTTTGCGGTACGCGGGCCTCTCAGTGTTGTGGCCTCTCCCGTTGCGGAGCACAGGCTCCGGATGCGCAGGCTCAGCGGCCGTGGCTCACGGGCCCAGCTGCTCCGCGGCATGTGGGATCTTCCGGGGCACGAACCCGTGTCCCCTGCATCGGCAGGCGGACTCTCAACCACTGCGCCACCAGGGAAGCCCCTCTAATGTCATTCTTTTACACGTAGCTGTCCAGTTTTCCCAGCACCACTTATTGAAGAGACTGTCTTTTCTCCATTGTATATTCTTGCCTCCTTTGTTGTAGATCAGTTGACCATAAGTTCTTGGGTTCATTTCTGGACTTTCTATCCTATTGCATTGATCTGTGTGTCTGTTTTTTGTACCAGTATCATACTGTTTTGATTATTTTTAAAAGCTATATAAGCAGTGTCTAAACTATTGATCTTCATTACAAGCCCTAACAAAAAGAATTCATTTCCAAATGTGAGAAAAACTTGAAAGAGGCTGGATAACAGCGTGGGGATTGGAGATGATTAACATTTGTGATTAATTTTCACAAGTGAAAGAGTGAAACTTTTTATAAAGGAAAAAATCAAGGAGACATCTTTAATCTTCCTTCAAAAGGCATTTAATACAAATGAATAATTTTACTGCTTTCCACTTCCAGTCTTTTTCACATTCATGCATCCACTTTAAGACAAAGTATTGATTAAAAAGTGCTTAATTGTTAACTAACAATGTTGATTGCTTATATTGTTTAAACTGTTGTTTAAAGTCATTTTATATTCCCAAGTCATTTATTTCCCCTTGAATTTGAATTTGTCATACTTAACTTCTGTAGTAAAATTTCTAAAACATATCTCTAACCCTTTTATGAATATTTTAATAAACTTAATAACCATGCCTTAATAATCTTGTTATGGACATCAGATTTTCCAAATTCATAATGAATTAGATGAGTAGAGAGAGAAATAGATTTCTTTCACTTTTTATTTATTTTTATTGAGATATACTTGACATATAACATTATATTAGTTTCAGGTGTACAACATGATGGTTCTGTATTTGTATATATTGTGAAATGATCACCACAATAAGTCTCGTTAACATCCATCACCACCTGTAGTTACAACCTCATCTTTCTTGTGATGAGAACTTTTAAGATCTACTTTCTTAGCAACTTTTAAAGATGTAATACAGTGTTATTAACTACAGTTACCATGCTGTGCATTACATCCCCAGGGCTTATTTATCTTATAATTGGAAGCTTGTCCTGTTGGGTATATTTAAATCCAGTGCTTGAACAATTTGATTTTCCTTAATGACCCTGACAATTTTTTAAATGTATCATTTAATGACATTGCACAACTTTTTAAAACATCTTTATTGGAGTATAACTGCTTTACAATATTGTGTTAGTTTCTGCTGTACAACAGAGTGAATCAGCTATACGTATACATATAGCCCCCTATCCACTCCATCTTGAGCCTCCCTCCCACCCTCCCTCTCCCACCCATCTAGGTTTTCACAAAGCATCGAGCTGATCTCCCTAATTGCACAGCTTTTTAAAAATGAGAACCTTGTATAACAATTGGTAGAGAAAAATTTTGTAACTCTGTTGGAACCAGGATGATCTAGGCTTGTCTATGATAAAATCATTATTTATTATTATTTATTTAAAAAAATATATATCTAAAGAATGCTTATGGTCTAAATGCATGCTGTGGACCTCCACATCTACAGGTATCTTCTCTGCAACTGGGACATGGTTTTCCACTTATTAAGGTGGGTAGAAACTGTGTCCCTTGCCTGTTGCCCACTTGTGGCATTCTTTATGTGACCAAAGACTTCTCGTGGGGACCAAACCAGAATCTGGCATCATGACCTGAACCAGAAAATTAACTCCTATTGAAAAGAGAAATGGCTGAAAGAAAGAACAGAAAGTCCTAATATCGTAACATGTACTTGTCACACGCAATGTAAATTCCAAAATCAACAAATAGGTGGTTGTCAAAATGTGTCACTTCTCTGCAGTGGCAGGCTGACAAATTGTGAGATATTTTAGCTGCATTTTGACAACAAAGAATAATGAACTGTGGTTGCATTTGGGAATGATTTTTTAAATATACATTTTATTTATATATTTTAAAGTTTATTTTACATTTATTTATTTTTGGCTGTGTTGGGTCTTTGTGCTGCACATGGGCTTTCTCTAGTTGCAGTGAGCGGGGGCTACTTTTCGTTGCGGTGCGTGGGCTTATTGCGGTGGCTTCTCTTGTTGCGGAGCACAGGCTCTAGGTGCATGGGCTTCAGTAGTTGTCATGCGTGGGCTTCAATAGTTGTGGCATATAGGCTCAGTAGTTGTGGCTCGCGGGCTCTACAGCGCAGGCTCAGTAGTTGTGGCGCACGGGCTTAGTTGCTCCACACATGTGGATCTTCCTGGACCAGGGCTTGAACCCGTGTCCCCTGCTTGGCAGGAGGATTCTTAACCACTGCGCCACCAAGGGAGTCCCTAAAATGATGAATTTTTAAGTTTAAACCAATAGTTGGTGGATGGGATTTAACAAAGCAAATCTGGTAGTTCAAAAATTATCAGTTTTAGGAGTTGGTCCACAGATTTGCCCTAAAATAAATTCCTATGCATTCATTGTCCAGTGACATTTAGAAAGCTGCATTCTTGTGTTGTGTTAAGCATCTACACAAATTGGTTATAAGAAAAGTAGTATTTATAGATAAAAATAAATAGCGTCTTCTAAACTTGAATTATTATCCAAGGGAAACATCACCTTTAAAAAATACAGTTCAATAAAATAGACATTTAAAAAAATTTTTATCAATAGGTAATCCGTGAATGCTGTTTTTGTGGTTTGTTTAGGATTTATAAAATTCCCTGAAGAAACCTGTCACTACTTATTATAATACAACTGCCAAGCACAGCCGTCAACATCTACCTTACATTTACTAAGAATTACTTTGAGTTGGTATTTATTTACACTAAAGCGTTCAGATCCTAAAGAGATGGTTTAAATTGTTGCATTATTTCAGTCATTCTGTCCTTTAAAGTTTACCTAGAAAGTATTCTTGCTTGGGCTGTTAAAATCCAGCTGCTTGATTTTGAGAGGTTTGGTAGATGAAGCACTTTTGTTATTTAGGGCTGAAATATAATATATAATTGGCTTGAATCAGAATGAGAGTGATCAAGGGATAGATTCAGCAGCAAACATATTTTGCTCACAAAAAGGTCTCCAGCTATGATAGTGATTGCACCTATTTCTCCTTGTGGTTCTATTTGGGTTTGTCTCATGGAGTTTGTTAAGAACCGTTATGTCTTCTTGGAAAATTGACCCCTTTATCATTATGTAATGCTCTTTTTTTTATCCCTGATAATTTTCTTTACTTTGAAGTCTGCTCTGTCTGAAATTAATATAGCTACTCATGCTTTCTTATGATTAGTATTAGCATACTTTTAATCTATATGTGTCTGTATATTTAAGGCACACTTCTTATAGACAACGTATAGTTGGGTCTGGTTTTTTGATTCATTCTGACAATCAATGTGTTTTAATTGGTACATTTAGACTATTGACATTCAAAGTGATTATTGATTTAGTTGGGCTAATATCTATCATATTTGATACTATTTTGTTTGTTGCTGTTGTTCTTCCTACTTTTTGTGTTTTTTTAAAATTGAAGTCTAGATGATTTACAGTGATTCAGGTGTATAGCGAAGTCATTCAGTTTTATAGATAGATAGAGATATTCTTTTTCAGATTTTTTTTCTGTTGTAGGTTATTACAAGATATTGAATATAGCTCCCTGTGCTATACAGTAGGTCCTTGTTGTTTACCTGTTTTACATGTACTAGCGTGTATCTCTTAATCCCAAACTCCTAATTTATCTCTCCCACCCCTTCCCCTTTGGTAACCATAAGTTTGTTTTCTATGTCTGTGAGTTTATTTCTGTTTTGTAAATTTGTATTATTTTTTTAGATTCTACAGATAAGTGGTATCTCAATATTTGTATACTCTGACTTCACTTAGTATGATAATCTCTAGGTCCATCCACGTTGCTGCAAAGCATAATTTCATTATTCTTTTATGACTGATATTCCACTGTGTATATATACCACATCTTCTTTATCCATTTATCTGTCAGTGGGCACTTAGGTTGCTTCCATGTCCTGGCTATTGTGAATAGTGCTGAAATGAACATTGGGGTGCATGTATCTTTTCGAATTATGGTTTTCTCCAGGTATATGCCCAGGAGTGGGATTGCTGGGTCATATGGTAATTCTATTTTTAGTTTTTTGTGGGACTTCCATACTGTTCTCCATAGTGGCTGTATCAATTTACATTCCCACCAACAGTGTAGGAGGGTTCCTTTCTCCCCACACCCTCTCCAGCATTTGGTGTTTGCAGATTTTTTGATGATAGCCATTCTGACCAGTGTGAGGTGGTACCTAATTGTGGTTTTGATTTGCATTTCTCTAATGATTAGGGATGTTGAGCATCTTTTCATGTGCCTGTTGGCCATCTGTATGTCTTCTTTGGAGAAATGTCTATTTAGGTCTTCTGCCCATTTTTTGATTGGGTTTTTTTTTCTTTTATTGAGCTGTATAAACTGTTTGTATATTTTGGAAATTAAGCCCTTGTGTGTCACATTGTTTGCAAATATTTTCTCCCATTCTGTGGGTTGCCTTTTCATTTTGTTTATAGTTTCCTTTGCTGGACAAAAAGGTCAGTACAGCAGAGGAATGAAGCTCACTTATCCTTCTGATCAAATGGTCCCTCCTTTTCAATCCTGGGGGTCAATTGCAAGGCACCCAGTGTTGAGACAACTCAACCCTATCCATCTTAGATTCAGCATATGCATATGTTACTGTGAGTAATAATACTTTTTTTCCCACTCTGAATATATATTTCTTGAACATGGAAATCTATTAGTGGTTTCTACCTTCTCAGCTTATAAATGAATTTGGATAACAATATTATTTTTGTAGAAAAACATAAAAGTACAATGTTTTATTTTACACATAAGGTACAGTATCAATACCAATGGATATCAAAGGTCTTGATGTGTTATTTCTATATCCATATATCAGCTACTTTAAATTTGTACATAATTCTGTGTTGCCAAAATACAGAAGAGCCAGTATACAAATGTGACTATCTTTGGTGTGTTTAAAAGATCAAAGAAATAGATGCCAGTTCTCTCTGTGTCTACTTCAAAAGTGATTTTGGCTTTTTTAACGTTTCCAAGAGGACCACTACCTGACAGTGTTTTTAAATGACCTGGGCTTGTCAAAATCATGCCTGTTTTATGTCAGACATCTGTGGTTTCTCAACACTAAAAACAGCCCTTCGCCTAAGAGAGTTCTTAACGTCACAAAAACTTCACTGAATAACATTTTATGGTAGAATCACAGTTTCTCAAAACTAAGGAAGTTATTTTATTCCCTTACAGTCAACACCTCCATATCACGACGCAATTAAGAGTCTTGTAAACTTATCATTACACTTTGAATACATAGAATATATTTTCTTTTTACTCACTGGGCATCTACAATGTGCAGTTGGCACCAATCCCTCAAAAATGCAACTCCAGCCAGACATTCACACCACAGGCTTAGTTGTGACTGGGCAAACATTAATGCACTGGTCCCGTTGTTTTCTCTCCCATGAAGATAAGTAAACAAAGGTATTTTAGCAGGACAACCAATTCTTTTGATTTGGTGAAGGGTCCTCAACCATTACTACAAATTTTAAAGACGATATGTTTTAGATAAAGTAAAATATGAATAAGTAAAAGGTTTCACATTTTATTCAATACACATTAAATGATGAATTTCTTTCTAATTGCCATATTTCTTTTTTTGAATTTTTAAAATTTCCAAAACGTTCAAATGTACAGAAATGTAGAGCATTGTGTATCATAAATACTAAGCACTCTTTCCCCAGATTTGACAATTTTTAATATTTTGCTGTATTTGCTTCACTTTTATCTGGTAAAGAATGTCAAATTAAAGATGGCATTTTTTATAGTTTAATATTTCAATATCCTTTCTAAACAATGTGTAATTCTAGTTTTACTTCTGAAAGTAAATAATTATTAACAATTCTGTAATATCTGATACCCAATTGAATTTCTTTTATTATCTCTGAAATGTATTTTATCCTTGGTCAATTCAACCCAGAATTAAATCAAGGACTGACTGTAAATCTCCATTTTTATTTTTTTAAAGAAATTAGGACAAAGGTGAATACCCTTCATTACAACACATTTTCTATAACATCAAATAGTATATAGTATTCTATTTTATATAGTATTCATTCTATTTTATATAGTTTTTTTTTTTTTTTTTTTTGCGGTACGCGGGCCTCTCAGTGTTGTGGCCTCTCCCGTTGCGGGGCACGGGCTCCGGACGCGTAGGCTCAGCGGCCATGGCTCACGGGCCCAGCCGCTCCGCGGCATGTGGGATCTTCCCGGACCGGGGCACGAACCCGCGTCCCCTGCATCGGCAGGCAGACTCTCAACCACTGCGCCACCAGGGAAGCCCTTATATAGTATTTTTAATAAAGAAAAATATACAGATATGTTAGAGCACAAAATAGACTATGATTACTAAATGTTTAGTAATTATCCTAAAAATATTAAATATCCGAAGTCAACTAAAAGCAGAATATTTTAAGTTTCAAATATCACCTTCATCTAGTGTAATTTTATTCCATCTTAAATCATCATTTTTTTTTCTTTAAATAGTCTCCACTTTAAAACTCTTCTTCTGCTTCCTTACTCATTTCTGTGGGTACCTTTAGGCAGCTATTATACATTGGATATTAATTTCTGTTTACATTTAGATTTTTCCACAGTTGATTTAGCAGTCATCCACCCAGTCTGTAAACATTGACCCTGCTTTGTCATCTCAATTATTATTTTAATTTAGTGACACAAATGGGAATTAGTATCCTAGGGTCCATAACATAAAGGGGATACACACAAATTTGTTTATCATAGAGGTAGTTTGCACTGTTAATTTCTTTGCAAATAATATTGCTTACAAATGTATTGCCAAAGAGTTAATGACCTGAGCATTTACCTAAAGTCAATAACAAATTAATTTTTTAAGTTATAAAAAATTGTAAAAATTATAAAAGAAGAGGTTACCAGATTTTTCCTTATATGCCAGTGGTACCCTGTGTCTATATCATAACCGTCCTCCACACCATGTCCGATTTCTGGGTGGGTTACATTCCTACCCCTAAAGACACAGATATGCCTGAGGTATAGTGGATTCCAGTAATGTCTGTGAACTCTGAAATATAAAACTATCTCAGGGAACAGAGAGAGAGATGACAAAACAATAACCAAGACACAATTGCAAAGAAGTCCCTACCTTCTTCCAAATCTTTGTGCATTTATTAGACGGAGGCTCTTAGTAAATGGGGGCTAAATCATGTGTCATTTATCCTTCCACCTTTGTTGGCTGCCTTGGTACTCTGCAAATAAGAGGCATCCATAAACTTTTATCAAACTGAAGGATGCAAACACTTGCAGCCAAGACACAGAAGTATTTCCGAGCTCCTGCTGTGCTTTTGTTCCCTGTCAAGGATGTTTAAGAGGAGCAAAGAGGGTTGCATGCCTGTTTGATTCACTACACCTAGGCTACTGCATACACCTATGCAGTAGGTGCTCAATAAATATTGAAGAGACGAGTAAGCCTGATGGTTTTTATTGAATCTTTCCTGACATATGAAACTTTTTTTCCCATAATCATTTAATTTATAAAAATGATTCTGGGCAGAGTTTTTAGATTGAACTATAGTTAATCTACAGTGTTGTGTTAGTTTCAGGTGTACAGGCATATATATATATGTATATATATCATTCTTTTCCAGATTCTTTTCCATTATAGGTTATTACAAGAAATTGATGGGCAGATTTTTTAAAATACATTTTCAAATGAACACTCATTTTGTAGTGTATTCTCTTGTTTGGTTTTATGCCTTTCTCTAAGTCCTGGTGAGCTTCTGCATTTGCCCCAATCTTTTGTTTTCATGGAATGCATTCATCATACTCAGTAACTGGACTGCCTAGAAAGGCTCTACCGGAGTAAATGCCCAAAACTCTTTCATAAGGATAGAAAATGGTGCAAAGGGATGCAATCAATGGCGATAACTATTTTAGTAATCAGATGGCATGCCGAAAGATAAACAGACTTTGCAGTTAACCCTTATGGGTACTATGCGATATTGAATTAAGTTAGTTTAAAGAGAAATTGTAGAAATTGTGTTCATGTTTTCATTTATTTATTGATAAAGAAATGTCCAGGTAGGGTGCTGTTTTATTTATTTAATACCTGTTCTATTTATAATTTTTAACTGCAATATAGTTGATTTACAATGTTGTGTTAATTTCTGTTGTACAGCAAAGTGATTCAGTTATACATACATACATTCTTTTCCACTATGGTTTATCATAGGCTCTTGAATATAGTTCCCTGTGCTCTGCAGTAGCACCTTGTTGTTTATCCATTCTAAATATAATAGTTAACATTAGCTAACCTCAAACTCCCACTCCATCCCTCCCCCAACCCCCTCCCCCTTGGCAACCACCAGTCTGTTCTCTATGTCTGTGAGTCTGTTTCTGTTTCATAGCTAGGTTCATTTGTGTCATATTTTAGATTCCACCTATAAGTGATATCCTATGGTCCATATCTGTTTTCTGATACAGAATTGTCCCAGACAGGATGCTGAAGATACTTCGGTGATGAACAAAACAAAAATCCTTACCCTTGGGGGTCTTACAGTTAGTAAAAGAGTCAATGAAGAATATAGTAAATAAACTAAAAAGTCTTTTAGAAAAACAGAATGGCAAGTGCTATTGAAACAGTTGATGTAGAGCAGGCAGGCTGCGGAGTAGAAGTGTGTAGTTGTGGGCTGAAATTTTCACTAAGGTCTAAACGTAGAAAGGGAAAGCAAAACGGGCGTGACAGTTCTTGAAGGAAGAGTTGGAAGGAGTCAGGGAGGGAGCTACACAGATGTGGGGACCAAACAATGCAGAGACCCCAAGGCAGGAGTGAGCAGGTGTCTCCCAGGTAACCTCTGACTTGAAGGCAAGGGAGGGTAGGAGAAATACAAGATGAGGACTCAGTGTGACAGGGTACCAGATATTTAAGTCTGTTTCACCGACTACCTTGGGGAGCTATTGCAAAGCATTGAGCAAGGCGCTTATCATCTGCTTACCTGTGTTGGGAAATGTCTCCGACATGTGTCCGAGTGGTGGAGACCAAGGATGCAGAAATTCATGGGGAAAAAAAAATGGCGGCTCAGCCTCCAGGGCGATGCTATTGAGTTTGGTCAGCAGTGGTATCTGATCCTCAGAGTATTTCAAAGGTTTAGCCAAAAGGATTCATCTTAACAGATTAGATGTAGAATATGAGAGAGTGTAGACAGAAAGATGTCTATGGTTTTAGGAACCTATGAATTGCGCACAGTTTCAAGAGCTCAAAGCTAAAGTCAAAGCCCACACTTGTATAACCCTCTGGCTGGGGATTGCTTTGAAATCCATAGTTTTGAAACAGGAAGGTATATTACTGTTGTAAAATATTAGTGGCTGAATCATAGGTGTCATTGAAATTTTGTGTTATTCACTTCAAAGAAATGTATTTCACTTGAAAGCATACTGACGTATTCGCCCCAGCATTTCAGGGTTACACTTACTTTAAAAACCCTCTTCAAGTATATTCTAGAGAGCTTTGATATACAGATTCATGAAATCAGTGCTACCTTGCTATTCAATTAAATTGCAACAAAACTAGTGAGAGGTTCTCAAGAAAAATTGAAATATGTATTTGTGGTAGTTCAGCGGCAAATGGGCTGTTTACTAATGCTTGAAAATATGAAGATGCATTGCTCTGAAAATTGTTTGTTAATATTAATTCCTGTGTTGCTTTCCTTTTTTTACATCTACAATTCCTATTTAAAAGTATATCAAGAAAATGTCTAACATTGCATATTCTTTAATTATTTCAGTTACCGATGAAAGAGTTTTGGGAAGTAAGAAAATGAAGGAAAAAATATATTACAAAACTACTGGGTAATAATAGGTCAGCCAAAACCAACAACAGCATAAAATTAGATTAAAAACTGCTAGTTAAAAGAAACAATGCACATAGATGAAATGAGTGTTTTTATAAAAGACTGTTCCCTGGTAACTTTGAAATAATTTTAACCAAAAGCATATCAATATGAGCAAAATGAAAATCATTCATCTGGATAATGCAAACAAACAAAAAAAAAACCGAGAGGGGACTTCCCTGGTGGCGCAGTGGTTAAGAACCCGCCTGCCAATGCAGGGGATGCGGGTTCGAGCCCTGATCCGGGAAGATCCCACATGCCACGGATCACCAAAGCCCGTGCGCCACAACTACTGAGTCTGCGCTCTAGAGCCCGCATGCCACAGCTACTGAGCCTGCGTGCCACAACTCTGAAGCCCACGTGCCTAGAGCCTGTGCTCCACAGCAAGTGAGAAGCCTGTGCACTGCAACGAAGAGTAGCCCCTGCTCACCACAACTAGAGAAAGCCCATGCACAGCAATGAAGACCGAACGCAGCCAAAAGAAAACAAAACAAAGAAACAACCCAGAAAATCCTATTGACCCGTCATCACTTTTTTATTCTAAGGAGGCTTTAACATACAGTCATCAGTATTGGAAAGTATTTGCAGGAAAGAGGAGCATGGATTCCTAGCAATAGGTCAAAGGTAGAAATGGGGATCTGTTTTTAATTAATTAATTTATTTATTTATTTATTTATACATACATACATACATACATACGTACATACATACGCGGGCCTCTCACTGTTGTGGCCTCTCCCGTTGCGGAGCACAGGCTCTGGATGCTCAGGCCCAGTGGCCATGGCTCACGGGCCCAGCTGCTCCATGGCATGCGGGATCTTCCTGGACCGGGTCACAAACCCATGTCCCCTGCATCGGCAGGCGGACTCTCAACCACTGCGCCACCAGGGAAGCCCGGGATCTCTTTTTAATATCAAAATTAAGTTTCCCCTGAATATGCACTGTCCTGTAAGAACTTGAAAACATATTTAAAATGTATTATTGATACAAATGTATTAAAATATATTAAATTGTATATTAAACATAACAGGGGCATGTTTCTAAATTGATAGTATCCCATCAGATAATAATTTTCATAGATATAAGCAATGCAAACATTTCCCAAGAATGTACAGCACATTGACAGCTTGGGATAAACTGTTTTTCTGCTCTTAAAAGTTATTATCTGCATAAAAAAAGAAAAAAATCATGAGAGCCAACTAAATAAACCATTTGAGTTTGACTCTCTCATATTATGCCAAAAATACGGCTCACTTTGCTCTTATTTTTTCATATTGCTCGTCAAAATATACTAAAATCTATCTGTGTGAAGGACAAGAAAAAAACTTTGAGTCGAGAATATACTGATTTATATATTTAATATATAGACATTGCTGAATAAATACAAGGACAATTTTAATAATACTCTTAGGCACTCATTAACCTTTTCATTAAAGTTAATGGAACTTAGTTGTTGGTGACATCACATGGAATAAGTAGTCATGAATGAGCAAGGCAAAAAAAAAATAGAGTCTAATGAAAATTTCCCAGTGGAATTCATTTAAATATCCCAGTTGAAAACTACCATAATTTCAAAATCACTTAGTTCTAGCAAAATCATCTAAGAAGTGTGAAGTTTCAAAAATTGCTTATAAAGAAGGTAAAGAAAACCGTTTTCATGGATAGTGATATTATACCTAAGCTGTATAGACACAGTAGACCAGTTTTCAGTCCTATTTTTGAAGAATAACTCGTTTTTTTCAGGAACCACTCAGTTATTAATGGATTGCTTTAGCCAGCAAATAAGATACTCTTATACTTTTACCTTTTACAGTCTTTATTCATTCATTTTCTTGTTCATGGATATACTTTTTAAAGGGAACTCAGACTTTCTAAGTACCATTGAAAAATAAATATATTGAAAAATCTTTTGATAAATTAGAAATTTTTAACTCATTCATTCGATTTAAAATGGATTGGAGAGATTTGGGAAGTTGGTCATTTTATTCCTTTGCCCACAACAACAGAGAGTGAAAATCAGGCACAAAACAATACAATGAAAAGAAATACCCATAAGTTCAAGTATATGGAGATGATAAACATAAAATATATTTGCTGTCAAATATTCAGGGAATTTTAAAAACTCATAGAATAGGAAACTTCTTTTTTTTATATAAATTTATTTATTTACTTATTTATTTTTGGCTGCGTTGGGTCTTCGTTGCTGTGCGCAGGCTTTCCCTAGTTGCGGCAAGCGGGGGCTACTCTTCGTTGTGGTGTACGAACTTCTCATTGCGGTGCCTTCTCAGGTTGTGGAGCACGGGCTGTAGGCGGGCGGGCTTCAGTAGTTGTGGTGCATGGGCTCAGTAGTTGTGGCTCATGGGCTCAGTAGTTGTGGCGCCCGGGCTTAGTTGCTCTGCGTCATGTGAGATCTTCCCGGACCAGGGCTCAAACCCGTGTCCCCTGCATTGGCACTCGGATTCTTAACCACTGTGCCACCAGGGAAGTCCCTAGGAAACTATTCTTATCTTCAAATACATGCTTACTGTTTTTATTGCTTCTCAAAGTAAGGATTATATTTCCATTTAGATGTACACTCTGCATTTTTTAATTAAAATATCAAGCTAATTTTATCATGTCACTAACGATTCTTCCATTCCATGATTTTAATAGCTACAAATGAGTCCCTCCAAGGCATGGACCATAGTTTTGGCAGTTGAGGTGGTGTGTCAGTCTGGGTGCAATCAGGGAAGCAGACCCAGGGATGCCTCTTTACATAGTGCTGAGAGTGGGTTAACACACCCTATAAGGCTGTCATTTTTAATATCTGACTTTGGCTCTTGAAGTCTACAGTTAGAAGAAACAGATAAATGTCAAGTGGAGAGAAATAGAGCAAACAGAAACCCACAAGCACACATTTGCACATGACAGCAGCACCAGAAGGGGTCAACTCATCCATTATATTGGGACGGTAATAATACCTACAATATAGCATAGTTGTAAGGACTAAACAAATTGTTAGGATGCCACCTGGTATAAAGGATAGTCCCTTTTCAGTACAAGCAGCACTAATACCAGACCTGTAGTCCTGGCATCGGCGGCTGTATGGTTAGTAGTAATGACTTGGTGAAACCCTCTTCACAAAGCGTGTTCCTACCAGTACTACCAACAGGACACGGGAGATTCCCTCCCATCTTATCAAGCAAAGGCTGGCATGAACGTCTCTGTTTCCCCCCATTCCTTAAAATAATTCCCATCTTTTAAAAGCCTTCTTTAAATTAAGCTCTGTTTAAACATCAGCTATATTTCAAAGGCTTACATTAATCTTCAAACTCTTACACAAAGGAAGACATTGACTGTTCTGAGAATGATAAGGAAATGACTTGTTGTTTATGATTAGAAAACACACATCAGGGCTTCCCTGGTGGCGCAGTGGTTGAGAGTCCGCCTGCCGATGCAGGGGACACGGGTTCGTGCCCCGGTCTGGGAAGATCCCACATGCCGCGGAGCGGCTGGGCCCGTGAGCCATGGCCGCTGAGCCTGCGTGTCCGGAGCCTGTGCTCCACAATGGAAGAGGCCGCAACAGTGAGAGGCCCGCGTACCTCAAAAAACAAACAAACAAACACAAAAAAAGAAAACACACATCAGGTGTTTCAATGTTTTGAGTGAGGAAAATGTCAGAAACATATCTTTTGGGTACTTTTTCATTTTCTAACACATGTATATATTTTTTCTTCTTTGATATTTGGTAGGGCATTTGGAATGTCAAAATATACCATAGTCCAATCTGACCCTCAATTAATTTTTAAAAATCTTTGCAAATAAGCCTGATAACCAAAGATCACCACTGGAGCCAACATTGAATATACTGTGGACAGAAGACTCAGATATTCTTGGGAAGCACATGGATTGATAATGTGAAAATTTAAATAAACATCTAAAAATATGTCTCAACCTTTTCAGGTGGGAACATTTGTTTGCAACAGAGATGATTGCTCACCTAGAAGCACCTGTAGACCCATCCAAAAAACCTGCTGGGGATCAGGGCCCCAGCGATTCATGTTTACAATAACTGCTGTAAAGCATTTAGGAAACCAGCTGCACATTTTACATAAAGTAAGATGCATTTAGATCGATGGCTCCTAGATTTTGTCAAACCTTTTTATATTTCAGACACTTTTGTAGAAAGAGCAACACTAAGTCAGGTTTTGTGTAAGATCAGTTAACTGGGTATTGATCTCACCAGGTTAATTTTTTCTTTCTTTCTTTCTTTCTTTTTGCCATGCCACGTGGCATGTGGGATCTTACTTCCCCTACTAAGGGATGGAACCCGTGCCCCCTGTAGTGAAAGCACGGAGTCTTAACCACTGGATCGCCAGGAAAGTCCCAATTTAATTTTTTTCAGGAAGTGTTGGTAAAAGAATTTTGGCCACCTGTGTCATCCAGCTTATTTTACAGTTATGTCTGTAACAGAAGTAAAGTTTTACAGACTGTTTAAATTTCTGATATTGAAACGAGACACACGTGAAAAGTGGAGAAGACACAAGGAATTCAAAGGGAAGATGTCCAGAGATAAAAGATGAGATTATGAAAAGAAGGGCACCAGGAATACTTTCTTGCCATGGTTATTAGCAAGCATGGGGGGAAATAGAACTGGGATTTGACCGTGCAGGCATTTGCTTCCCATACCAGGCAGTACTGGGGACCTCTGTGTGGACTGGGAACCTGCAAGACATCTGGCTTTTCGTGCGTTCAGAGAAATTGCTTTGGAGAAGCATTGTCACAAACCACGTGGACTGCAGTTTCTAAGCTCCTTCCTTGTTGGGAATCCAAGGCTAAGCATCTCCCAGGTGTCCAGGGCCAGTCCCGAGAGGCCATCCATTTTCTCTAACTTTCTTTTAGGACGGGTGAGCGGGGAGGCATGTGTGTGTTTTGTGTTTGAAGGGCTATCCACCTTGTCTTTAAAACACATTTTTGGTGCAAGCACCAAAAGTTTTCTCTAACAAAACCTTTGCTCTTATTGTATCTTACTTCCAGTTTTCATTCTCAACCCCTTGACAGAATTAACTTTTGTCTTGAGAATATAATTTATGGGCTATTGCTTTGGCTTGTGTGTGTATACATAAGTACATGTATGCATATATATGTAGATAGATGGATGGATAGATAGATGAATAGATGCATGATTGGAGGGATGGACGGACGGATGGTTGGATGGATGGGTTGATGGGTGGATGATAGATAGTGAGAGAGAGAGAATTTGTATTTTCCTCTTATTAGTGGATTTGTTATCATGCACAATACAACCCTTGGAGGAATCTCAAAACCCAAGTTTTCCACACTATAGAATCAGAATGTTTGAATACACATTCCCATCATAGAATGCCTCTCCATAAACTCTTACAGAGAAATCTTGCCTCACAGTTTTAAAGTGTCTCTTTTCCATTTGTCTAGCCCTATTTAAAATACACACTTTTGGTGCAAGCACCAAATGTTTTCTTTAACAAAACCTTCGCTGTCATGGTATTTACTTCCATTTCCCACTCTCAGTCCTTTGGTGAAATTAACTTTTTTCTTTAGATCATAATTTATGGGCCGTTTTGCTCTGGCTTGTTTGTGTGTGTTCATAAATATGGTCAACCCTTGAGCATCATCACAACCTGGGGGGTTACGGATGCCAACCATCTGTGCTGTCAAATCCACGTATCATGTGTAGGTGGCTCTCTGTATCCACAGTTCCACATCCATGGAGTCAAGAAATCGCAAATTATGTAGTACTGTAGTATTTACTCTTGAAAATAATCTACATGTAAGTGGATTCGCAGAGTTGAAACCCACTTTGTTCAAGGGTCAACTGAACATTTATGCATATATATATAGATAGATAGATAGTTGGATGAATAAATGATTGTATGGATGGATAGATGGGAGGATTGATGATTGAATGGATGGATGGATGCATAGAAAGATGATTGGATGGATGGATGGATAGATGGATAATAAGATGGATGGATTTTTGGATGGGTGGATGGATGAATAAATGATTGTATGGTTGGATAGATGGAAGGATTGCTGATTGGATGGAAGGATGGATCGTGAACAAGAGAGAGAGACAATTTGATTTTTCTTTTTGCTCACAGTGGATTTGTTATATATCATTACGACCATTGGAGGAATCTGAAATCCCATGTTTTCCACTCTGTAGAGTCAGAATGTCTGAATACATATTTCCATCATAGAATGCCTCTCCATGTAATCTTATAGAGAAATCTGGCTTCACAGTGTTAAATGGTGTCTCTTTTCAGTTTGTCTAGCCACTCGCTACTCCATGGCATCAGTTTGGATGATCACTCAGGGGCAGGGTAGAAAGAGGACCCCCCCAGATCTATAGAATCAGCATCTGCATTTCATCAGTGATCTGGGTGCACATTATGTTTGCGAAGCACTGTTACCTTGTGTGTAAGTCAGCTCTAGGTCACAAACATGCAGGGAGTAGTCACCCAGCATATTCGGGAAAATATTAGGTGAAATAAAAGACAACCTAAGGCCAAAGTCCCAGAACAAAGGTGTGTCCTGGTGGGAGTTGATAGTCAACTAAATCAGTCTAACAGTCTGCAAAGCTGAATGCATTCTATAATTCTTCAGGATGAGAGGATGGCTCGTGAGGTCTGCCAACCTTGAATATTTATCCTGCCTGGTTTTATGTCTGTCGTTTATTATGTATGCCTCCATCTTCTCACTGAATTATGGTGGTGTGTTTGGACGTCTGCCTCTCGGGCTGCAGGTGGGAGATCTTTGAGTATGGAAACTGCATTTGAGACTGCCTGCATGGGGAGCTATACAATATACTGAATTGAAATAAATGCCACATTTTATTTAGTGGTTGTTTAAAAAAAAAAAAAAAAAGCAAAAGACAGCAGCTGATGTCTTCTGACTCTCTCCATGCTCCGTGAAAACCACAGCATCATACACAGCTTACCTGAAAGGCTATTAACGCTGAGGTGTCAGCTTCAACACCTGGGTCTCTGCCTTTAGCTGGCAAGCTGTGCATCTGCCCATGAACTTGCATACAATTGCACTTGGAAAGCTGTTTCCAAATCAAGTCAAGAATACTCTGAAACAAGCAACCACATTTGGTTGCTCTGTTTTCTGTATCAGACACTTGATACTTCCCTTTCCATGGGAATCCACAGTATGATTCTATAGAGACTAAATTGTATCGACATTGAAAGAGACAAACATATTTTGAAAAGTTATAAAACAGGGGAAAATGAAGATCTGTACCCACCCCTATCATTGTAGCTATAACTACATGGCAGGGGCTAGCATCCTTCTCTGCCATGCTTCTTCCTAATTCTTATTATTCAAGGTGACAGCAAGTTCATACCTTTAGTACTATCTTGTCTGACTGTACCCCAGGGAGCTGAATTATGCTCCCCCACCCCCAATATGTCCATGTCCTAACATTTCAAACCTGTGAATATATTACTTTACATGGTCAAAGGGACTTTGCAGGTGTGGTTATCTTGAGGATCTAGAGATGGGGAGATGATCCCCGGGGATCCAGCCAGGCCCAGAGTCATCACGAGGGTCCTTTTGAAAGGGAGGCAGGGGGCTCCAGTCCTAGAGAAGATGTGAGGACTCACAAAGAAGTCAGAAAGGGAGATTCAAAGATGCTGTGCTGCTGGATTTGAAAATGGATCGAGAAGCCAGAAGCAAAGGGAGGCATATCACTTATATGTGGAATCTAAAAAAATGACAGAAACAAGCTCCTTTACAGAACAGGCATGTGGGATCAAGAGACACACACAACCATATATCAAAAAGATCAACAACAGGGCCCTACTGTGGAGCACAGGGAGCTCTATTCAATATCTTGTAACAACCTATAATAGAAAACAATCTGAAAAAAAATTGATGTGTGTGTATATAGATATGTATATAAATATATATCTGAATCACATTTCTGTACACCTGAAACTAACACAATATTATAAATCAACTCTTCTTCAATTGAAACAAAAAGGTACAGAATTATTCCCTCACTACAAAGATCTACCTAGTGCTACCCTTTCACATCCTCAGGCTCCCACGATCTCCCACCTCTGACGACCATGCATCTCTTCTTCATCTCTGTAACTTTGTCATTTCAAAAATGTCACAGCAGGGAAGCATACCAACTTCTTAACGTGTGAGGTAGTGCTTTTTCACTCAGTGGGTGACTTTTTTTTTTTTATGTTTCTTTTCGGAAGCGTGGTGCAGAAGTTAAACCCAGGGGACTCAAGGGGAGAGGGTCTGGACTATGACACTTAGGAGAGAGAGTCACCCAGCTGTCTGACCCTTGAATTTCTTATCTGTAAAATGGGGATAATGGTGTCATCACAGAATGGTACGAAGATTGAACGAATTAATGCATGTCAGTCTCTGATTAGACTGTTGGTTACAAGGTAAGACACCAATTAAAATGAGATGTTTTACTATGGAAAACAGTGTGGAGGTTCCTCAAAAAATTAAAAATAGAACTACCGTATGATCCAGCAACTCTACTCCTGGGTAGTTATCCGAAAGAAACAAAATCACTATCTCGAAAAGACATCTAAACCCCTGTGTTCATTGCAGCATTATCTACAATACCCAAGATACGGAAACAAGCAAAGTATCCATCTGACAGATGAATGGATAAGGAATATGTGGTATATCTATACACTGGAATATTATTCTTCCATTAAAAAAGACACCCTGCTCTTTTCAACAACATGGATGGACCTTGAGGGCATTACATTTAGTGAAATAAGTCAGAAAAAGAAAAATACTTTATGATTTCAGGTATATGTGTAATCTATAAAACAAACCGGCAAACAAACAAAAAGAATCCATCTCGTAGATACAGAGAACAGACCGGTGGTTGCCAGAGTTGGGGAGGGAGGCAAAATCGGTGAAGTGGACCCAAGGGTACAAACTTCCAGTTATAAAATAAATAAGTCCTGGGGTGTAATGTATGGCATGGTGACTATAGTTAATGACACTATTTAATTTATTTTTTTATAATTAATTTTTATTGGAGTATAGTTGCTTTGCAATGTTGTATTACTTTCTACTGTACATCAAAGTGAATCAGCTATATGTATACACATATCCCCTCTTTTTTGGATTTCTTTCCCATTTAGGTCACCACAGAGCACTGAGTAGAGTTCCCTGTGCTATGCAGTAGGTACTCATGAGTTATCTATTTTATACATCGTATCAACAGTGTATATATGTCAATCCCAATCTCCCAGTTCATCCCACCCCCTCCTTTTCCCCCCTTGGTGTACATACGATTGTTCTCTACGTCTGTGTCTCTTTTTCTGTTTTGCAAGTAAGATCATCTTTACCATTTTTCTAGTTTCCACATATATGCGTTAATCTACGATATTTGTTTTTCTCTTTCTGACCTTCCTCACTCTGTATGACAGTCTCTAGGTCCATCCACGTCTCTATAAATGACCCAGTTTTGTTCCTTTTAATGGCTGAGTAGTATTCCATTGTGTATATGTACCACATCTTCTTTATCTGTTCCTCTGTTGATGGACAGTTAGTTTGCTTCCATGTCCTGGCTATTGTAAATAGTGCTGCAATGAACATTGGGCTACCTGTGTCTTCTTGAATTATGATTTTCTCTGGGTATATGCCCAGTAGTGGGATTGCTGGTAATTCATATGGTAATTCTATTCTTAGTTTTTTAAGGAATCTCCATACTGTTCTCCATAGTGGCTGTTTCAATTTACATTCCCGCCAACAGTACAAGAGGGTTCCCTTTTCTCCACACCCTCTCCAGCATTTATTGTTTGTAGATATTTTAATGATGGTCATTATGACAGGTGTGAGGTGATAACTCATTGTAGTTTTGATTTGCATTTCTCTAATAATTAGTGATGTTGAGCATCTTTTCATGTGTTTGTTGGCCATCTGTATGTCTTCTTTGGAGAAATGTCTATTTAGGTCTTCCACCCATTGTTTGATTGGGTTGTTTGTTTTTTTTGGTATTGAGCTGCATGAGCTGCTTCTATATTTTGGAGATTAATCCTTTGTCAGTAGCTTCGTTTGCAAATATTTCCTCTCATTCTGAGAGTTGTCTTTTCATCTTGTTTATGGTTTCCTTTGCTGTGCAAAAGCTTTTAAGTTTCATTAGATCCCATTTTTTAATTTTTGTTTTTATTTTTGTTAGTCTAGGAGGTGGGTCCAAAAAAGATCTTTCTGCGCTTTATGTCCTAAAGTGTTCTGCCTATGTTTTCCTCTAAGAGTTTTATAGCTTCTGGCCTTACATTTAGGTCTTTAATCCATTTGGAGTTTATTTTTGTGTATGGTGTTAGGGAGTGTTCTAATTTCATTCTTTTACATGTAGCTGTCCAGTTTTGCCAGCACCACTTATTGAAGAGGCTGTCTTTTCTCCATTGTATATTCTTGCCTCCTTTATCAAAGATAAGGTCACCATATGTGCATGGCTTTATCTCTGGGCTTTCTATCCTTTTCTATTGGTCTATATTTCTGGTTTTGTGCCAGTACCGTACTGTCTTGATTACTGTAGCTTTTTAGTATATTCTGAAGTCAGAGAGCTTGATTCCTCCAGCTCTGTTTTTCTTTCTCAAGATTGCTTTGGCTATTTGGGGTCTTTTGTGTTTCCATACAAATTGTAAAATTTTCTGTTCTAATTCTCTGAAAAATGCCCTGGGTAATTTTATAGAGACTGCATTTAATCTGTAGATTGCTTTGGGTAGTATAGTCATTTTTACAATATTGATTCTTCCAATCTGAGAACATGATATATCTCTCCATCTGTTTGTATCATCTTTAATTTCTTTCATCAGCATCTTATAGTTTTCTGAGTACAGGTCTTTTGCCTCCATAGGCAGGTTTATTCCCAGGTATTTTATTCTTTTAGTTGCAATTGTAAATGGGATTTTTTCCTTAATTTCTCTTTCTGATCTTTTCTTGTTAGTGTATAGGAATGCAAGAGATTTCTCTAAATGTTTGATAGAATTCGCCTGTGAAGCCATCTGGTCCTGGACTTTTGTTTGTTGGGAGTATTTAAAATCACAGATTGAATCTCAGTACTTATAATTGGTCAGTTCATATATTCTATTTCTTCCTGTTTCAGTCTTGGAAGGTTGTACTTTTCTAAGAATTTGTCCATTTCTTCCAGGTTGTCCATTTTATTGGCATATAGTTGCTTATAGTCATCTCTTATCATCCTTTGTATTTCTGTGGTGTCAGTTGTAACTTTTCCTTTTTCATTTCTAATCTTATTGATTTGAGTCCTCTCCATTTTTTTCCTGATGAGTATGGCTAATGGTTTATCAATTTTGTTTATCTTCTCAAAGAACCAGCTTTTACTTTCATTGATCTTTGCTATTGTTTTCTTCATTTCTATTTCATTTATTTCTGCTCTGATCTTTATGATTTCTTTCCTTCTACTAACTTTGGGTTTTGTTTTTTTGTTGTTATTGTTGTTCTTTTTCTTGTTTTAGGTGTCAGGTTAGATTGTTTATTTGAGATTTTTGTTTCTTGAGGTGAGATTGAATTGCTATCAATTTCCCTCTTACACCTGCTTTTGCTGCATCCCATATGTTTTGGGCCATTGTGTTTTCTTTTTTATTCATTTATTTATTTATTTATTTATTTATTTATGGCTGTGTTAGGTCTTTGCTGCTGTGTGCGGGCGGGCTTTCTCTAGTTGCAGTGAGGGGAGGCCTACTCTTTGTTGTGGTGTGTGGGCTTCTCATTGCAGTGGCTTCTCTTGTTGCAGAGCATGGGCTCTAGGCACACGGGCTCTAGAGGGCAGGCTCAGTAGCTGTGGCACACGGGCTCAGTTGTTCCACTGCATTTGGGATCTTCCGAGACCAGGGCTCGAACCCCGTGTCCCCTGCATTGACAGGTGGATTCTTAACCACTGTGCTACCAGGGAAGCCCCCATCCTGTTTTCATTGTCATTTGTTTCTAGGTATTTTTTGATTTCCTCTTTGATTTCTTCAGTGATCTCTTGGTTATTTAGTAGCATATTGTTTAGCCTCCGTGTGTTTGTGTGTTTTACAGTTTTTTTCCTGTAATTGATTTCTAATCTTATATCATTATGGTCAGAAAAGATGCTTGATATGATTTCAGTTTTCTTAAATTTACCAAGGCTTGATTTGTGACCCAAGATGTGATCTGTCTTGGAGAATGTTCTGTGTGCATTTGAGAAGTGTATTTTGCTGCTTTCAGATAGAATGTGCTATCAATACCAATTAAGTCTATCTGCTCCAGTGTATCATTTAATGCTTCTGTTTCCTTATTAATTTTCTGTCTGGATGATCTGTCCATTGGTGTAAGTGGGAATGACACTTTTTTGTATTTAAAAGTTGCTAAGACAGTAAATCTTAAAAGTTCTCATCACTGGGAAAAACAGTGTGCAGTGATTTATGTTAACGAAATACACTGTGATGATCATTTTGCTTATATACTTGTATCAGATCATTATGCTGTACACTTAAAACTAATACAGTGTGGTATGTTAACTATATCTCAATAGATAGATAAATAAATAAACTATTTCACGAGCACAATGCTCTCTCTCAATAGATAGATGATAGATCATAGATAAATGATAGATGGGTGGGTAGAGAGATGGATGGATAGATAGAAGGATGGATAGATAGATACGTATATATAATCTTGAATATACATATTTCCTGTTGATTGATGCTTAATAATCTAGTTTGATTGAGTACATGGTAGGAGACTCAAACCGTGTAGTTTAACCCATTTTTCCATTGGAGAAGGGAGGATGTATGGTCAGCCCATTTTCGATGGCTGTTGTCATCTTTCTCTCCATCCCCTGCTTGACCAGACGCTGCTTCACTGACATCCTTTTAATGATAGGGCTTAATCTGTACCTGCCTCTGTGCTTGCCCCGTGCCCCAGCCGCTGGTTTCCTTGGTAACTGTTGAGCCAGCTTTCCAATACCCCTGTAAATGGTAGCCTCCTTCCCCCCTGAGCAGCAAAGATTGTCTCCATGTCCTGTCCGTCATCTGCCACACACGGTCCGTTGTCACTCCAGGACCTTGCTTCAGATGTGTCAGGTCCACCATCTGTTAAACCCCTGATGTCTCTGTTGCTGACCCCAGGCTCTTTCTTCCATTTCCAGGCCAGGCAAGTATAGGGCTTGCAGGCGTGCGGGGTGCAGCCTAACAGAAGTCAAATGGAATTCAAACCTCCACTGCTGTACAAAAGGTAAACATGGCCAAGATTTTAGGTAGATTCATACGGTGCCTTTCTAGTCAACTCCTAAACGTTCCCATGTGTTTACTATTGAGTACTTAGAGCGCAGCATAGTATAAGTATGTGTAGGAAAATCACGTCCTGTTTTTAAAAAACAACCTGCCTTTCTGTTCTGTCTGCCGTGTGTAGGACACAAAGCTAGCTGAGATGGTGTGACTTTTTTTTCTCTCCTCATTATTTAACACCTTCTGATCAACGGAACCCAGGCACACTTCATCACGCAACACAAGCTGACAAAGCTCAGCTGGAAACATTTAAAACACAGCCTCTGTGAAGGAAAAAATCGTGTAGCCCTGGACATGCAAAATTGGGGCCATGATCTAGTTTAAATAATTCCTTTTTCTAAGCCTGCCAGACACACTACTGTAAAATACATCATTCTCACTTATATTGGTAATTAAAAAGTGCCAGCCTGTAATCTAAAGGTGTAAAAGG
This sequence comes from Hyperoodon ampullatus, assembly GCF_949752795.1. Classification (NCBI taxonomy): domain Eukaryota; kingdom Metazoa; phylum Chordata; class Mammalia; order Artiodactyla; family Ziphiidae; genus Hyperoodon; species Hyperoodon ampullatus. Next base: position 3,489,603 of record NC_136913.1, on the reverse strand, counting down.
GAGGGAAAAATCTTGCTTGTTTCCCCTGCAGTTCAAACATGGTTTTGTCCTTATCCCAACATTTCAAAAAAGGCAATTGTGTGTGAAATCTACATAAATCATCTACTAATACAGGAGTTACGCTCTATAAAAATTTAAAATATATCAACGTTGGGACTTAAAATAGTCAAATTTATCTGGACAATATGGAAGAGAACATTACAAATTAACAAGATACCTGAAATATAAAGAATTTCCTTGTTATCAGTTTACTTCCAAGAGCACAAAGTAACCAGGTATAGATCATTAGAAGATTTCTTAGTAGGTTCACTTAGAAGGCAGTTTATGAAAGTAAAAGACAATTTAACATTAACAGACCAGTCAGCCCTTGAGATTGAGTTAAGATTTCTTTGGTTCTTTTTGTTCTTAAGATAGTCTAACTATTATTATTAACTCATGTTATTAATTTTCAAGCAATTTGTTGAAAAAAACTGTATAACCATCAGCCCAAATCCTCTTTAAATTTTTCCAAATGTGTCATTGATTAAATCTAAGTTAACTAGTTGTTTGGCTTAGATATTACTAATGAATGAATGATTTTTAGATGTCATTTTTTTAGGCGGCGCAAGGCTTATTTAATTGAGCTGAGATGTGGCTTTCCATCTTTGATTTTTTTTAGTTTATTTATTTTTTGTTTATTTTTGGCTGTGTTGGGTCTTCGTTGCTGCACGCGGGCTTTCTCTAGTTGCAGCGGGCAGGGGCTACTCTTTGTTGCGGTGCACAGGCTTCTCATTGCGGTGGCTTCTCCTGTTGTGGAGCACAGGTTCTAGGCGTGTGGACTCAGTATTTGTGGCACACGGGCTCAGTAGTTGTGGCTTGTGGCCTCAGTAGTTGCAGCACACAGGCTCAGTAGTTGCAGCACGCGGGCACTAGGGCACGTGGGCTTCAGTAGTTGTGGCTCGTGGGCTCTAGAGCGCAGGCTCAGTAGTTGTGGCTAATGGGCTTAGTTGCTCCGCAGCATGTGGGATCTTCCCGGACCAGGGATCAAACCCGTGTCCCCTGCATTGGCAGGCAGATTCTTAACCACTCTGCCACCAGGGAAGTCCCCATCTTCGATTTTTTTAAAGTAACAATCCAGCTTTTATTTTTTTTAAATCACAGGCATCTGCTAGAGCTATCTAAGAAAAAGAATAAAAGTCTACTATCTTATTTTCTCACTATTTCTCTTAACAAGCTCTTCAGCTTTATGACACTGGTGTGTGAATGTATATAATGCTTTTTTGGTGCTTGAAGCATATGCATTTTTAGTTTTCATGTTCTTTACTAAAATATTCTTTTAATTGTTGGACATTTACATCCTTGTCCTTGCGAGGCTGTTTTTTTTTTTTCTGGTATAAAAGTATTATTTTCCTATTCAGAGTGCATTTATAAGTATTTTATGAGATATTCCTTTTTTTTTTTTTTTTTTTACAAATAAATGATTAAGTATATAATCCCTCCTTATTAACTATAGTCACCATGCTGTGCATTCAGTCCTCAGAATTTACTCTTGAAAGAAGCTGAGAGTAGATCTTAACTGTTTTCACCACCAAAAATAAAAAAAATTATAACGTTAGCTATGTGAGGTAATGGATATGTTAATTATCTTGATCTTGGTAATAACTCCACAATATACATGTGTATCAAACCATCACATTACACACTTTAAATGTACACAATTACATCTGTCAATTATTCCTCAGTAACTTTTTTACAAAAATAAAAACTGCATCAAATGATTTAAGTTTCCAACGTTTCACCTTTGACAAGGCAAATCTGCGTAGGAAACCCAATGGAGGAAGTCCTTTGTCACAGACAAATCCCTTCCTGTCCCCAAGCCCACAAAGCTCCCCGTCACTATTTTTTTGCCCTTTAAACTGATACAACAGGGATATTGACCTTCCCTCCAGAATTAACCCTATTTTCATGTCTCCCAAGAACCAGTCTTTACTACCAAGAATTGCCAACTTACGTCGATAACTTGTCTTCTTTAAGGGACACATTCCTGTTTTGCAGTTTCTACCAGGACATGCATATTCATTGGTACATTAAAATAAAGTGAGAAAGCTTCCCCACAGGTATGGAGATGTCTTGTAAGAGAACCACCTTGAACACATTGCTTCATCCTCCCCTTGGTATCAGTACGTGCAGATAGGCATCCTCTCCGTCAGAGGTGCTTTGCTGTTCGCCTCAAGTTTGATCAATTGTGGTGCTTGCCTAGTCTATTATCCAGTCATATCGTGTCTACTCTTAGGAAAAGTATGGCTCAGAAGTCAGTAAACTTTAATATCATCCTTAACATCCTCTTTAGTAAAATCATGCCATCATTTGCAGATGTGAAATAGGGTGGACTTTTTAGGAGGGTTCTGGTATGTTTCTGATGTCCCTTGCAGTGAATTAATTAGTTCTGCTCATTTGAAGTCCAATGGCTTCATTGTACTTTCTCCAGTCGGGTGAAGTCCAGTCACTTTTAATATCTGCCCATAAGGAAGCATGTTGGCGGGTCATTTCTCTTTCCTGGATTGAAGTGAGCTGGGACATTCTGTGATCTGAAAGACTTGTCCAATATTAATTATAAACTACTTGAAGGTCACAGGAGACCTGAGGAAAGTTTAGCCATGGGGATGGCGGTAGAGATTGAGGATTCCTCTGAGTCTGTCGCCAAGGGATATTCTTTCTTGGTAAATTTTTAATAACATCTTAATGACCAATTTATGAATGGCTAAGTTAACAGTGAACGCAAAATCTGTTAACAGCCTTTGGCCATAGCAAATAGCCCACGTCTCAGATGAAGTGCTGAATTGGGTCTGTGCTTCTGTATCTGGGGAATCTTATTCATCACAGTCAGCAGTATTCTTTCTCCAAGGTTATCCCCCCAAAAGATACTACCCTCTGTTCCTAGAGTGTTTGAATGAGCCGGACATACCATGAGCACTAAGATTCCAGGATGCTTAGCCTGTGTCTGGATGTTAACAGTCACTGGGTTATATCAGTGTTAAAAGTGTACCTGCCCTGGGAGTCTCAATTTCCATTTTTAAGACTGGGTCGTCTGGGATAGAGGTGTTCCCATGGTGAACAGAGTGTACACAGTATGTGTATAGAATATACGTTCACACAGAGGAGTACAGAGCTGCAAGATGCAATAATAGCCTGTGAGCACGTATTTCCATGAACACTGCACATGTGTCTGTTCCAAACATAGCCATGCTCTGAATCTAAAATCTAAAATTTAGATTGGGTTTGACATATGTACATATATACATTATATACATATATACATTACTATATATAAAATAGATAACTAATGAGAAACTACTGTATAGCACAGGGAACTCTACTCAGTGCTCTGAGGTGACCTAAATGGGAAGGAAATCCAAAAAAGAGGGGATATATGTATATGTATGACCGATTCACTTTGCTGTACAGCAGAAACTAACACAACAATGTGAAGTAGCTATACTCCATTAAAAATCAATAAAAAAATAAATAAAACACACTGAATGTCAGAGACTTCGTAGGAAAGAAAGAACATAAAATATCTCATTCACAATGTCTTATAGTGATTGCATATTCCAGTATTTCATATATATTGGGTTCAATCAAATATATTTAAAAAATTAATTTTTCCCATTCTTTTTCTTTCATGTGGCTATTTGAAAATTTGACCTTATTTATATGGCTAACATTCCACTTCTGTTGGCTGTGCTGGGATACAGGATATATACTCAGATTTTCTTGCAGTCGCTTTTATTGAAATTACATACAGATTTTATTTTTATTGCTTGTTACAGCTAAAAATTTTAAGCAAGTGACCTGTCCATCACTGTGAAAATTGTTAAACCAAGCATGCCACATCCATACCATTAGAATCTTCAAAGTGAGTGAGGAAAATGGCATTGATTCCTATCTCGAGATATGAGAAGTTTTCTAAATTACAGTGTCTGATGGAAAATGAAAAGAGACCCAAACAGGACATAGAGTGGGATAGTGTTATGACCGAAAATTGTATTCAGGTTTTCCAGAAAAACAGAACCTGATTTGGGGGCTACCTCCTGAGGGCTCCCATCCCATATTTGCTGAGTCAGAGACTGTCAAATTGTCATCCAACACGTTACGGAAGATGCAGATTTCCCACCTCCACAGATTCATCCTGAGAAGTCCTTGTCTCGCTCAGGAAACCTCCAAGTTCACGTGCTCCGTGGTGGGGATCATGGCAGAGAGCGATTTCCCTTCTGCTCTGCTCAGCGGGCACGGGCTCTCCTTCTGGAGCCTTCCCTGGCTGGACAGGGCTTTCCTCTTACCAGGAGCTAGTAACCAGGTAGAAGAGATCCTGTTCGTGCTGACCTCAAAGTCCTGCACATTTTATACTCCATTCTGCATCTGGGCCCTTTCCAGCTAAGGGTCCCTTCTCCCGACTTTAAAACACCACCTATGAAGACAAGCAGCCTTGATTGCACCCCCAAATCATTGCCTTCTTGCCTGTGTCTCTTCATCCTGATCCTTCCTAGCCATCCAGTTTAGATCTCATCCCTAAGGTCAGCTTCTCGGGTTGATCTACCCTCAGTGCTCCTGGAGTGCATCACGTCAACTTGAAAAGAGAATCCCATTTCCCCAATGTCCTCTTCCTAACACTTACTGGTCCACGTTGTAATGAAATATGTCATAATGTAAATAATATGAGGTGTCTTCAGAACCCATATGATTAAGGACAATGCTATATTTCTTTTCTTTTCTTTTTTCATATTTATGGGAGTATAATTGCTTTGCATTACTTTATTCTTTTCTTTTTAATTTATTTTATTTTTGGCTGCCTTGGGTCTTCCTTGCTGCGCACGGGCTTTCTCTAGTTGCTTCGAGCGAGGGCTACTCTTCGTTGCCGTGCATGGGCTTCTCATTGCAGTGGCTTCTCTTGCTGTGGAGCACGGGCTCTAGGTGTGCGGGCTTCAGTAGTTGTGGCACACGGGTTTAGTTGCTCCGTGGCATGTGAGATCTTCCCAGACCAGGGCTCGAACCTGTGTCCCATGCATTGGCAGGCGGATTCTTAACCACTGCGCCACCAGGGAAGTCCCCGTATGTTCTTGTTTGAAAAATTTTAATTTTATATTGGACTATAGTTGATTTAGGATGTTGTGTTAATTTCAGGTGTACAGCAAAGTGATCCTGTTAGTTTGTTTTTGGTTTTTTTTTTCCATCTTTATTGGAGTATAATTGCTTTACAACGTTGTGTTAGTTGCTGCTGTATAAAAAAGTGAATCAGCTATATGCATACATATATCCCCATATCCCCTCCCTATTGCGTCTCTCTCCCACCCTCCCTATCCCACCCCTCTAAGTGGTCAAAAAGCACCGAGCTGATCTCTCTGTGCTATGCAGCTGATTCTCACTAGCTATCTATTTTACATTTGGTAGTGTATATATGTCAGTGCTACTCTCTCACTTCGTCCCAGCTTACCCTTACCCCGCTGTGTCTTCTTTTCTTTTACTTTAAAACAAAAGAAACGCATTCCCTTACAGTCCTGGATGCCAAATGTCCATAAAGTGTATCACTGAGCTACAGTCAAGGTGTTGGCAGGGTCTTGTTCCTTCAGGACGCTCCAAGGGAAAATCTGGTCTTTGCTTTCTCCAGCTTCTGTTGGCATCCCTTGCCCTGTGGCTTGTTGCATAAGTGTGCATTTTGAGGCCGTTTATTTCCTATTACTGACATATGGGCAGTGATTGAATGAGCCATTCAAATCTTCCAACTGCTTCTCTGGTGGAATATAGTTTGTTTCCTTTGTGGATTGCCTCTGTGGTGCTTCCATGGATGTGCTGGTTCCTGTAGCCTCAAGAATATTCTGGAATTGTTCAAACTCAAGGAGTCATCAGAGGAATAGCCAGTTATAGGAGATCTCTTTGGTTTCCAGAATCTGCAATAATAGTTCTTCAATAAGCAAATTTGCTTCTTTAGGTCCTAGATGTCTCAGCGCTAAGTGATGAAGATTCAAGTCCCTCTTGCACAGGCATATTGATGCTTTCCTTAGGTTGTGTCTGTGGACCATGGGGCCATAGTGAAGTTTTCCGAAAGTGAAGAAGTGACGATAATGATGAAGATGATGGTGGTAATGATGAATACTGAAATTTTTGAACGGTATAATTGCATGAAATGTCCAAACCTTTCAATAGACAGCTAACAACATAACATTTAAAAGGAGAGTCAGGGAGGGGAAAATTTCCCTTTACCCCTTGTGAGTTATTGTGGCTGGACTAGTAATAAAAATGACCCAAGATAGAGTAACAGGAGCAAAAGAAACACATTTCAATTCATGCGCACAGAGGTCTCCTAGAAATGGGACCTAAGAAGTGGCCAAAGCAGGCAGTTTTTTAGACAAAGAAATAAATTTGTGAGGAATTGATAGGACAAAGAAATTTGGGTTTTGGGTGCTTAGATAGTGGAGAATCTAAATAGAGTTTGGGCTTGGGGTGGCCAATTAAAGAAAGAACAAGGTTTCTTTATACAGGGTTCTTACCCCAAACTCCCTGTCTCTGGGGATAAGTGTGTCCTTTTACCTCTAGATGCAGGGAGGATACCTTTCACAGGGGAGCTGTGTTTCCTGCTTTTAGGGAGACTGAGAGGAGGGTCAGAGTGTCCGTCTTACATTGGCCATTTCATAAGGAACTTTAATTCAAAATAAGCAATATGCCATGGAGACATATTTGGGAGCGACCTGCCCTGATCCCAACAGGAGCTAATTGTCAAAGTCCATGCAACTTCTGCCAAAAGCATGTCTTTCTTAAAAAAATGATGCAAACACTCCTTATCTCTCTTTACCATCTCTGCCTTGAAGATTCTTCTCACATAAGATCTTGAGCCAGTTGCAAGTAAAGCAAACCACTAAAGCATGATGTTGCAATAACCATGCTACTAGGGCAGCATCACCAAATACGTTTTCCCTTGCCTTGTCACTTCCCTCATGGCCATCTCTGCAGTCTTGGGGAGAACTCTATAGGTGCCAGGCATCCCTTCAGGGATACAAGATGGTTCAAGGTTAAATCGTGTCCGTATACATTGGCTGTGAATAAAACCAATCCTGCTTTTTTCCTCTGGTCCTTAGAAAATTTCCCAAGGTGTTGGCTGAAACCCAGCGAACACCGCTGCAGCAATTAACACAGTGCCAGAGTCGTTAATGGATTGGCTGCTTTGCAGGCTGATCAGACCTTTTCTGTGGATGTGCTGCATATCTCTTACGGATAAATATCTGGACCACTGATGTGTGGAGAGTTGCCTAGGGAAACAGCAGGACTCAAAATTCTCTCTATCTAGATACTAATACCTTCCACAAGGAATTTAACGTGTGTATTGGGTTTGTGGCAGATGGCATGCAGGAGATGCGGTTTCTTGTATGTTGTCATAATTCTGTTGTAGGTGGGGGAAGGGAGCAGAGAGATTGGAAAGGGAAAGAAAAACACAGAGATCACAAAGATGAAGTCATCCTAGGCTTGCTTTATTTGGAAATGCGAGTGGTTTTCTCTCTGGCTTCTGAGCTCCTGGAGATAATGACTGTGCATGTCCATCTTTTGTTTTTTATAATATTTATTTATATAGTTGGCTGCACTGGGTCCTAGTTGTGGCATGTGGGGTCTTTGTTGAGGCACGCAGGATCTAGTTCCCTGACCAGGGATCGAAGCCGGGCCCCCTGCATTGGGAGGTCAGAGCATTAGTTGCTGGACCAACCAGCGAAGCCCTTTCATGTCCATCTTGATATAAACCATAGGCTTTATCTATCCGAACCCTTGCTCTGAGGCAGTACTCAATGCAAGGCCTTAAAACATTTAATTCTGGCTAAAAAACACATACCTCTATGTGCTTGAAATCAACACCTTAACTTTTCTTCATCATGGGAGATTTCAGTGGTTATATAATTTGAGATTTTGTTTGAACGCAAATGGATGTTGGGACCAAAAACTTAAAGTTTAAATTGATTTGCCTGAAGTGTAGACCACTTTTCAATCAAAAATGTATAGTTTTGTCTCAGTGATAATATCCACAGTCCTGTACTCTTCCTAAAATATAGAAGGCCCTCCACAGTCAAAATAATCCCTTTGGATTATGTGTAACTGAATCACTTCGTTGGACACCTGAAACTAACAACATTGTTAATCAAGTATACTCCAATATAAAATAAAAAGTCTAAAAAAAAAAAAAAAAAAAAGGAAGAGAATATTTTACTCAACCCCCAAAGTCCCCATAGACCTATCTGACGTACCAGACCTACAAAGATACCATGGATCTATAGAAAAGAACACAGTGGGATAGAGCCACAGGGATTGTTGAATACAGCGCACAGAATAGAATCCGTCGCTGAGTTCCCTCCGGGTGGGACTCATTTCATGATGTAATTTAAACTCCAACGTGGTGGTTTTCGATGTGCAGACCCCCTGGGCAAGGAATATCCAGTGAATCGCAAACTCTGCAGTTGGGGCCAGCAAGCTTTGTTTCAGAACTGTGGCAACAGGTAACAGATCATCTACAGGGGTGGGAGTACCTCTTTGCTTCAGATTCCTCCTGCCCGGCTTCGCTCAGCATCTTCTCCTGAGAGTTCTTCCTCAGTCAGTCTTTGCACAAGGATTCCCATCTCAGGTTTGCCTTCTAGGAGACTTAGGAGGCTGGGATGATGGCTGCTATCAGCAGTCTTCTTTGAGGAGTCTCCATTCTATGGACCCAGAGCTTCAGAAAGGACGGAGCAGACTTAAGGTAATGACCAGACCCCTGAGGGTTTCTAGAACTAGGAAGTGGGTTTGAATGGAAACCTTGCGTTAGTTGGAATCTCCATAAATGAAAACTACACATGTCAAGGATGCCAGAATTGACCTTGGGCCATGGACTCCTGATTTGTCTTTCTTCCTAAAATCTCTCCCACCCCACTCCATCCTCCAAACTGGTCCAAGTCTGAAAACTGTAGTTATTCTCCTCTGACCTTACTTGTCATCATCAATGTCCAGTTGCTGCAAAAATGCCAGGACCGGGGGTTTGAAACCCACCCCTTGCAACGATGGGTTAGGGTATTTTTCTTTCATTCAAAATCCGGTCAAATAGTATCTCTCCTCCTGAGATTCCAACTCCTTTCTCCACCCTCCCCACTGCAATACCAAGTCAACTGGTTTTTCGAGCCAGAATGCAAATGCTTCTTTGCTAAGACTCCTTCATAGCCCCTTCAATTCCTAATTAATGCCAGAGGTCCTCTCACATGTCCTTCTAAACCTGCTTTCTTTTATTTCTTCTCTCCTCTCTCCTCTTCCTTCTTCATTCATCCTTGATTTCTTACCAGTTTAATGAAAGATCTACTGTGCGAGAACATTGGGGTTGAAAAAAGTAAAGACCTTCCGTCAAGGAATCTACACTCAGTGGAGAAACTTGCATAGATAATTGCAATGTGTGACACTCAGTAGTTTTCAGCTTTATTCCAACGTTTGCAGTGTCCTTTGTTTTATGACTTTTGTGCTGGCCTGTCACTGATTTCCACAGTATCTTCTTCCTATTCACAACAGGTTATGCAGCTGTGTTCATTCTGTTCACTGTAGGCTGTTTGCTTCCATATTTCTTCAGGTGAAATATATTGAATTGAATAAACACCGTCTGCTGCTTACCTTTTTATATGAAAACAGCAAATTGTACCTCATACAGCCTCTACCACTTTCATATGTAAATCATTGCAATTCAGTGCATGTAGCGTCATGAGTTGTATAAATGCATCAGAGCTATGCAAAGATAAGCAGGGAAGGGAGAAAAAGGCACATCCCATTTCTGCAGCTCCTGGGGTGTATTTTTAATGTCTCTTGAGAAGATTCACGTCCTTCTCAACATAACCACCACTGAACACCTCCCTGTTTGTGAGAGTCTAGGTGATTAATTTCTCATCTTGAGGAAATGGCTCTAATTCGTATTAGCTTCCATCATTAGCTTCCTCCAAGAAAATCACAGTCAGCAATCATCGACAGAACCATCACCTCTGGGTCCTGCCTGAAAATACAGGTGTGTTGTCTAACCGTGTGATGCACCTGCCTTTTCAGAGATGCAAAGGATGACTGATCTGTGGTGTGTTGGGAAGAACGCAGCTCATAAGATAACTTGGAGATGGTTGCAACTTGAATTTATTGGAAGCTCGGCGTGAACACAGAGTGCTTTCTTTGGATTTCAGTTTTCCCGTCACAGTAAACTGATAAACACTACTGTATGCTCAGGCCATTCCAGATGGCTGTTCTCTTGCTCTCTGTACTTCCCCCTGCTTGACTAGTGCCTGCTTCACTCACAGGACTACCCAGTCCTCTTAATGATAGGGCTGAATGAGTGACTGCCTACCTGCTTGCCCCCTGCCTCCCTGCTGGTTTCCCTGGTAACGGATGAGCCCACCTGATGTCAATTCCCTCTATATATCGTAGCCTCCTTGTCCCCCAAGTAGCCGAGATTATGGCCATGTCCCGCCTGTCGTCTGCTGCACACAGTAGGGTGTCACTCAAGGACCTTGCTTCAGACACGAAAGTTCCCCCATCTCTTAAACCAATGACGTCTCTGTTGCTGACCCTGGGCTCTTTGTTTGGTCTCAAGGCCGGGCAAGTGCAGGGCTTGCAGGTGTGCAGGGTGCAGCCAAGCAACTACCCACCTTACAGAACAGATGTAAGATACTATACAAATATAAGATTCTTAATTTGGAACATAAGAGGTTACAGTAAATTAAAGATATTTTGCATCCATTAACATAGTGCACCAAAATAATAAAGACGCCATAGACAGTATTGCTAAGACTTGGGACTTCCCTGGTGGGCCAATGGTTAAGACTCCATGCTTTTACTGCTGGGAGCATGGGTTCAATCGCCAGTTGGGGAAGTGAGATCCCACATGCCATGTGGCCAAAAAAATCAATAAATAAATGAAAAATTAAAAAAAAATTTTAAAGTACCCTTCCTGTAAAAAAAAAAAAAAATATATATATATATATATATTGCTAGGACTAATCAAATCAAAAGTATAGTCATTGTAGTGAAATTAAAGAGGACCCTGTGGGGGCCCTCCTGGGTACAAAAGCCTTCCTGTGCCCCCTGTTTCTTGTTAGTAGGAAAAAGGCTTCAGCCTCCTAGACCTTCCCTGAGTTCCAAAGGGCGGATGCAAACAGCTACTCATTAGGGAAGGGAGCGGATGCAGAAACAAGGGAGGAACAGTCAAGAAACAAGAGTACAGGGATGAAGCAGGGTCCTGGTTCCTTCTCAAGGGATTATACGTAAAACTATATCCCTGAGCTCTTCTGTAGGAACTAAACCCCCTGCCCACCGCCAGGTGGGGGATGGTAAATTCAGGCTGAGCAAAAGCACATCAGCCTGGACCCCAGACTGATTGGAACCAGAAGGCTGATGCGATTTCCTGGAACACCACCCTGTTACCTCACCACCAACCCGTGAAAGGTCACTTACCCTTTAGACCTTCCCCCAAATGTTGCTTATAAAAACTCTTCCCTGAAAACCACCAGGGAGTTCAGGCTTTCTGAGCACGAGCTGCGTGTTCTGTTTGCTCAGCCCTTGCAATGAACGTTTCTGTGCTCCACTCTGACATTTCAGGGTGTTTGGCCTCACGGTGTGTCAGGCACACAGGCTCGGGTTCCACAACAATTTTGGCAAGCCAGACAGGAGTCCATGCCCATGACCGGTTGACCCTAGTCGTGGGGCAGTCCTTTCCCTGGGTCTCCAGCAGCTACCAGAGCTCATTTTGCTCCCAGGAAGTTGGAGGGCCTCTCCCTGATGGTGCTGGTTACACTAGGCATGGGGTTATCTGTAGGGAAGAAACTGGACCATGGTCCACCTTCGATTTTATTCTGGGGTGAGTCACTCCAGCATGAGCAAGATGGAAATTCCTCAGCTCTGGACCCATTCTCTTCCCAGAGCTGAGTCAATCTGTTTGGAGGCCTCCATCTGGGAATGGGAATGGAATTTTTGGGCTACACCTGGTCTGATCTGTTGTTTGTGGGGCCATGTTTGTTGTTTGTATTTTTGTGAATGCATCAGTACTTGCATTAGCTGGTTGAGATATCTTTGGTAAGTAATAGCTCACGTGTGATGATGCCAGGGTATCCTTCCCTACTGTGTTGGTTTAGCCTATGGCAGAGCATTGGTTGGGATTTTCCCTTTTGGACTAAGGCCTGGTCATTTGGCTTCATCTCTGTTGGGGCATTGCCCAGGGTTCTCTGCTTTAGACCCAAGTTTGGTCATAGGGCTCCATCTCTGACTGACAGGGCATTGGCTGGGAATCTCCCTTTCTGGGGCTAAGGAACTGTGATCCTGAGAGACCATTTTGCATTGAATTGGTTTGCTGTTTACTTGATATATGACAACACCTGCTGTGAATAATTAAGTATGGGTAATCAGAGCTCTTTTCCATCTTGTACTCCCTTAAGATGTATTTTGCAAAACGGGGAGACTGTCAGCTATGCTCCCATGAGTGAAAGAAAATATTTTGTTGTAACACTGCATAGCCTTAGTATTCCTTGGATCTGTAGAACAATGGCTCTAAATTATAACACCATCTTTCAACTACAACTGTTTTGTAAAAGGGAAGAGAAATGGTATGAACTTCCTTATGTATAGGCTTTTATGCTCTTGTGTCAAAGTGAACCTTTTGGAATTGGTGTGGCATTTATCTCAGTAGTGTGTGTGTCTTGGTACATGAGTCCATATCCTGTTCTCTCTTCCTGGTTTTGACCCTCCTTAGGGAGTCCTAACTTGAATGCTGATTTACTTTCCTCCAGAAGTGAGGCATGTGAACATGAGCGATATGTATTATTGTCTATCACTGCTATTGATTATAACTGAACTGAAGGAAGTCTTGCCCTGAAAATAGCTGAGATGGAACTGGACATTCTAAAACTGATTTTTGCATGTGCGGTTTAAGGAAGCTAGTTTTCTAGGAGGAACTTGCATTTCTCTCCCTGTGCCTTTGAGATGTAAATTATCTATCTGGGTTCTCAGGAACTTGTATCTAATGATCTGTGATTCTTGAGACTGAAGAAAGTCAAGCAGGAAGACTATGAGATCTCTGTATGGATGGATGGATGGATGGATGGATGGATGGATGTCTGTGTTCATTATAGATATGTCTTTACCTCTGGGTGGTATTATCAAAATTCATTTGTAAATGAATTCTATTTAATTGGCTTAAAGGAAATTAAGTGCTTATATAAATTCTCAGAAATATAAAAGAAACTGGCCAGAATGAATTTCAGGTTCATATGATCTGGGAATGCATTTTGTTAAAGGAAAAATAAAAAGGATGGTTTTGACCTAGAGCTGGTTGTGCCATGAATGGAAAAGAAAATAATGGACAAAGTAATGTGGATAAATAATATGGATACAGAAAGTTGTAGAAAGTTTGTGGAAAAGGATTGGCTAAGATTAGATTAAATTTAATTAGGTAAATGGATTTTGTTAAGAGTAGGCTGGTGCAGGATTGGATTTCTCTGTTAAGAGAACAAAGTTTTCTAAGAATATTGATCTGCTTTTGACAACAGATTGTATGAGTTTCTTGGCCTTTAAGTAATCTGTGTTTGCTTTTAAAATCTTTTATTGTCACTTTGATTGAGTAAGTATTGTTTCACAGTGACATGTGGTCCTGTTTGACCAAGTGTTTTGAAACATTTTTGATATTTTTGACAAACTTTCCAAATAACAAATTCGTTTTTAAATTCATTTTTATTGGAGTATAGTTGGTTTACAATGTTATATTAGTTTCAGGTGTACAACAAAGTGAATCAGTTATACATATACATATATCCAGTCTTTTTTAGATTCTTTTCCTATAGAGGTCATTACAGAGTACTGAGTAGAGTTCCCTGTGCTATACAGTGGGTTCTTACTAGTTATCTATTTTATATATAGTAGTGTGTGTATGTTAATCCCATTCTCCCAATTTATTCCTCCCCCACCGTTCCACCTTGGTAACCGTAAATTTGTTTTCTACATCTGTGACTCTATTTCTGTTTTGTAAATTGTTCATTTATACCATTTTTTTTAGATTCCACATATAAGCGATAGCGTATGATATTTGTCTTTCTCTGTCTGACTTACTTCACATAGTATGATCACCTCTAGGTCCATCCATGTTGCTGCAGATGGCATTATTTCATTCTTTTTATGGCTGAGTAATATTCCATTGTATACATGTACCACATCTTCTTTATCCATTCATCTGTCAATGGACATCAAATGACAAATTCTAAGTGAAGTTCTTTTGACCTCTTGCTAACTTTGGAATGCTTCAGAGGCATCCGGAGGCATCCCATAGGTTTTACATACAGATTTATTGAAGTAAAATTTTACTGTATACATACAGTAAAATTCACCCATTTTAATGGAGCTTTTCTAAGCATTTTAATATATATGGTCACATAATCACCACTACAGTCAAAAATATGGTCATTACCCAATCCTCCAACCCCAGCCCCTGGCAACCATTAATGTTTTCTCTTCGTTCCAGAGTTTTGCCTTCTCCAGAATGTCACGTAAAAGAAATAATACAATATTTGCTTTTAAAACCTCTTTTACTTAGCATAATCTTTTTTTTTTTTAAGATGTTGGGGGTAGGAGTTTTATTGATTAATTAATTTATTTTTGCTGTGTTAGGTCTTCGTTTCTGTGTGAGGGCTTTCTCTAGTTGTGGCAAGTGGGGGCCACTCTTCATCGCGGTGCGCGGGCCTCTCACTATCGCGGCCTCTCCTATTGCGGAGCATAGGCTCCAGACGCGCAGGCTCAGTAGTTGTGGCTCACGGGCCTAGTCGCTCTGCGGCATGCAGGATCCTCCCAGAGCAGGGCTCGAACCCGTGTCCCCTGCATTAGCAGGCAGACTCTCAACCACTGCACCACCAGGGAAGCCCTTAGCATAATCTTTTAAGACTAATCTATATTGTTACCCAATCAGTAGTAAGCTGCTATATTGCCCAAGAATATTTCATGGAAGGGATATATTCCTGTAGGCAAAACAGATAACTTTCCCTCTACCCTTCTAGAGTCTTGGCTGAGACACCCTCACCCCATAATAAAAGACAAATTAACAAGAGAAAAACAGAAGTATAGTAACATGTATATCTCCTGTATACATAGGACATACCCAGGCAAACTGAGTACAATTCTCCAAAATGGTCCAAGGCATCACCTTAAATACCATCTTCAGCTAAAGACTAAAGAAAGATGTTGGGGGAGGGAAGTCAGTTCAGGGGAAAAGCACAGAAAATAAGGGTATATGGTTTTCATACAGATTTAAATTCTCCCTTCTCTAGTGATAAGAATTTCTAGAGATTTAGAGCCATCCTCCTCTTCCTGGTACAGAGAAGGAAACAGTGTTACACATGGAGATTCCTCTTGTCCATGTCCTTACAATAGAGCAACTTCTACTCAGTTTTCAAAGCTCCTCCTCTGTCTGCTGTTTCTCAGAAATAACCAGCTCAAGATAACCCTTCCACCAACAAGGAATATTCTGGGGTGGCATGTTCTTCACCAGAATTTGATTATCCTTTTATACATTGATGGACTTCTGGATTGTTTCCAGATTTTTCTGATCATAAATAAACTTGATGGAAACATCTACGTCCAGGTCTCTGTGTACAGATGGTTTCTTTTCTCATGGTTGAATTTCTGCAGTGGTATGGCTGGTTCTATGGTGAATGTAAGTTAAATGATGTAAGAAATTGCCAGATTGCTTTTTCAAGTGGCTATTACAGTTTGCAACCCTACCATCAGTGCAAGATAATTCCAATGGATCCCTATCCTCATCAACACTTGGCATTGTCAGCATTTTTCACCCTCCTGTGGCTATTCTAAAAGATGTGCTTTGTAAGCTAATGGAGTTTTAACTTGTAAATCTCTAATGCTGAATTTCTTTTCTTTTGCTTATTGACTGTGCAAATAACTTCTAGGTGTGGGGTCTCTTCCAATATGTTATTAGATTTGGGGGGAATTGTATGTTTCCTTATTATTGTATTGTGAGAATTGTTCAGTCCTTTATTGGCTATATATTTTGCAAATAGTTGCTCCAGCCTGTGACTTTTCTTTGCCCTTTTATTTACAGCGTCCTTTAAAAAGCTGATCATTTTGGATACATTTCCATTTTTATCTTTTACAATTCATCATTTTGTGTGTGTTCTAAAAAAATGTTTGCTTAGCATAGCAATTTTCTCCTGAATTTCCTTCTAAAAGTTTTCTTTTAAGGTTTCCATTTTAATCTAATACATATGAAGTTAATTTTTAGTATGGTCTGAGAAATGCATTATGTTTAGAGGGGTATTTTTTTTTCACATGGATGTACAATTATTCCAGTACCAATTGTTGAAAAACTGTCATCTCTTTTTTTTTTCTTTTTCTTTTTTTGCGGTACACGGGCCTCTCACTGTTGTGGCCTCTCCCGTTACGGAGCACAGGCTCTGGATGCGCGGGCTCAGCGGCCATGGCTCACGGGCCCAGCCGCTTCGCGGCATGTGGGATCTTCCCGGACCAGGGCACGAACCCGTGTCCCCTGCATCGGCAGGCGGACTCTCAACCACTGCACCACCAGGGAAAACCTGTCATCTCTTTTGAATTAGCCTGATGCCCTTGATGCTGGTATCAAAAGTAATTTATTACCTTGACACGTATCAAAAATAATTTATCTATATGAATCTATTTCTTGATGCTCAAATCTGTTTCAAAAACCTGTGCCTATGCTTTTGCCAATATTCCACTGTCTTGAATACCAAACTTTTAAAGTAAGTCATGAAATCAGGTAGTATGAGTTGTCCAGCTTTTGTGTTCCAATTTTTCTGATTAGTCTAGGTTCACTGCTTCCACATATGAATTTTAGGAGCAGCTGTGAGTTTCTCCAAAACCTTTGCTGTGAATTGTTGGGGATTGTGTTAAATCAGAGATCAATTTGAGGAGAACTGACTTCTGGCCAATATTCCTCTCTAATTTCTCTCATCAATATTTTGTTTTCAGCATACCAGTCTTGCACATATTTTGTTAGCTGTATGCTTGAATCACTTATGGTTTTGTGCTATTATCAATGCTTTTCTTAAATTTTAATTTCCAGTCATTCATTGTTAATATATTTAAACGTAATGGGGTTCAGGGCAGGCTGCCTCCAAATTTGCCATTTTGACATATTGTTTACTTTAAAGTTACTTAAGAAACAGCCAGTGCAAGAAGGATACTCTGACTCTCATTTGTCCTCCTGAAAGCAGGAAATAAATCTCCTGTGTGAAAGGTACATTCCCTGTACCAGGAGAAAGAGACATTCTTATCACCAGAGACAGAGAATTCAGGAACAAGAAGTCTGTATAAACAAACCTTGTTACTTTTTTTTTTTTTTTTTTTTTTTTACTAATTTACTACCTCAAGCCCAAACTCCTTTCTCTTACCACTTCTTCACAGATTTATTGTTTCTTTGTCTAAGAGATATAAAAGCTTCCTGCTTTGCTTAGTTACTTGTCTTATATTTTTATGAGCTCCTGGATGTACAGAATCAAATTTGCTTTTCTCCTGTTCGTCTGTCTTATGTCAATTTAATTATGCCACCCAAAGAACCTAGAAGGAAAAGAAAGTGTTCCTCCCCTACAAAGGCAACTGAATTTTAGATAAGAAGACTTAGCCAGGGCTTCCCTGGTGGCGCAGTGGTTGAGAGTCCGCCTGCTGATGCAGGGGACATGGGTTCGTGCCCCGGTCCGGGAAGATCCGACATGCTGCAGAGCGGGTGGGCCCGTGAGCCATGGCTGCTGAACCTGCGCGTCTGGAGCCTGTGCTCCGCCACGGGAGAGGCCACAACAGTGAGAGGCCTGCATACTGCAAAAAAAAAAAAAAAAGATTTAGCCAGTTTAATTGATAAACTCATTAGTTTTCAAAGATTTTATTTGAGGTCTGTTAGCCTTGTGTTTGCAGGCAATAATGTCATCTGCAAAGCAAGGCAGATATGGTTCTTCCTTTCAATCTCTCTGTATGCCTTTTTATTTCATTTTTTCTTGCTCAGTGCACTGGGTAGAACTTGCAAACCAGGCACACCTCATTTTTTGGTGTCTCACTTTATTGTCCTTTGCAGATACTGTATTTCTTAAATAAATTTATTTATTTTTGGCTGCGTTGGGTCTTCGTTGCTGCATATGGGCTTTCTCTAGTTACGGTGAGCAGGGGGTACTCTTCGTTGCAGTGCATGGGCTTCTCATTGTGGTGGCTTCTCTTGCTGTGGAGCATGGACTCTTAAGTGCACGGGCTTCAGTAGTTGTGGCACGTGGGCTCAGTAGTTGTGGCACGTGGGCTCTAGAGCACAGGCTCAGTAGTTGTGGTGCATGGGCTTAGTTGCTCTGCGGCATGTGGGATCTTCCCAGACCAGGGCTCAAACCCGTGTCCCCTGAATTGGCAGGCAGATTCTTAACAACTGCGCCACCAGGGAAGCCCTGCAGATACTGTATTTCTTACAAATTGAAAGTTTGTGGAAACCCTGCATTGTCAGATGATGGTTAACGTTTTCTAGCAATAAAGTATTTTTTAATGAAGGTATATAAGGTGTTTTTATTTTCCCAACATAATGCTATTGTATACTTAATAGACTACAGTATAGTGTAAATGCCACTTACATGCACTGGGAAAGAAAAAAAATGCATATGACTCACTTTATTGCAATATTCACGTTATTGCAGTGGTCTGGAACCAAACCCCTAATATCTCTGGTAAGAGAATGTATCCTTGCTTGTTTTCTGATATTGGGGTCAGGGGGGGAGTCAGTCATTCATTCACCAGTGAGATATATATATATATGGCTATAGATTTTTCTTAGATACTCTTTCTTGGTTGAGTAAGGCCTCTTATGTTCCCAGTTTGAGAATATGTATCAGGGTTAGATGTTGTATTTTCTGAAATGCCCTCTCTGATTCTCTATAAATGATCATAATTTTTTAGGTTTCTTTTCCCCGTTCCCAATTTAGGTAAACTTTTAAAAATTGAAGTATAGTTTATTTACAATGTTTCAGGTATACAGCAAAGTGATTTAGTTATATATATATATATGAATATATATACTGTTTCAGATTCTTTTCCATAAGTTATTACAAGATATTGAACATAGTTCCCTGTGCTATATAATAGGTCCTTGTTGCTTATCTATTATATATATAATAGTATTTGTTAATCCCAAATAGGTTTTTTTTATTACTGTTTTCAAAGTTGAGCTATTCTCACATGCCTGGCATAAATCTCATTTAATCATGATGTATTAACATTTGTGTGTATGGCTGGATTTATATTTAGTAATACATTAACAATTTTTCTATCTGTGGTCCTGAGACATACTGGTGTGTGGATTTGTTTTCTTAGGATATCTCTGTCTCATTCTGTTTCCATGTCAATCTAGACTTCCCTAGAATAACCTGAAAAATATTCCTCCTTTTCTACTTTTTTCCTAATGTAGCACTGCAATGCTTTGTCATTATGATAGAATATACCAGTAAAGCAAACTGGGCCTGGAGTTTTCTTTATTAGAGTGATTTTAACTATGAATTCAGTTTCTCTAATAAATATGGGATATTCATGTTATGTTTTCCTTCTTGAGTAAGTATTGCTGGTGTATGTATTGGATAATTTCACCAAAGTTATCTAATATATTGGTATAATGTTGATCATAACATTCCTTAATACCATGGCATGCTATCTTTAGTGATGTCCATTGGTTAATTTTTGTTAGTGGTTATTTCTGTTCTGTTTGTCTGTTTCTCTGTCTGTCTCTCTCTCTGACTGGAGATTTAAATTAGTGGTTTATTCCAGCAACACAGCTTTTCATTTTAATGATTTTTTTTTTTTCTGTTTTTCCCTTCAAATGCATTGGTTTCTGCCCTCTATTTCAGTCTTCTGCTTGTTTGGATGGAAGTTTTAATTATCAATCCATAATCTTTATTGTTTCCTAATGTAAGCATTTAATGCTTTGAATTTCCCTCCAAACACTGCCTTAGCTGCATCCCACACATTTTTATGTATTTTGTTTTCATTCTCATTCAGTTATAAACATCTTCTGTCTTCCATTGTGACCACCTCCTCAACTCATCCTTGACTTGTAGGTTATTTTGAAATGTGCTGCTTCATGTCTAAGTAATTAGAATTTTTCCAGATTTTTTTTTTTTTTTTAGTTTCCAGTTAAATTTTGTTTCCAGCTTTATTCTAATTAAATACTATTGTAGTCAGTGAACGGGAGCAGAATATGCCACTCTCAGTGTGCCAGTTTGGCATGTGGATTGTTTCGAGCTGAAGGCAATCAAGACCCAGCAAACTCAGGAAAAATTTTGCTCTATCCCTTACCTGCCTAAAAGAATTTAGGTAGGGAACCTTTCCCAGAAAAAGAGCTGTTACCAGACAGAACTTTTAATCTGAAACATCTATCTGCATGGCAGATCAAACTTCTACTTAACCAAACATCTGTTTTTCTTATCCTGTGAGTTGCCATCCCCTTTGAAGACCCAAGTCCCTATCCCGTTTCTTAGCTCAGGATAACATATATGCCTCAATTGACCGACTTTTCCTGGGTGTGTGGGTGGGGGTGGGGTCTCCTGTCTCTGTGGGACTCTCGTATGTACATAATTAAATGTTTTTCTCCTATTAACCTCACTTATGCAATTTAATTCTTAGACCAGCCAACAAACCTAGAAGGAAAAAGGGAAAAATTTCACATCCCTACATCAGAAAGCATACTTGTATGATTTTCCATCCTTTAAATCTGATGTTTTATGGTCCAGAATATCAGTTATATTTGAGTATTTTATTTCTACTCAAAAACAATGTGTATTCTTGTGTTGGATGTTGTGTCTGTACATGCTGATTATGTCATATTGGTTCGCAATTTTTAGGTCTGCCATATTAATACTGAGATTTTGTCTGTTTTATCTGACTAGTTCTAAGACTGTAGTATTAAAATCTCCAATTATAATTTTGGATTTGTTTGCTTCTTCTTTCCAATCTGTTAGATTTTGCTGTAGGCATTAGAATCCCAGTTGTTAGACGCATAAAAATTTAAGGATTTTTATATATTTGGTGAGTTGATGCTTTTATCATCCCATAATACCCTTCTTTATCCCTGGCCTTATTTCTTGCTCAGAAGTGCACATTTTCTGATTGCCATATAGCCAGTGCAGCTTCGTTTTTGTGTTTGCATGATTAAAATATTTTCCCATATTTTTAAACTGTGAACCATTATGGGTGTTCATATTTAATATAGAGTCCTTGTAGACAGCACATGTCAATTTTTAAATCCAATCTGATAACATCTGCTTTTCAGTTGGAAAAACTGGATCATTTACATCTATTAAGATTTTATCAAAGTGATTGGAATCAATTCACCAGTCGGTTCCTTCTATTTATCTTTATCTGCTTAAATTTGAAGCTTGCTTCTAAGAAATAGTCACATCTCCTTACATTTTGCATGTTTTATTGATTATATTATAAGTGTCAGGCTTATTAAAACTTTAGTTAGCGTGTCTCTCGTCTCTCTCTCTCTCCCCCTCCTTCTTTCCTGTCTCTTTCTTCCTCTCTCTCTCTCTCTCCATTGCTAGCTTTAAAGAAGCAAGCTGCCATAAATTCTAGACCTATAAGGAAATGAGTTCTTCCAGCAAACTGAGTGTATTACAGAAGTGGGTTCTTCCTCAGCAGAACCTTCAAAAGACAAGGCAGCCCTGACCAACCTCCAGACTGCAGTCTTACTTATGACCCAGGTGTGATGTGTTCAAACTCCTATACCACAGAGACAGAAAGATAATTGTTTAAAGCTGATACATGTATAGTAATTTGTTTTGCCTCATGGAAACCTAATACTTACGTGTAGAGACTTTCATTTATTGGTAAATATCCATGTCTGCCATCACACAAGTTTTGTCTTCCACTCTCTGGTAGACTCAACAAAACGATTTTTCTCCTTGTCGTTGGCTTTTTCTGGTTATGTGCATCAAAGGGACACTCTGTCTTCACCAAATGTGAAAGCAGAGCCTTCTTGTTCTTTTAATGCCTTCTATTCTCTTGCTTTTCCTTGGGGTTAATTACAAGGTAGGCTTCCTTACCATTGCATTTGATCACCATTTAGAAGCCTGGAAATCCATAAGGAGAGGAAGATTGAGAGGGAAGTCACTTCTACCCTTCCACCAGTGCTTCATTTCATACACACTTTTGCACCCCAATATCCAATATGGTGCCTCACGCATGGTGTACATTTGTGGGACTGAATATTTTGGATGAGCCTCTCGTGAAATTCCTCCAGGGACAGAAGACTCTTCCTGCTGAGGAAGATGCAGCCATTGATTTCCTTGTTTTGCTTTAGAAAGCATGGATGTGATGCATCTACACAGCAGCTCTATAAGGGTGGTGGAAGCTTTTATATGGTGGTGAGTCTTGAACAAACCAAGCAAAATAATACAGTTAAAGAACAAGGTAGTACCCAGAAATCCTTCTTCCTCTGACTCTATGCAGACCAGGTAGGAGGAAAAGAGAGCTCTACATATACTTAGATTTGCAAGAGGAAATCTTATGTATATTCACCCAGAATATTACCTGTATTATTTCCTCTAGGCCACCATACTAGCCACGAGGTCATATCTGAGATTCTGGATTTACAGATAAAAAGACAAGGTCAATAAGAAACTGATAGTTTGGCCAAGATGATAAAGTTCCTCAGTGGTAGAGCCATTATTCCTTCATGGAGCTTGTGCTCCTAACATCCAGGGTATATTATTTCCACATGTGAGGACTGCAAGAACTTCCTCCAAGAAGCATCCCTTAGTATTTTGTTTACCTGCGGTTGCCTGAGACAAAGTTTCATCTATTTACCTGGGCCACTGAAAAGTTGCTAAACTTTCTCACCCAGAACTCTCCCATGAAGTATAGTTTTGTCCAGGTATATTCCCAGGAGTGGGATTACTGGATCATAAACCTCTCTTTCAAAAAGACACATGCACCCCTATGTTCATAGCAGCACTATTAACAATAGCCAAGGGGCTTCCCTGGTGGCGCAATGGTTAAGAGTCCCCCTGCCGATGCAGGGGACATGGGTTTGTGCCCTGGTCCGGGAAGATCCCGCATGCCACGGTGCGGCTGGGCCCGTGAGCCATGGCTGCTTGCTGAGCCTGCACGTCCGGAGCCTGTGCTCTGCAACGGGAGAGGCCACAACAGTGAGAGGCCCGCGTACCGCAAAAAAAAAAAAAAAAAATCCAAGACATGGAAGCAACTTAAGTGTCCATCACCAGATGAATGGAGAAAGAAGATGTGGTACATACATACAATGGAATAGTACAAAGCCATAAAGAAGAATGAAATAATGCCATTTGCAGCAACATGGATGCAACTAGAGAGTGTCATACTGAGTGAAGTAAGTCAGAAAGAGAAAGACAAACACCATATGATATCACTTATATATGGAATCTAAAATGTGGCACAAATGAACTTATCTATGAAACAGAAACAGATTCATAGACATAGAGAAGAGACTTGTGCTTACCAAGGGGGAGCCAGGGAGAGAGGGATGGACTGGGAGCTTGGGGTTAGTAGATGCAAATTATTACATTTAGAATGGATACACAACAAGGTCCTACTGTAGAGCACAGGGAACTCTATTCAATATCTTTTGATAAACCATAATAGAAAAGAATATAAAAAAAGAATGTCTCTGTGTGTACAACTGAGTCACTTTGCTGTACAGCAGAGACTGGCACAGCATTGTAAATCAACTATACTTCAATTAAAAAAAAAAAAAACACCAAAACAACAACACAAAAACTCTCCCATGAAATTCTCTTCCTTACACTCTCTTCTAGGTGCACCTTGATGTGTGGCTTTCTGTTACTACAGAGAATTTCTCCAGATGCCACTTTAACTTTAATTCATCGTTTGCTTTTAAAACATCTATATTGAAGGGTGTGCGCGAATCACAAAGCACGTAGCATTAACAATCCTCAAACTTTATCCTGATAGTATTCAAATTGCAGTCTATGTATGCCTCTGCACATAAGTATCTCTCTTAATCTCCCCATACCCTTTTTTCCCAAGGTTACTCGCATAAAAGAAGATTTACAATTCTTTTAGGAAAAGTGTATGGGTAGGATAACCTTTCTAGGAGAGCTATGGGGAAGATGTTAAGCATTGACCTCTTAAAAGACTTGAAGAATCCAGAAGCTCATGCCACAAAAGACTTTTTCATCAGACCATCCAAATATCATATACTGTGCCTGTGTATTAAACTCCTGTTTTCCCAAGAATTATGATATTAGTAAAATATTAAAATTCTGTTTATCTTCTTTTACCTCAAATTAAACAATTACTAAGCCGTGGGTGAGGGAAGTGATAAATTGGGAGATTGGGATTGACACATACACACTACTATATATAAAATAGCTAACTAATAAGGACCTACTGTATAGCACAGGGAACTCTACTCAGTACTCTGTAATGACCTATATGGGAATAGAATCTGAAAAAGAGTGGGTATATGTATAACTGATTCACTTTGCTGTACAACAGAAACTAACACAACATAGTAAATCAACTAGAGTCCAATAAAAATTATAAATAAACAAATATCTCTAAGTACAAAAAGAAACCATTATTTTACATTATCTAAAAACTTGTTTACATTGTTAATATAGTATACATATTTATATTACTTATGGTATATGTACAGCTATAATATTTGATTTCTTTTGGTTTCACAATTAAGTTTGTGTTCATCTAGAATCACCAAAGTTGGCTCCATAGGTGAGGGCTAAGACAAAGAAATGACTTCATGTAACTTGATGGAGCTCCATATATAGCTAATTCATCTCAGACTTTAAACATAGCAACACCATGTGAGTACCTAACTAAAATTTTTATAAATGCCAATGTTATAAGCAACATAACTTTAATCTCTTCACAAATGTTCAAGAATATGTGCTTTTAATGTTAATTTGTCTTTGTAGTATTGTGCTTTTTAATTGGATGGGTCTAAGATACAATTCTCCTAAGATATCCACTGTGCAAACCTTGGCTTTTTTTTTTTTTTTTTTTTTTTGGAAAGCTCACGTTTGTAGTTTGCAAGGTTGACACTGCATGTTTTTATCTGGGGTTGTGCAATGCTGATATTGGATTTTCCGTGTTATTATATTATTCTCCTGGCAATACTAGAATATTGTTAACTCAGTCGAAGAGTGACAAGTGATTTAGTGATACATACTGTGTATAAAATTTTCTTCCCTAAGTTATTAGGATTATGTGGAAATGCAATATATATTTTGGAACATGCAAAATAGAGAAACTTTAGGTATAAAGTTGACATTATTCTTAATGTTTTATGGACTTAGATGTTCATACTTGTTTTTCCTTTTTCAATTATCATTGGTTTGCAGTATTGATTCTGATATACAGCAAAGTGATTCAGTTACATATATTTTCAGATTCTTTTCCATTATAGGTTATTATAACACATTGAGTATAATTCTCTGTGCTCTACAGTAGGTCCTTGTTGATTATCTATTTTACGTATCATTGTGTGTATATGTTAATCCCAAACTCCTAATTTATCCCTCCCCTGCCATTTCCCCACTGGTAACCATAAGTTTGTTTTCTATGTCTGTAAGTCTATTTTGGTTTTGTATACAGACTCATTTGTATTATGTTTTAGATTCTACCTATAAGTGATAACATAAAATACCTGTCTTTCTCTGTCTGACTTCACTTAGTATGATATTTTCTAGGTCCATCCATGGTGCTGCTAATGACAGTATTTTATTCTTTTTTATGGCTGCGTAATATTCCATTGTATATATGTACCACATCTTCTTTATCCATTCATCTATTGATGTTCACTTGGTTAGTTTCCATGTCTTGGCTATTGTGAACGGTGCTGCTATGCACATTGGGGTGCATGTATCCTTTCAAATTACAGTTTTCCTCTTTTCTGGATAAGTGCCCAGTAGTGGGATTGCTGGGTCATATGGTAGTTCTATTTTTAGTTTTTTAAGGAACCTCCATACTGTTCTCCATAGTGGCTATATCAATTTACATTCCTACCACCAGTGCAAGAGGGTTCCCTTTTCTCCACACCCTCTCCAGCATTGATTGTTTGTAGACTTCTTTGATGATGGCTATTCTGACCTGTGTGAGGTGATACCTTGTAGTTTTGATCTGCATTTCTCTGATAATTAGCAATTTTGAGCACCTTTTCATGTGCCTGCTGGCCATCTGTATGTCCTCTTTGGAGAGATGTCTATTTAGGTCTTCGGCCCATTTTTTGTTTTTCAATACCGAGTTTTAAGAGCTGTTTGTAGATTTTGGAAATGAGCCCCTTTTCAGTCGTGTCATTTGCAAACATTTTCTCCCATTCTGTAGGTTGTCTTTTCTTTTTGTTGATCGTTTCCTTTGCTGTGCAAAAGCTTTTAAGTTTGATTAGATCTCATTTGTTTATTTTTATTTCTTTTGCCTTGAGACATTGACCTAAGAAAATGCTGCTACGATTTTTATGTCAGAGAATGTTTTGCCTATGTTCTTCTCTGAGTTTTATGGTGTCACGTCTTATATTTAGGTCTTTAAACCATTTTGAGTTTATTTTTGTACATGGTGTGAGGGAATGTTCTAATTTCATTGATTTAAATGAAGCTGTCTAGCTTTCCCTGCACTACTTGCTGAAGAGGCTATCTTTTCTCCATCGTCTATTCTTACCTCCTTTTTTGAAGATGAATTGACTGTAGGTGTGCGTGTTTATTTCTTGGATCCCTATTCTGTTCCATTGATCCATACGTCTTTTTTTGCACGAATACCACACTCTTTTGATTACTGTAGCTTTGTTGTATTGTCTGAGGTCTGGGAGGGTTATGCCTCCAGCTTTGTTATTTTTCTTCAGGATTGCTTTGGCAATTTTAGGTCTTTTGTGTTTCCATATAAATTTTACGATTATTTGTTTTCTGTGAAAAATGCCCTGGGTAATTTGATAGGGATTGCATCAAATCTGTAGTTTGCTTTAGGTTGTATGGCCATTTTAACAATACTCCTACCATAAAAGAGCATGGAATATTTTTTCATTTCTTTGCATCATCTTCAGTTTCCTATATCACTGTTCTGTAGTTTTCAGCATATGGGTCTTTAACGTCCTAAGTTCATTCCTAGGTGTTTTATTTTATTTTATTTTTTTATTATTATTATTATTTTTATTTTTTGCGGTACACGGGCCTCTCACTGTTGTGGCCTCTCCCGTTGCGGAGCACAGGCTCT
The DNA here is from genome assembly GCF_949752795.1 of Hyperoodon ampullatus. Taxonomy (NCBI): domain Eukaryota; kingdom Metazoa; phylum Chordata; class Mammalia; order Artiodactyla; family Ziphiidae; genus Hyperoodon; species Hyperoodon ampullatus. The sequence goes on along the minus strand of NC_136913.1, from coordinate 3,462,339 downwards.
GGATGCACAGGCTCAGCGGCCATGGCTCATGGGCCTAGCCGCTCCACGGCATGTGGGATCTTCCCAGACTGGGGCACGAACCCGTGTTCCCTGCATCGGCAGACGGACTCTCAACCACTGCGCCACCAGGGAGGCCCTAGGTGTTTTATTTTTTATTTTTTTGGCACAGTTTTAACAGGATTGGGTTTTTTACTTTCTCTTTATTTCATTGTTAGTGTAAAGAAATGAATCAGATTTCTGTATATTAATCTTGTATCCTGCTACCTCCAGAATTCATTTATTCTAATCGTTTTTGTGTGGAGTCTTCAGGGTTCTCTATGTAGAGTATCATGTTATTTGCATATAATGACAGTTTTACCTCTTTCCTTCCAATTTGGATACCTTTTATTTATTTTTCTTGTCTGATTACTGTGTCTAGGACTTCCAGTACTATCTTGAATAGAAGTGGTGAGGGTGGGTATCCTTGTCCTGTTCCTGAATACAGTGGGAAGGCTTTCAGCTTTTCACCATTGAGTATGATGTTGGCTGTGGGTTTGTTGTAAATGACTTGTATCATGTTGAGCTATGTTCCCTCTATTCCCACTTTGGTGAGAAGTTTTTTTTTTTTGTTTGTTTGTTTTCATGAATGGATGTTGAATTTTATCAAATGTTGAGTGTTGAATTTTATCAAATGCCTTTTCTACATCTATTGAGATGATCATGTGATTTTTGTCTCTTCTTTTGTTCATGTGGTTGATTTGCATATGTTGAACCATTGTTGCAACCCTGGAATGAATCCAACTTGATCGTGGTGTATGATACTTTTTATGTATTGTTGGATTTGGTTTGCCAGTATGTGTTGAAGATTTTTATATCTATATTCATCAAAGATTGTGACCTGTACTTTTTTCTGTAGTGTCTTTTTCTGGTTTTGGGTGGCTTCATAGAATGATTTTGAGAGTGTACCCTTCTCTTCAATCTTCTGAAGTAGTTTGAAAAGGACAGATATAAGTTCTTCTTTGTATGTTTGGTAGAATTCCCCAGTGAAGCCATCTGGTCCTGGGCTTTTGTTTGCAGGCAGTTTTTATTATTATTATTATTATTATTATTATTATTATTGATTCCTTTTCATTTCTAGTGATTGGTCTGTTCAAATTATCTGTTACTTCTTGAGTCAACTTTGGCAGGCTGTATGTGTCTAGAAATTTGTCTGTTTCTTCTAGGTTTCTAATTAGTTGGCATATAAACCATTCATAGTATTCTCTTATGATTTTTTGTATTTCTGCACTATCAGTTGTTATTTTTCCTCATTCATTTCTTATTTTATTTGAGTCCTTTCTCTTCTTGTTGAGCCTGGCTAGAGGTTTGTCCATCTTGTCTATCTTTTCAAAAACAAAAAACAAACAAAAAAACCCCCACAGCTCTTGGTTTCATTGATCTTTCCTATTTTTTAATCCCTTTTTTTTCTCTCTGATCTTTGTTTCCTTCCTTCCACTGATTTTGGGGTTTTGTTTGTTCATTTTTCTAATTCTTTTAGGTGGTAGTTTAAGTTGTTTGAGATTTTTTTGTCTCTTGAGGAAGGCCTGTATTGCTAAGAGCTTTCCTTGTGGAGCCGCTTTTGCTGAATCCCATAGATATTGTAAGGTAGTGTGTTTGTTGTTGTTTGTCTTGAGGTATTTTCTGATTTCCTCTTTGATTTCATCATTGACCCATTGGTTTTTTAGTAGCATGTTTATTCTGCATGTGATCGTTTTGGTTTTTTTATCCTCCCTATTTATCTTTCTGTGGTTGATTAGTAGTTTCATACCATTGTGGTCAGAAAAGATGCTTGAAATAATTTCTGTCCTCTTAAATTTGTTGAGGCCTGTTTTGTGTCCAAGTATGTGGTCTGTCCTAGAGAATATTCCATGTGTGCTTGAAAAGAATGTGTATTCTGGGGTTTTTTGATGTAATGTCCTGTAGGAATCAATTAATAGACCAACTGGTCTATTGTGTCATTTAGGTTCTTTGTTATCTTACTGATTTTCTGTCTGGAAGATCTGTCCATTGATGTCAGTGGGGTGTTAAAATCTCCTATTACTGTACTCCTGTCGATTTTTTATGTAATTTTTGCTCCTGTATTGGCTGCATATATGTTAACAAGTGTAATATCCTCTCTTGTATTGATCCCTATCATTATATATAATGTCCATGTCTCTCTTTATAGACTTTGTTTTAAAGTCTATTTTGTCTAATATGAGTATTGAGACCCCCACTTCCTTGTCATTTCCGTTTGCATGAAATATCTTTTCCATTTCCTCACTTTCAATCTATGTGTGTCTTTTACCCTAAAGGGAGTCTCTTTTAGGAAGGATATTGTGGGTTCTTTCTTAATCCAGTCTGCCTCTCTGTATTTTTTTTTTTTTTTTTTTTTTTTTTTTTTTTTTTTTTTTTTTTGCGGTATGCGGGCCTCTCACTGTTGCGGCCTCTCCCGTCGCGGAGCACAGGCTCCGGACGCGCAGGCTCAGCGGCCATGGCTCACGGGCCCAGCCACTCCGCGGCATGTGGGATCCTCCCAGACCGGGGCACGAACCCGTGTCCCCTGCATCGGCAGGCGGACTCCCAACCACTGCGCCACCAGGGAAGCCCTGCCTCTCTGTATTTTGATTGGAGCATTTAGTCCATTGACCTTTAAAGTAATTATTGATAAGCATATATTTATTGCCATTTTTAAATCTTGTTTTCTAGTTGATTTTGTAGTTTTGTCCCTTCTTTCTGTTTTCCTTTTGTAGTTTGATGGTTTTCTTTTGTATTACGCTTGAGTTCCTGTCTTTATGGTTTTTGTGAATCTTGTGTGTTTTTGATTTGTGGTTACCCTGGTTTTCAAGGACATTAACTCATAACTATGTCTACCTCCTTTAGATAGTCGTCAGTTCAAACATATTCTAAAAGATCTACAGGTTTTTACTCCCTTTCCCCACATTTCGTGATTTTGATGTCCTATTTTACATCTTCATGTTTATCCGTTTGCTGTTAATTGTAGTTATAATCACTTTTACAAAATTTTTTACTGGTTTTTAATCTATGTGCTAGTTTATTTAAATGATCTTCAATTCTTTTATATATTTGCCTTTCCTATTGTTTTTTTCCCCTTTCTTATAGATTCTTGCTGCTTTTCTATTTAAGATGACCTTTCAATATTTCTTTTAGGTTGGGTTTCGTATTGCTGTATCCTTTTAGTTTTTGCTTGCCTGAGAAATTCTTTATCAAGACTCCTTCTATCCTAAATGATGATATTGCTGGGTAAAGTATCCTATGTTGCAGGTTTTTCCCTTTTAGTGTTTTGAATATGTCTTGCCACTCCCCTCTGGCCTGCAATGTTTGTGTAGAAAAATCAGCCTTAAGGGGGTTCCCCTGTAACTGACTCTTTGTTTTTTCTCTTGCTGCCTTTAGAATCTGTTTAACTTTTGCCATTTTAATTATGCTATGTCTTGATGTGGATCTGCTTGGGTTCATCTTGTTTGGGACCCTCTGTGCTTCCTGTACCTGGTTATCTATTCCCTTCTTTAGTTTTGGAAAGTCTTCAGCCACAGTTTCTTCAAGTACATCTTTGATCCCCTTGTCTCTTTCTCCTCCTTCTGGAACCTGTATTATGCATGGGTTGGCACACTTTATATTATCCCATGGATCTCATCTCTTGCTTTCACTTTTTTTTTTTTTTATTCATCTTCTGTCTGCTGCTCTGATTGGGTGATTTCCATTATTCTATCTTCCAGATTAATTATTCATTCTTCTGCCTTATTCAGTCTGTTATTCATTGCTTCTAGATTGGCTTTTACCTTGGCAATTGAGTTGTCTAATTTTGATTGGTTCTTCTTTATAGTGTTTAGTTCCTTGTTACAGTGATGTGCATTTCTATTGATAATCTTTCTTAATTCCTTTCAAATTTGTATTACCTCCTTTTTGAACTCAGAGCTTATACTGGTGAAGTCTGTTTCATTTTTGTTCTTTCAGAGAATTTCTCATTTTATTTGGGAATGCTTCCTCTTACTCTTTTTTACTTTCATTTTACTTGACTTTCTCTATCACCATGAATCTAGGAAAAACCATTATCTACTGTAGTCTTGAAGGGCTGTTTTTATGTGGGAGCATTCCTATGTAGACTATGTCCAATATTTTTGGTGCAAAGGCTGCTTTTGGTCTGAATGACAGCCACATCTTTCCTCAGAGTATGCTACCCATTACCCCCTTGATAGGTGGTGTGGATGGTGTTGTGATATCCAGAACCTGCACGGGATGTTAGGTGGGGCCTCCTCTTTGCTCCGTAGCTGTTACCTTCCTGTCTCAGGTGGAGTATGATCCCTACTTTTTGGAGTAGAAGCCGTGAAGGTCAAGTTTGATAAGGCTGCATTACCCTTCACTGTTGGTGGGAATGTAAATTGATAGAGCCACTACAGAGAACAGTATGGAGGTTCCTTAAAAAACTCAAAATAGAACTACCATATGACCCAGCAATCCCACTACTGGGCATATACCCTGAGAAAACCATAATTCCCAAAGACACATGCACCCCAATGTTCATTGCAGCACTAATTACAATAGCCAGGTCATGGAAGCAACCTAAGTGTCCATTGACAGAGGAGTGGATAAAGAAGATGTGGTACATATGTACAATGGAGTATTACTGAGCCATAAAAAGGAATGAAGTTGGGTCATGTGTAGAGATGTGGATGGACCTAGAGAATGTCATACAGAGTGAAGTAAGTCAGAAAGAGAAAAACAAATATATATTAGTGCATATATGTGGAATCTAGAAAAATGGTACAGATGAACCTATTTGTAGGGCAGGAATAGAGATGTAGACATAGAGAATGGACATGTGAACATGGGGGTAAGGGTAGGGTGGGACAAATTGGGAGATTAGGTTTCCCATAAATACACTACCATGTGTAACATAGGTAGCTAGTGGGAACCTGCTGTATAGCACAGGGAGCTCAGCTCAGTGCTCTGTGACGACCTAGCTGGGTGGGATGGGGAGGTTGAGAGGGAGGTCCAAGAGGAAGGGGATATAGGTATACATATAGCTGATTCACTTCATTGTATAGCAGAAACTAACACAACGTTGTAAAGCAATTTTAGTCTAGTAAAAAAACAAAAAAAGCAAAGACAAAAAAAAATGGCTGCGTTACCCTTAAGTGCATGCTCCGTCCCCAAGGAGGTGAGCACAGAAGCCCGTGAGGCCCATGTGGTCACCGCATCCTGTCCACTGTCTGGGGCAGGCATCTGCAGTTCTGTCTAAAAGCAGCCCAAGGTCATGTGCATTTCTCCCTTGTGTTCATTCCAGATATGGTGCTGGGCTGGGATGGGGGGCTGAGGCATCAGGCTGCAGGAATCGAGGTCATTGTGGTGCCCGCTACGACCTGGGCTGCCTCTGTGGTCGGGCTCTCCCAGGACCTGTCTGTCCCAGATCTGGCTCCAAGCTACAGTACATGTGGGTGGAAATGGACTGCTCCCACTGGGGAAGGAATCGCTGTGTACTCCTCCCCAGGGGCTGGCAGCTGGACACATGAGATTCCCTGGTACTGCCTGCCACCTGGTGAGCGCATACCAACAAAGTCCGCTGCTGCTGGACCCACCCCTGGATGGCTCCCCTGCTGAGCAGGGACTGATGATAGGCTCTGAGGTCAGACTCACCCCTGCTGTGCACATGCTCACAAAATCTGCTGGCTGCCCACTGTGCAAACACTGATACTGGGGTCCAAGGGGGGCCAGACCCCACCCCAGGCCACCCAGGCCGTCTCCATGCAGCTAGACAGAGTCCTCTCCCAGGACCCAGACTCCTGAGTGTCAGTGCCTAGCTGCTACATGTACACATGGCACATGTTGGTCTGGGAAGTGCAGGGCAGCGAGACAGTAGCTGTCAGCAGCCATCTCTCTCTCTCTGCCCTGATGGCTAGCAAGCCAGCATGCGTGCATTCCTCATAAGCAGTGTCCAGGCTCCTGCAGCCCCTCTATCTGTCCCAGTTGACTTCCCAGCAAGCAAGGGGCTTCACAGGGCAAGGGCTTACCCATGAAGACCATCCCTCCTTCACAGATCACTCCCAAGGCACCAGTCCCATCCTGAAGCCTTTTCTTCATCATACCCAGTCATGTGGGATCTTTCTTGCAGCTCTAGTTGTGTAAGAGACCTTCTGCCAGTCTCCAGTTTGTTTTCTCTGAGAATTGTTCCACATGTAGGTGTATTTTTGTATTTTTAATGTGTTTGTGGGGGAAGGTGAGCCCCAGGTCTTCCTACTCTGCCATCTTGATCCACCTCCAGAAACATGGTGGTTTTGATGGATACTCATAGAATTCCATTTGCATTGAATGAACGTAAATTCAATGCTCTCTCTGAATCTGCAATAAACAATGGTTCCGCTGTGTAATACCGGTTCCACCCAACATGTTAAAAATGCATTTTTACAAAATTATATACAAGCAGCGTTAAATTCGAAACCATTGTCCTTATAGGAGGGAAGCCTCCAACAATATCATAGTTTTCTCTAGAGCCAGAAACATGCCACGACATGTTTTAATATGTGGAATTCTGTGTTATGAAGTATTACACATTATTAGGAAGAGTAGAAAGTTTTCTGTTTAGGAAGCTTTAAATTGTTCTCACAGTTTTGTGATGGTTTCACTAATATAGTAAAATGGTACCTTAACATATGGGCAGTGACATTCAGTCAACACTGATTATGGGGATTTAATTATAATAATGACTGTGGGATTCAATAACTAATTCATAAGGGTGCCAGCAGTTCTCCAGGATGTGAATTTTCATCTAAAGATTTTACTTTAGAACCAGATTCTAGAAACATTTTCATATGCACAGCACTTGTGCTCTGATTGATTTGACATGCTGTAAATGACAGACCGTTGCAGGCCTTCCATGGGTGGAATTTTTTCTTTTTTGATATTTTAAAAAAAAAAAATTGTTCCAAAGAAAGAAACATGTATTAAGTGGTTTATTGGCTTATAATAAACTCTTTGTTAAAACTTTACCTAATTTATGGTGCTTGGAAGATCGAATATAGACTCAGATCATTCATGCCCATTGAGATTCAAGTTACTTAAGGATTATAGAGTATATATTTCCCTCCTGAAACAAAACACACTGAAGCCTTTATGTATTTTTTCCAGGTCTTCTCCAACTTACTGTTAAATGAGCTTAAAAACTTAAAAGGATCTAATTGCATTTATAAATTCAAGATATAAAGAAATCACCATTTATCACTATTAAAAATTAATATAGCTTTTCTCATTGTAATGTGCACAATTTCCTTAGAAATACCAATACCTCCAAATTCAAGGTGGTGTGTGATTCATTATTTGGTACCTTATATACCCTTAAAAACTGTTAAAAATCTATAGAAACAACCACCACGTTATACCACCTTGTAGAGAGCTGAAAATGAGCAGTGTCAACTCCAAGTGTGTAGGTTCCATTTCTAACCAGAAGCTCTCCATCCCCCAAAATGTGTTCAGACAAGTGTACGCTTCTGTGTGGGTGAGAGAGGACTTGAAGTCTCAGGTTGACTATCGGGCGTCTCGGTCCTCGAGTCGGTCATGAGTGTATAGTGAACAGAGGACAAGCGCGTTGATCAGTGTTCCAGGTAATGAGTGCACAGGACCAGAACATGTGGATAACGCTTTAAGTTCCTTGGGGCTGCTACAACAAGATGCCACGGGCTGTTGCATAAACAATACCAATTTAATTTAGTTCTAGAGACTGGAAGTCCACCATCAAGGCAGTGGTAGGTTCAGGGTCTGGTAGAACGTGCCTCGTGGTTCATAGACGGTGTCTTCTCGCCGTGTCTGCACGTGGAGGAAGATAGGAGGGAGCCCTCTGGGGTCTCTTTTATAAAGACAATAATCCCATCCATGAGGAATCCACACTCACGACCTCATCACCTCCCAAAGGCCCCTCCTCCTAACACCATCACACTGAGGCGGTTAGGTCTCAACATAAGGGTTTTGTGGGGACATTCAGGTGAGAGCATGCAACCCATGGATCCCCGAAATGTATGTCCTTTTCCCATGTCGTCCACTCAGTTGTCGTCCCATCTGTATCTGATTTCGATGACATTTAGGATTCACCCTGAGGCAAATTCCTTGCCAGCTGTGAATCTGTGAAATTGAACTTTGCGAGCTTTCACATTACAGTGGTGGGTCAGACATAAGGTAGGTATTCCCATTTCAAAAGGGAGAAATAGGAAAGAGAGGCGTGACAAATCCCCAGCAAGTCTGAAATCCAACAGGGCAAATGCCATTAGACCTTAAGGCTTGAGAATAAGCCTCCTTAGTTCGATGTTCTACCTCCAGGAACAATGGGGCGGGTGGGTGTCTTGCCCCTGTAGCTTTGCCCTTCAAGGGTTGGTCAAATGACAGAGGGATTATTGCCCTTAGTTCTGGGTTCCATTATTGAAGAAGGGATTGGGTCAAGTGTTCAGACCATCGGATGGAAAAAAGCAAGGAAGCTAAATCATTTCATCTGTGAGATAGTCTGAGGTAGAGAGCTATTCAGTCTGGTGAAATGGGCATATGGTATCCTGTTTTCCAGTAGTGGAGTCATGTTTACACATACATGATTAGATTATTTCTCTAGCAGTCGTATCTCCTGGGAGAAGTAAGAGGAAGCAGATTATTGCACAGACCAGGTTCAGACTTACCCAGTGATGGACAGCTTACCTCTGGAAGTTGTAAGAATTCCCTCCCAGAAGCTGTATGAGAAAAAGTTGCTGAGTCATTTGGCAGAATTTTCTTGAAAGTATCCGTTTTCTCGAGGAATGGTGGGTCGAACTGGACTCTGTATTTTCTCTTATGCTTAGATTCTCTGCAGTTTCAATTTGTTCTCAACTAACAATTGTGAAAGGATAGTTTCACCCATCTCAACCTTGGGCTATGTAACAGTAGAATGTCTGTTAACATCTTCCCTTTTTCATGCCATATACAGCACTACTTTTCACTGTCAGGTAATTACTGAATTTTTATTTACTATCTAGTCTGTGATGATCATAAATTCAACTCTTTCCAACATCTGCCTATCTGTATATTCAGTACCTTTGGGTGTCTTAATTTTTCTAATGTACCCATTTGTGTTTTAACTATTTTCACCAAATTTAGGAATAACCAAGTTGACTCAGCATTTTAGCCTTCAAAGAATCCATTTCTTGCTCAGAAAATAGACATATGCATACACAAGACGTATTCAGTCATTACTGAGAATGCTCCAATTAAGTGGAAAACGATTTCTTCAAATAGTGTCGTCAAAACTATTTCTTGCTTTTTTTTTAGGATGTGGGAAATTAGTAAGAATTACACAAATAAAAATGCCTAGACATACAATCAGCTTAAGACCTTTCAGAAAGTTATTCCATGCCCTAAACACAACTTTGCATAAAAGAGCAACAACTATGGAGTAGCTGCTGGGAGGGGAATGTATAATAGTATAATTGATTAAAATAAAATAGAATAAAATCGTCAGCTTTTAATTAGCTTGACTGTGGGACAAAATGTGATCAGATTTGCTGTAGACGGTCTACAAGTAGTCGTGCATATACTTCATGCATATGAGTCACTAAAATTAGGAGAATATTTAACACAGAAAAGTGTGAGAGCATCCTCAGCTATCCCATAGGACTTGATGGTACCAAGCCTGTCATGTAGCACAAAATTCTGTTTCTTTTTGTTTCCACCCTTTTCCACACATTCTCTTTTTTTTAATTGGGGTCTAGTTGTTTTACAATGCTGTATTAGTTTCTACTGTACAGCGAAGTGAAGTGGAGTTCCCTGTGCTATACAGCAGGTTCTCATTAGTTACCTATTTTATACATAGTAGTGTATATATGTCCATCCCAATCTCCCCATTCATCCCAACCCCTCCCCATCATTTAATCTCTTAGCTATATAGTAACACAGCTAGGATCATGATGTTAACCTTCGCATTTCATTGAGATATACTCTGATATCCACAGTATAACATATAATTATGATCATGAGGTTAACAACAAAAAAAATATTTAAAAACAGAGAAAGTTGTGGTAGCAGCACACTAACAGCTGAGTCATGCCATCTCATTGAGATTCACAAGCCAAGTATATTTAGAGACATCAAGTATCCTCAGAAACATCAAGCACTTTAAAAAAAATCACAACCTTCCTATGAGTTTACTTTTAATCAGTATCTTAGTGGAATGAGCAGGAAGCACCAAACTCACAATTCCAGGCAGGTATTTTAATTAGTGTTCCAGATACTTAACTTATCTGAGAAACCATTCAGATGTACTCTGCAGCTTTCATTTTTAAAAAAATAATTAATTTATTCATTTTTGGCTGCATTGGGTCTTCGTTGCTGCGTGCAGCCTTCCTCTAGTTGCAGCGAGCAGGGGCTACTCTTCATTGCGGTGTGCGGGCTTATGGCGCTGGCTTCTCTTATTGCAGAGCATGGGCTCTAGGCACGTGGGCTCAGTAGTTGTGGCACACGGGCTCAGTAGTTGTGGCTTGTGGGCTCAGTAGTTGTGGCACACGGGCTCAGTATTTGTGGCTTGTGGGCTCCGTAGTTGTGGCTTGCGGGCTCTAGAGCACAGGCTCAGTAGCTGTGGCACACGGGCTTCATTGCTCCGTGGCCTGTGGGATCTTCACAGACCAGGGCTTGAACCCATGTCCCCTGTATTGGCAGGCAGATTCTTAACCACTGCGCCACCAGGGAGGTCCCTAATATGGTTTTAAAAGGAGGATAATGCTGCAGTTAGCAAATTAAAATAATATAAATATGTAGTTTATATATATATATAGTACTTTCATAAGATAAATCTTTATAAGTATGAATTTATACATTGCCAAATTATAAAATAATAGTCCATATTCAGTTAATATATCAGAATATTTTCATGGACAAATGAAATATTAAAATAATTAACCTTATTTGAAATTGATCCAAAGATTAAAATCATATAAATGTTTACAGAGAATTGAAGAACATAAAATAATTTACAAATCACTTTATCTCCCTAAATTAAAAAACAAGGGGGGAGGAGGAAAGTCAAATTTTTTAATAGATTTTTTAAACATCTTTATTGGAGTATGATTGCTTTTCAATGCTGTGTTAGTTTCTGCTTTATAACAAAGTGAATCAGCTGCACGTATACATATATCCCCATATCTCCTCCCTCTTGCATCTCCCTCTCTCACACCCTCCCTATCCCACCCCTCTAGGTGGTCACAAAGCACCGAGCTCATCTCCCTGTGCTATGCAGCTGCTTCCCACTAGCTATCTATTTTACATTTGGTAGTGTATATATGTCCATGCCACTGTCTCACTTTTTCCCAGCTAACCCTTCCCACTCCCCGTATCCTCAAGTCCATTCTCTAGTAGGTCCTTATTCCCGTCTTGCCCCTAGGTTCTTCATGAGCATTTTTTTGTTTGTTTTTTAGATTCCATATATATGTGTTAGCATACAGTATTTGTTTTCTCTTTCTGACTTACTTCACTCTGTATGACAGACTCTATGTCCATCCACCTCACTACAAATAACTCAATTTCGTTTCTTTTTATGGCTGAGTAATATTCCATTGTATATATGTGTCACATCTTCTTTATCCATTTATCTGTTGATGGACACTTCGGTTGCTTCCATATCCTGGCTATTGTAAATGGAGCTGAAATGAACATTGTGGTACATGATTCTTTTTGAATTATAGTTTTCTCAGGGTATATGCCCAGTAGTGAGATTGCTGGGTCGTATGGTAGTTCTATTTTTAGTTTTTTAAGGAACTTCCATACTGTTCTCCATAGTGGCTGTATCAATTTACATTCCCACCAACATTGGAAGAGGGTTCCCTTTTCTCCATAAGCTCTCCAGCGTTTATTGTTTGTAGAGTTTTTGATGATGGCCATTCTGACCAGTGTGAGATGATATCACATTGTAGTTTTGATTTGCATTTCTCTAAAGATTAATGATGTTGAGCATTCTTTCATGTGTTTGTTGGCCATCTGTATATCTTCTTTGGAGAAATGTCTGTTTAGGTCTTCTGCCCATTTTTGGATTGGGTTGCTTGTTTGATATTGAGCTGCATGTAAATTTTGGAGATTAATCCTTTGTCAGTTGCTTCATTTGCAAATATTTTCTCCCATTCTGAGGGTTGTCTTTTCATCTTGTTTATGGTCTCCTTTGCTGTGCAAAAGCTTTTAAGTTTCATTAGGTGCTATTTGTTTATTTTTGTCTTTATTTCCATTTCTCTAGGAGGTGGGTCAAAAAGGATCTTGCTGTGATTTATGTCATAGAGTGTTCTGCCTATGTTTTCCTGTAAGAGATTGATAGTGTCTGGCCTTACATTTAGGTCTTTGATCAATTTGTAGTCTATTTTTTTGTATGGTGTTAGAGAGTGTTCTAATTTCATTCTTTTACATGTAGCTGTCCAGTTTTCCCAGCACCACTTATTGAAGAGGCTGTCTTTTCTCCACTGATACATTCTTGCCTCCTTTGTCAAAGATCAGGTGACCATATGTGCATGGGTTTATCTCTGGGCTTTCTATCCTGTTCCATTGATCTATATTTCTGTTTTTGTGCCAGTAGTGTACTATGTTGATTACTGTAGCTTTGTAGTATAGTCTGAGGTCAGTGAGCCTGATTCCACCAGCTCCGTTTTTCTTTCTCAAGATTGCTTTGGCTATTTGGGGGTCTTTTGTGTTTCCGTACAAATTGTGCAACTTTTTGTTCTAGTTTTGTGAAAAATGTCAGTAGTAGTTTGACAGGGATTGCATTGAATCTGTAGATTGCTTTGGGTATTATAGTCATTTTCACAATGTTGATTCTTCCAATCCAAGAACATGGTATAATCTCTCCATCTGTTTCTGTCATCTTTAATGTCTTTCATCAGTGTCTTATAATTTTCTGCATACAGGTCTTTTGTCTCCTTAGGTAGGTTTATTCCTAGATATTTTATTCTTTTTGTTGCAGTGGTAAATGGGAGTGTTTTCTTGATTTCACTTTCAGATTTTTCATCATTAGTGTATAGGAATGCAAGAGATTCCTGTGCATTACTTTTGTATCCTGCTAATTTACAAAATCCATTGATTAGCTCTAGTAATTTTCTGGTAGCATCTTCAGGATTCTCTATGTGTAGTATCATGTCATCTGCAAACAGTGACAGCTTTACTTCTTCTTTTCCGATTTGGATTCCTTTTATTTCTTTTTCTTCTCTGATTGCTGTGGCTAAAACTTCCAAAACTATGTTGAATAAGTGTGGTGAGAGTGGGCAACCTTGTCTTGTTCCTGATCTTAGTGGAAATGGTTTCAGTTTTTCACCATTGAGGACGATGTTGCCTGTGGGTTTGTCATATATGGCCTTTATTATGTTGAAGTAAGTTCCCTCTATGCCTACTTTCTGGAGGGTTTTTATCATAAATGGGTGTTGAATTTTGTTGAAAGCTTCCTCTGCATCTATTGAGATGATCATATGGTTTTTTCCTTCAATTTGTTAATATGGTGTATCACATTGATTGATTTGCATATGTTGAAGAATCCTTGCATTCCTGGGATAAACCGCACCTGATCATGGTGTATGATCCTTCTAATGTGCTGTTGGATTCTGTTTGCTAGTATTTTATTGAGGATTTTTGCATCTCTCTTCATCAGTGATATTGGCCTGTAGTTTTCTTTCTTTGTGACATCTTTGTCTGGTTTTGGTATCAGGGTGATGGTGGCCTCATAGAATGAGTTTGGGAGTGTTCCTCCCTCTGCTGTATTTTGGAAGAGTTTGAGAAGGAAAGGTGTTAGCTGTTCTCTAAATGTTTGATAGAATTTGCCTGTGAAGCCATCTGGTCCTGGCCTTTTGTTTGTTGGAAGATTTTTAATCACAGTTTCAATATCAGTGCTTGTGATTGGTCTGTTCCTATTTTCTATTTCTTCTTGGTTCAGTCTGAGAAGGTTGTGCTTTTCTAAGAATTTGTCCATTTCTTCCAGGTTGTCCATTTTATTGGCATAGAGTTGCTTGTAGTAATCTCTCATGATCCTTTGTATTTCTGCAGTGTCAGTTGTTACTTCCCCTTTTTCATTTCTAATTCTATTGATTTGACTCTTCTCCCTTTTTTTCTTGCTGAGTCTGGCTAATGGTTTGTCAATTTTGTTTATCTTCTCAAAGAACCAGCTTTTAGTTTTATTGATCTCTGCTATCATTTCCTTCATTTCTTTTTCATTGATTTCTGATCTGATCTTCATGATTTCTTTCCTTCTGCTAACTTTGGGGTATTTTTGTTGTTCTTTCTCTAATTCTTTTAGATGTAAGCTTCAGTTGTTTATTTGAGATGTTTCTCGTTTCTTGAGGTAGGATTGTATTGCTCTGAATCCCCTCTCCTCGTGCACCCTGAAACAACGGTCTCTGACTCTTCGGCAGCTCCGCACTTTTTCCCGGACTCCCTCCCAGCCAGCTGTGGCACACTAGCCCCATTCAGGCTGTGTTCACGCCGCCAACCCCAGTCCTCTCCCTGCGCTCCGACCGAAGCCCAAGCCTCAGCTCCCAGCCCTGCCCGTCCCGGCAGGTGAGCAGACAAGCCTCTCGGGCTGGTGAGTGCCGGTCGGCACCGACCCTCTGTGCCGGAATCTCTCCGCTTTGCCCTCCGCACCCCTGTGGCTGCGCTCTCCTCCGCGGCTCCGAAGCTTTCCCGCTCCGCCACCCGCAGTCTCCGCCCGCGAAGGGGCTCCTAGTGTGTGGAAACCTTTCCTCCTTCACGGCTCCCTCCCACTGGTGCAGGTCCCGTCTCTATCCTTTTGTCTCAGTTTATTCTGTTTTCTTTTGTCCTACCCAGGTACGTGGGGAGTTTCTTGCCTTTTGGGAGGTCTGAGGTCTTCTGCCAGCGTTCAGTAGGTGTTCTGTAGGAGTTGTTCCACGTGTAGCTGTATTTCTGATGTATCTGTGGGGAGGAAGGTGATCTCCGCGTCTTACTCTTCCGCCATCTTGAAGCTCCTTGTAATAGATTAATAAATCTAAGGCTGTTGATGATATTTAGGATTCAAATTATGTAAGTCTTTTGACTATTCTTATTGGAAGTGTATTTTCAACAATATATATGAATTCCAAAAAAGACAGGTGTTAACTGAAAAAATATTATTTACGTTTCACAAATTGTCTTAAACGTGTATATTTAGTAAAATGAACACGAATTTGCATTTCAGAGCAAAGTTGGTAGAATTCTCTACTGGGATTTTTATGAAGATGGACATCCCAAACTTTTCCACGTGGGTTAAGAAAACATTAAATCAGTGACCTTTATTTCAGATTGCACAGTAAGGATTTCACACATAATTCACTAACTGACTTTTGTTAAAGGTATTTTGACAGTTTATTGTGTATGGTCACAAATGTATTTATACCCCCAAGAGTGAATTGTTTGCAGTTATTTAGAAGTAATTAATAATTAGCACAATTTAATTGCTATCTCTGTTGCATTCCCTTTTCTATTTTATTTTGAAAAACATAATAGTTATGGAAAATTGAAACAAATTATTGAAGAAAATTCAGCATTTACTGAATATTGCTATTTGAAAAATGATAAACAATTTATGGCTATTGGCAATTTTTTTAAAGAAAACATAGCAGAACTTAGCATATCTTATGATTTATTTTATGGGATAGTAAGTATCGATATTTTGAACATTTTGAGCCTGTTTATCATTAACCTCTCTTAGGGGAGATACCTTTATTCTAAATCTATTCAAGTTTTAACTTCATAGAAATAACTTATTTTATATGAAACCCAATGAAAACTTCCGTAGTGGTTATTTTCAGTGGCTTTACCCAGCTCTGTGCTGTAATATCTTTTGGTCAAAGGTGATTAGATATGATGCCATTATATTTCCCATGAATATCTTCAAAATTGCTGTAGTTAAAAATGATTCAGAACCATCTAAAACCTGCTGCCTATTGTAATCAAATACAGAATCCAGAGAAAAGTTTGGGAATGGCAGGTTTGGGGGAATGAAATAATGAATGGGAATGCTGAGATTTTTGATAGTCAGTCAGCTGGGCCTAAGGTAATACTGCACATGCATTTCAGTCTCCTTACATGAATCTCATTACACTTCCTGGTTAGTTCATTTTTTTTTTTAAAGTAATTTTATTTAATTAATTAATTTATATATTTTTGTCTGCATTGGGTCCTCGTTGCTGTGCATGGGCTTTCTCTAGTTGCGACAAGTAGGGGCTGTTCTTCATTGCGGTGCACTGGCTTCTCATTGAGGTGGCTTCTCTTGTTGTGGAGCCCTGGCTCTAGGTGCGCAGGCTTCAGCAGTTGCAGCACAGGGGCTCAGTAGTTGTGGCACACAGGCTCAGTAGTTGTGGTGCATGGGCTTAGTTGCTCCGTGGCATGTGGGATCTTCCCAGACCAGGGCTCGAACCTGCATACCCTGCATTGGCAGGTGGGTTCTTAACCACTGTGCCACCAGGGAAGTCCCTTAGTTCTTCTTTTGAGGAGATTTGCTATCAATTTGGACTGGGGACAGTGGCATGAATAGTAACCAACTCAAGACACTGAGCTGTAAGTTGAAAAATAGGTTCAGTGAGGAAAAACATGGCTGTTAGGCCGATCCAGCAGAGAAGGGGGTTCTTACAGGGATAAGCTCCTCAAATGATTCACATGGGAGTTAAACATGAAGTCTGAGGAAAGAATCACCACCATCAGGAAATAATAAAAAATAATGACAATTTATTATACATCTCATCTGTCCCATTTGCTTTATATAAATACATGTTACCAGAATAAATTGTTTCATCGTACCTTAATGGGTTGGAATAAAATATGACAGTATATATCCACTTACGCATAGAGTACACCTCAAATGCAATTTACAATATTTTCCTTTTCAAATACAAGACTTGGAGTGCAGACTTCACTTCTTGCCAGAGAAGGATCTAATTTTCTAGTAGGAAATATTGATCACAGAAGGAAACTACATTGCATCCATTTTCAATTTTGAGATGACATCATATGAAACCTATGACCATCTGTTGAAAGTTAAAGAACTGTAACGGGTGAGTGAGACAAACAAATACGTGGATGTACTCCAAATTCATGGTGTAATGCATCATTTCTAAAGTGATATTCATCTGTGCTTGTGCTTGTTATAACTTGTTCATAAGCAGTCTGTATGTTTGCAGCTGTTGCTTTTCGCAAGTTAAGGAACAATGTGAAAAGCGCGTATGGACACATACGTGCTTGAAAATGCTTTCAGGATCTTCCCTGATGTGGAACAATCCTGTAGTAGGAAACCCCACATGAACATAAACTTTCTGTATTTCCTTCAGTCCTTCAGTGGAAGCAGAGTTCTTTTTCCATGGTGCCATGTTGTATGAAACACATACAGCGTCCACCATGACAGTCTCACTCTATGTCTTGAGATTCTCATGGTGTCCAAGACTTTCTGGAACTGAGGTCAGCTGAGGAGACAGCTGCCCTCTTTCTTTGGGGACTTTCTGTTGGAGCTCTTTTCAATTATTTATCTTTTTAAAAAAATCTCTTGGTGTAGAGTTGCTTTCCAATGTTGTGTTAGTTTCTGCTGTGCAGCAAAGTGAATCAGTTATACATATTCGTAGATCCACTCTTTTTCAGATTTCCTTCCTATTTAGGTCACCACAGAGCATTGAGTAGAGTTCCCTGTGCTATACAGTAGGTTCACATTAATTATCTATTTTATACGTAGTAGTGTATATCTGTCAATTCCAATCTCCCAATTCATCACCCCCCCTTCCCGCTTGGTATCCGTACATTTGTTCTCTACATCTGTGTCTCTTTTTCTGCTTTGCAGATAAGTTCATCTGTACCACTGGAGAAAATATTTGCAATGATTTATCTTTCTACTTTATTGTTCACTCTCTGGCAAGTACAGTTGAAGTCATGTAAGTTAAGGGCCTACATAATGCGGCGCCTATGCATTCCTCCTTAGGTTTTATTCTTCCATCTGCCTGGGTTTCTTCAGTGTGCTCTGACCACCTTCCGTCTCACAACGTATTCCATCTTGCTTGTGATACTGCAGCCACGTTTCTTTTCTGATCTGTGAGGTGCTCTGGCTCAGGAATCCGCCTCTTGGCTGAAAAACAATGTGTGGCTTTTCAGGCCCTATGGTAGGCAATGACAAAGCCTTTGCCTGGCAGCCCTCAGGTGGGGAAACTGCTCTCCGCACACCAGATGGGGTGCCTGGCAGTGCATGGCAGTCTTTGAAGGGTTATCGTTAAGGACTCAGCCCCCTGATGGGCCATGCTGTCATGCAACCTCATGCCTAGCTGCATTCCTGGCCCAGGTACCCCCTTTGGAGGCCTCCTCATTGGGGGACCTTGGTGGAGGTTTTCCTGGGTGCCTCTGCTGAGACCCCTTTCTGGAAGGAAGAGGAATCCTCAAAGACCCTTCCTCTACTCTGACTGAGCACCCAGCACTTTTCCATCGTGTCTCCCCTACCCTTCCCTCCCCCTAGACCTGAGCCCATAAAACAGCAGAAGCCCTTAGCTTGGGGCTGCCTGGGTAGCGAGACCACCTCCCAAGACCCCAGGTTTATGCTGATCCACCTGACCCTCACCCAGCGCCGTTCCATGGGGAAAAATGGAATATGGAGTCTGGCACTTTCTCCAAATTAGCCTCTTGCTTTTGCTACTGCCGCGAGAGATTAAATGTCTGACTGTTAATTTCACTGGTGCCTTTTGGTCTCAATGGGTTACTCCAATAACTGGCAGTTCATCTCTGTCCAGCTCCGCTGAGCACCTGACATTTACCTACTGTTCTAACAGCTTTATGCAAGCGGCCCTCTGTGTCCTGGGGCTCGGTGCCTCAGATTCAACCAACTGTAGATTAAAAATATTTTTTTTAATTCCAGAAAATTCCCAAAAGCTAAACTAGAATTTGCAGCATGCTGGCAACAATGTAGAAAGCATTTACATTGTATTTACAATGATTTACATAGTATTTACATTGGGTTAGGTAGTATAATAATTTAGAGATGACTAGTATACAGGAGGATGTATACAGGATGTATACAGTATACAGGAGGATGTGCATAGGATACATAGGTTATATGCAAAAACTACATCATTTTATATAAGGCACTTGAGCATCCTCAGATTTTTGGTATCGCTGGAGGTTCTGGAACCAAGCCCCCTTGCAGATACTGAGGGACCACTGTACTTTCAAGCTGAAGTTTCACTTAAGTAAATAAATGCCCAGTAACATAAAATCTTTGGATAAAATAGCCTTGCAAATAATCAGACATGCTCTGTTGCCTTCACACTAGACATTATTGGTGTCACATAATGTCGAATGTCTAAGATAGGTGCACAAACATTAAGTAAATGCACTGAAATGCTTAAAAATGTTCTAAGTCCCCGGGGACATGGCACCTGTCCAGACAAACATCTGTTAAGTTGCCTTGGGATTTGTGTTCTGTTGTTGAATACTTACGCTTCCTTGGTTGAAAGTATCTTGAGGAAGGGTGGACTACGTTTCCCCGTTCATTGCTAGTGCAACTCCCATGAGTGGAAAAAGAGGACACGTACCATAAGTAAAGACTTGATAAACACCAGCTGCCCTAAAACATCAAAGTGAGTCATGGTGGTGAGTCTATAAGAGATTCAAAGAGGCATGTACTGTTTGACATGTATCTCATGGTAAAACAAGGAAGGGGAAAAATGACAGTTATTACACAGACAGCACTTTGAAGTGGCCAGGAAGTAATCACATGTGTTTTACAGGGACAATAAGGGGTCTTGAATTGCAGGTGGTGACTGAATCAATGAACTTTCATGGGCAAGAACTTGTCATATTTATCATTTATTCCTAGACCCATGCTGTTTAATATGTGCTCTGTTGATATCAAGAAATGAAATTGAGCCTTTTTGCTATTTGGTACAAAAAGTTATAAACTAATTCTTGTTCTGATTCTTTTTTACATTGAAGTATAGTTGATTAATAATGTTGTGTTAGTTTCAGGTGTACAGCAGAGTGATTCAGTTATACATATACATGTATCTGTTCTTTTTCAGATTCTTTTCCCATATAGGTTATTATAGAGTATTGAGTAGAGTTCCCTGAGGTATACAGTAGGTCCTTGTTGGTTATCTCTTTTATATATAGTAGTGTGTATACGTTAGTCCCAAACTCCTAATTTGATTCTAGTGTGTCATTAAATCTGACTGAATTAGTCAGTTTTCTTGTATAGTTTCTCTACCTTAAGGTACAACATTCTTTTACGTAGTCATTTAAATTTTCTTTGAAGTTCATGTAACTCTACTCATATTTAGGATTATGCAGCAAATTAGTCAATGACGAACTCCGTGAATATTTTTGATAACTCATTAGGTGTCAGAGTTAAGTAAAATTTCAGAGTATGATGGATGTTATAATAATGTTATAATAAAATGAAGACTCTCCATTTTCCCCCAAAATGATTGCAAGGAACAAAATGTGCCTTCTCCTTCTAAAGCATAGGCTGGGCATGTTGTTTCAAAAAAGTGCACAGTTATTCATGGTTCCTTTAATGGGCGAGCATTGACAATTGTAAATACACATACAACTTGACATGTTTTTATATTTTTTTAATCGTTTTTATTTTTACCAGTTGGAAATAGTATTCAGTTTATCTCTTCTACCCTCCATCTCCAAGGATCGCTAATAGCATCCATGCCAAGCAAATCCAAAGCACATGGGTTTGCATTTCATTTTAGCTCCTTTAGTTACGGATGGTGACTTTACAAGCCTGGCTGGTGCCTGATGACAAAGAAGAGATTTCCTAAAGCACTTACCAATGTCTTCAGTATCTTTACTCCTCAACAGCGTCATAACTGCCAGAGTTAACTTAGTGATGAATTTATAAACTCTCTGATTTCTTTTTTTTTAATTTTTTTTTTTCTTTTGTGGTACGCGGGCCTCTCACTGTTGTGGCCTCTCCCATTGCGGAGCACAGGCTCCGGACGCGCAGGCTCAGCGGCCATGGCTCACGGGCCTAGCCGCTCCGCGGCATGTGGGATCTTCCCGGACCGGGGCACGAACCCGTGTCCCCTGCATCGACAGGCAGACTCTCAACCACTGCGCCACCAGGGAAGCCCTTTTTTAATTTTTAAAATACATTTTTAGTTATTTTTGGTTGCGTTCGGTCTTCGTTGCTGCGCGCGGGCTTTCTCTAGTTGCGGGGTGAGCGGAGGCTACTCTTCGTTGTGGTGCACGGGCTTCTCATTGCAGTGGCTTCTCTTGTTGCAGAGCACGGGCTCTAGGCACGCAGGCTTCAGTAGTTGGGGCACGTGGGCTCAGTAGTTGTGGCACACGGGCTTAGTTGCTCTGCATCATGTGGGACCTTCCCGGACCAGGGCTCGAACCCATGTCCCCTGCATTGGCAGGTGGATTCTCAACCACTGCGCCACCAGGGAATTCCAAACTCTCTGATTTCTAGTTGATGCGTAGCCTCTTTTATTTCCCCCCCAGAGCCCAGTAGCTGTGAAGACTATCAATTTAGCTACTATTTTGAGCCATTCTGAGCTGATTTAAAATTCAGAAGGTCCTGCGTGCAATCCAATTTAAAAAAACAAGTGCCTTTTCCACCCTTTCAACAGTTCATAGGAATAAAATATTTTGTACCTTTCTAGAACGAATGACTTTTAAATGTGATATTTTATTTGGTGACATTTGATGAAAGAAGAGAGAAAGAAGCATTTCATTTAGGATGAATGGCGGGTGCCAGTGTGGGGGAAATCAGAGCAACGTTGCCAGCTGTGCTTGAAACGGTGTTTTCCGTGGATGCTCGGAGCTTAGCTTGTGATACGAATTGCAAAGCAAGCTGGAAAAAAGGAAGGCTTGCCTAGGAAGGGATCCTGCCCAGCCTAATTGATTGCCAAGTGTTTAAAGAGCTCAGACACCCTCTGCAGGGTTTCCTGCGATAAAGGCATTCCATGAGACCTACCCTCTCAGCATAGAAAAGGCAGTGACCGTCACCTTCCAGGGCTTCATCCTTTCATCAGCGCTCTGGTGTATTTCTAAACAACGCCACCTGTGCTCTAGTGGCCTCTCGACTCATCATGGGTTATAGAAAGATCTGACTTCATGCTAAGAATAAAACCACTTGCTCTATTTTCAAAACTAAGTTGGTTTATAGTGCCTTCTGGCAGAAGAGAAATGATCTGAAGTGGGTTGAGTTGAATCCTTTGATCGCTGGCTAATTAGCAACATGGATGGCGTTTCTCTAAAGACCCTTTCGTTCGAGTTCTTAAGCTCTTGGGTAAGCAAGCAAGTCTCCACCCGAGCGCGTATAAGACAATTTCAGAGTCACTTGCATCTGTGTTCTTTGGTTTCCCTGAAGTGATTCCCCTCTTTCTTCTGAACTACACAGTCAGGAAATTATGGAGTTTGCAGGTGATTATTTTAGGTGTGAAGAGAACTACCGGGTAAGAGGAAGGGATGATGCGCTTTTTTCCAAGGAGAGACAGAATCAAGGTGAGAGAGTCCCAGATACAATTGAACTTGGCCTTGAATTGAACTTTGATGAATAGAAAAATAGAGGGCTGTGTTTCATAGCATATTTAATATTTAAAAGTACTTAATACAAATGACACATGGCATATAGGATTGATGTATTGACAGGTGTGACAGGAAAGGAGCACAACTTTTCTCACAGACTTGAAAAAAAAGTTACTAAAGAAATAATTAAAATAATAATAATTATCAAGCACAAGGCTGTACATTCTTTTAGATTAGAAAATTAGAAAATATCACCCACCTGAAAGTTATAGGAATTGGAACATTTCTAGGTCTGGGAGAAATGAGACTGAAGATGATAACTCTGTTCATTATTAACAATGAAAATATATAATTATTGTATTACTAATAATTATAACATATTAATATAGATTATAACAATTATATATATAAATTTATAATTATGTGTTGTACAAGTATATAAAATTTTATACATAATACAGTATATAATTGTATGTACTATATCAATAATATTAATTATATATGATATAATTAATATATAAAATATGACTATTATAGAATAGAATATATAATTAATCATATGATAATACTTAATAATTCAGAAATATTGGGTTCATTGTTCTGGCATCAACACATAATCAAGTGTCCTCCAATTCCTTTGTTATAAATACTTCTGAAAGATTAGAAGAAGAACAGTATTATGATCCAAAAAGTTTGATGTGTTCCATAAAGTAATATTATTAGCATGTTATAGATTTTAAAATGTTTTCCACAGAAGCCTGTTTATCATTGTGTAGCTCCAAATTCCACACCCCTCCCCCCAAATACGGTATCTTGGAAATTTTGTCATGTAACTAATACGTATCTCCTAAAAATATGGCATATTTTAGTTCTTAAGATATTGATTGAATGGCCAAAACTGCATGTAGCTAGGATTTCTAATGAAGAATATCCTTTGGTAAGTCCTTACAAGTGACTGAGAACTTCCAAGACATCACATGGCTGTTGATGGGATCTTGTCATAATTTGTAAAGGTCTTACCTTGGGTTAAGAGGAAAGCACACAAGACATGAATCAAAAGGCTTTCTGTGGAGTACACGATATCTATAAACAAGGGCTGAAAATAAAGGAAATGGCCAATTATCAGTTGTATGCCTAGAAAGGGAAACTGCAGACCATAATATCACCTTCAGTTGGACGTACACTTAGGTCTAGCAATTTTAAACAAGACACTAAAGACCCCACGTAACTAAATTAGCGCTATGATGAACATTGAAGACATGACCGTTATACAATTTCATGTACAGCAAGCTCATACCAAAAAAGAACATGCAGCAAATATTGACACTATGCCAGGAACATTAGATGCATTAAACGTCTCCCCACGGTTGAGTATTTGAATTTATACTTACTGGTTTTCTACCCGTCAGGGATTTCCCTTACATTTCTGTCTTCTTAGACATGCATTTCAATGTATTTGATACATAGCATATGCAATATTTTAGATGTTTTGAACCTGCATGTTTGCACCAAGAAACTCCATTGCAGTATTTCTGGAAACAGAAGAATCCTACTTCCGGTTCACCACCCTTAAAATGAAATAGACAGATTAGCTAGAACAGGTTTTCAACTATGGTGGAGGGGCCCTTCCGTAAACCTCTATAAAATTGACAAGATATACAAGACAACTGTTTCCTGACATTGACCAACAGGCAGACGATAATAGTCTCTAAGAAAACAAGGAATTCATGGGGTGAGACTACCTTTTTGCCTGAGTACAAACTCCTGGAGGGTGAACTAGTGGCTTAGAATAGTAAGGTGGTTCTTCTAAGCTGAGAAGGCACTGGTCTGATTTCTTAGAACCTCATGAGGGAGCTGTACGGTCAGGAAGCCCGAAATCTGGAGGGCTGCTCTACTTGAGTGTCTCTCTGTGGCTGAGATGGTTCAGGCAGAGAACAAGACATGCTGGAAAGGTGGTGATGCAGGGAAAGAAAGATGCAAGCAGAATCAAACCTTGGAGACCTTGAACATCCTACCCAGAGTAGAACCCCAATTAGCATCTCATTGGGCATTGCAGAATTTCCTTAGTGAACACACAGAGTTGCTCATTTATCAATATTCATGGAAGGACAGATGAGAACAGTTTATTAAGTATTTACCTCTGGGAACAGGAGGAGGAATGTTTTTGGGCAGTGAATGACTTGACTTGTCACTGTGTAGTTGTTGCTTATTAATGAAAATTTTTGCCCTCATCAGATATGCCTTTTATGATAAGAGAAGTCAAAATATGTGGTATTTTGGACATAGTATATCCTTTAATATCTTTCTTTTTTTATATATATTTGGAAGGATCTTTTTGCATGTTTTCTTTTTTTTTTTTAACATCTTTATTGGAGTATAATTGCTTTACAATGGTGTGTTAGTTTCTGCTTTATAACAAAGTGAATCAGCTATACATATACATACATCCCCATATCTCCTGCCTCTTGCGTCTCCCTCCCACCCTCCCTGTCCCACCCCTCTAGGTGGACACAAAGCACCGAGCTGATCTCCCCATGCTACGTGGCTGCTTCCCACTAGCTATCTGTTTTACATTTGGTAGTGTATATATGTCCATGCCACTCTCTCACTTCATCCCAGCTTACCCTTCCCCCTCTCTGTGTCCTCAAGTCCATTCTCTATGTCTGCATCTTTATTCCTGTCCTGCCCCTAGGTTCTTAAGAACAATTTTTTTTTTTAGATTCCATATATATATGTGTTAGCATACGGTATTTATTTTTCTCTTTCTGACTTACTTCACTCTGTATGACGGATTACTACAAGCAACTATGCCAATAAAATGGACAACCTGGAAGAAATGGACAAATTCTTAGAAATGCACAAACTTCTGAGACTGAACCAGGAAGAAGTAGAAAATATAAACAGACCAATCACAAGCACTGAAATTGAGACTGTGATTAAAAATCTTCCAACAAACAAAAGCCCAGGACCAGATGGCTTCACAGGCGAATTCTATCAAACATTTAGAGAAGAGCTAACATCCATCCTTCTCAAACTCTTCCAAAATAGAGCAGAGGGAGGAACATTCCCAAACTCATTCTACGTACGAAGCCACCATCACCCTGATACCAAAACCAGACAAAGATGTCACAAAGAAAGAAATTACATGATTTCTTACCAGTCAGTATTATCACTGAACTCTCAGCTTCCAAAATGTGCCATTGAAGGAAAATGGCCAGGAAAATTGAAGCCCTGTCTATAATGTAAGAAATGATAAGGAACTTCATTTTGGATGGACAGCGGTCCTTTCGAATGAAGCTGAAGTTGTCAGAAGTGCCTCAAGAAATAGGTTACAAATATGCAGTCAGACTTCTCCTGTTCACAGTTCTCTAGGAATAGATTGGCTCTGACAGAAATGGATTTGTGCACACAGCTAGCAGGCTGTCACTGTAATGGATGAAAAGCTCCCAGATCCTCAACCAAATCACTGCCTGCCCCCAGACCACGAATGAAGCAGGATTCTCAAAGTGAATTGTGTTATCAGCACAATTCAGTTTGATAAAGATTGAATAACTAGATGAAGCAGCATTACTCAAAGCCTAGAGATTAGGGAGAAAAAACAAGTGAAACAAGATAAAATGGGAAGTACATTTATTTTCCATGGTTATCCTTAAAGCATCTTAAGGTCTCAGGTTTTTGTGGGATTACAGTATGTGCATGCTATTTCAGTAGTTACATGTAAAAGTCGATGTAATATAAATAATTGGAGATAGTGTTGTTATGCCTGACATAATAGAGTTGAAATATGGTGATTATTTGTACACCTTCTTGGGCATCTAAAGAAATACTTTAAGCCTCTAATGGAATAAATCTGAATTTTAAAAAAATAATAACATGCTTATGTGCTTCACATATTTTATGGGCAGTTCCATTAAGAAGCAGATTCTAGTGTGTGTGTGTGTGTGTGTGTGTGTGTGTGTTTAACTGATTTAACTATTTTTCAACTCTAAACTTATCTGAAAAATAAAGTATGCATCCTAGTGCTAGATGACGCTAAATGTTTTATAGAAGTTAAAGTGTGTTGGTTTGGAAATGAGAAATGTAGACACGTATCTTTGGGTATTTTTTGGTGTCCAGTTTAGAGAGTTTGCAACCTGTGGCTGCCACTTATACACTGATAGCATGAAAGTAATGAAAACCAATGAGGCGGGTTCATGTTCCAAAAGTCCCTTTCCTTCTGATTTATCTAGTTATTTTTATTTACTTATTTTTCCATCGCCTTGTGGCTTTCAAAACACGTATCAACTGTTCAGTCTTTTGGGGGGAACTAGTTCACTGTCCTTTCTTTCATGAATCATTTTTCGTCACTTAGAATGATAGGACTCTGTAGTTGGAATGCAAATATTTTAGTGTGTGTGTATTGTATTTTTGCCTTAATTCTGCCACATAATTATAAGCAGACACCCTGCCACGTACATTACATTTCCTTGTCATATTTTGCCAAGACTCAAAGAACAATGAATAGTCAATTCCCTCTTTATTAATGCCTTCCTTTTTTTCTAATACAACATATTTTTACTACCTTCATAAGATGGAAAGTTGCATAGAGAACAATAAACTATTTTTTCTAGTTAGAGCATGTAGAAATATAAATGTACTTCTAATAATTTCTTACCTGTGTCCTTCCAAAATGAATATTATGCTTTCATTATTTTACCATTCAGTTTGAAATAGTGTGTGGTTTTCCTTGTGATGGCCTCTTTGAATCACAGGTCATTTAGAAAGGGGGTGGGTAGGACATAAAAGAGGAATTACTAAGGGGCCTACGAAAATTTGGAGGTTTGGCTCCACTGTGTATACATATATCAAAACATCAAATTATATGCTTTAAACATGTACAGTTTAATGTTTAATTAATATGTCTCAGAAATGGGGGCTTTATCATTAAAATAAACTAAAAATATATGACAGTGGTTTCAGTGTTGTTCAAAATTTCCATATGTTTACTTCTACCTAAGTACTGATTTTCTAGCTATTTTATCAGTTATTAAAGAGGGATATTGAAATCCCTAATTCTTTGCACTTCTGTTAGTTTTTTCTTCATGTATTTTGAAGTTCCCTTATTAGATGCATAAATATTTAGGGATCTTATGTTCTCTTCATGAACTGAACTCTTTATTATTTTAAAATGACCTTCTTTATCTAGGGCAATAGCCGTTGCTCTAAAACCTATTTTATCTCATACTAATATCGATAGGTTAGCACAGTTTTGATTAATGTCAGCTTGTTATATATTTTTTCATCATTTTACTCTTAACCCTTGTGTCTGTATATTTAATGTGCTTGTCGTAGACAGAATAAAGTTAGGTCTTGCTTTCTATATGTCTTTTAATGGGAGTATTTAGATCATTTACATCTAATAACGCTTTTTACATGGTCAGGAATAGATGTGTATGATCACTGTATTTGTTTTTTTTTTAATTTTTTTTTTTTGCGGTGCGCGGGCCTCTCACTGTTGTGGCCTCTCGCGTTGCAGAGCACAGGCTCCGGACGCGCAGGCTCAGTGGCCATGGCTCACGGGCCCAGCCGCTCCGCGGCATGTGGGATCTTCCCAGACCGGGGTACGAACCCGTGTCCCCTGAATCGGCAGGCGGACTCTCAACCACTGCACCACCAGGGAAGCCCTGTATTTGTTTTCTGTTTGTCCATCTGTTCTTTGTTCAGTTTTCCCTCCTCTTCCTCATTGTTTTGGATTGGCTGAAAAACTTTTATCATTCCGGTGTGTCTCATTTGTCATCATATTAGCTATAATTCTTTGTTTTGTTGTGTTAGTCATTGATTTAGTGTTTACAGTGTAAGGCTTTAACTTGTCACAATTTACTTTCAAGTGATATTACATTATTTCATAAACAGTATAGGAACTTTGGAAAAATTTACTTTTCTTAGAATGATCAACTTCAATTTCTCCTCTCCTGATTTTTGTGCCATATTCTCATATATTTTAGTTTTACATATGCTATAAACCACAAACTGCCTTTTAGTTTTTGTTTAAATATCCAGTGATCCGTTAAAGACATGAAATGAAATAACCTACTATATTTACCCATGTACTTTTCACTGTAGTTCTTAATTACTTTGATTAAATCCATATTTCCATCTGGTATAATTTCCTTTCTGCCTGAAATTTCTTATACCATAGGTCTGATTGGGACAAAATACTTCAAACTTTTGTATGTCCCCAAAAAAATGTTTTTTTAATTTTTTGAAAGCAAAAAGTATTTTTGCTTGGTATAGATTTCTAGGTTGACCGTGTTTTGTTTGCTTTTTGTTTCAGTTATAAATATTTCTATAAATATTTTTGAACGTTGTTCTCGGACATAGTTAAATTACTTGAAAACAGTTTGTTTTTGCCAGATTTTGCTTTTAGGATTTTTTTCTGGAAAGATCAGAGCTGTGCTCAGTGTTTGATCTTAGTTTGAGGCAAGGAATCCTGGATGGGTGGAATATAATCTTCTGATACAATGGGTAAACTATACCACAGGACAGCATGATATGGTATGTTGGAATTCAGAGTTTCTAACAATGGCCAGTGGATCACTGGACCTCAGAAAATGAAATAGCCTAATAGAGGCTGCTTGATATACAGGAGGGAGGGGATTTTCTGGATCTGCCTGGCAAAAACATAAATCAATATCATAAGGAATCACAAAGCCTTATCTACTGTTCAGACTCATAGCAATTCATCACTGCAGAACTGTTTAGCTGAGGAAGGAATATTCTTGAGCAGAGACCCTATAATTAATTCATGAGTATATGATAAAACTCAAAACTACCCCTATTCTTTCCCAAAAGGGACCTGCAGCCATTTTCCTGAATGAATATAAACAAGGGTAGAAGAAAAACTTCCAGGTATTTTTAGATACTAGGATATTAATTAGCATATTAAAGGTATAATCATATTAAATCACTTTTACATTCACTCAGTATGAAAGGCATGTCATATAACAGATTTTTATAGTGAAATGATATATAGTTACATTCATTGCAAATCTTTCTAAGTCATAAACTTACTAAACTAATAAATCCACGTGATAAGCCATTCAAATTGGAAATCTTTACAATTTGTTTTTCCTTCTGAGGATTCCATACTTAGACGGATGCTTATATTCATTGCTCTTTGAAACAAGAGTGATTTTCCCATCCCAGATTTCAGTTTGAGAAAATGAAAATAAACATAGACATTCTCATGGTTTTACCAAGTGTAAAAAGTAAACTTTTTTTTTTTTTTTTTGCGGTACGCGGGCCTCTCATTGTTGTGGCCTCTCCCGTTGTGGAGCACAGGCTCCGGACGCACAGGCTCAGCGGCCATGGCTCACGGGCCCAGCCACTCCGCGGCATGTGGGATCTTCCCGGACCAGGGCACGAACCCGTGTCCCCCGCATCGGCAGGCGGACTCTCAACCACTGTGCCACCAGGGAAGCCCAAAAGTAAACATTTTTATTAGAACTCAAATAATAGATACACATTGCATTTTCAAATATTTCTGGGTCTATAATAGTGTAGGGGCATCCTTAGTTTTTAGCAACTAGATAGAAGAAGAACCTCTTCTGAAGTGTGTTTGCAAACATCTGCATCCCTCTGGTTGTAAAACCACATCTGCTTCTCCCCAAACCATTATTAAGAAAATACCCACTTGTCTGCTGAGGTCCTCAGAGCCGAGGATGCTGACAGACCGCTGAGTGCACAGAGGTGATTTCTGTCGAGTACAGCACAATGGCCACTTCAGAAAGCAGCTACTGTTGGAAGAAGAATGCCTGCCTTACTTATTTTGTTACAGACTCAGTACTCATAAAACCTGGGTCAAAAAAAAAAAAAAAATTAACAATTGAGTCTTTTCCTTAATTAGCCCAATGATGTATAAATAGGCTACAAATAGCTTTTCTGTAGTTATTTGTGGGTAGGTTGAAGCAAACATTTTAAAGGCTGGTTAAGAACTTTAGTTTTCTTCCATCTTGAATGATCCTGAATTATCTGGGAAGGCCTGTATAATCACAGTGTTCTTATAAGAGGAAGGCTGGGGGATCCGTGTCAAAGAGGAGATGTGACTTGTAAGAGAACATATTCACAGGCGTTTGCAATTAGGATGTGGACATCTTTGGGATGCATTTTGCTGTCTACCACATCATGGGATCTAGAAATTCTATGCATAGTTATATATCCACCAAAATGCTTGCATACATGTACCTGAAGAGATACTTTTTAAATGCATGGTGCAGTGTTATCTGTAGCCACTCCCAAATGGGAGGATGGTCCAACCACAGTAGAATAGATTAATAAATTGTGTTCTGTGTAATTCAAGACAGCAATGAAATGCACAAACCAATGTTATAGGCACCAACATGGATTAATCTCACAAACATGATACTGAGCAAAAGGAATCAAATGCCTAAGATTACTTGGGAAATGGCTCAAAGTGAACTTTGAGGTTCCGAGAAGTGTTCACTTTCGTGATGTAGGCTGTGGTCACATGGCGCTTTGGTTTGGGTTTTTTTTTTTTAATAAATAATTGAGCAATAGTGTTACGTTTTGTGTGGTTTCCTGCATACATGATATACTTTAAAAAGTTTGAAAGTACTTAAATAGTTCATTAATGGTGCACACCCTCATAAGTGAATCATTTCTTTGAATGTTATGAAGAAGCAAACTTTTGGGGCAATTATATGGTCCACAGTAAAGAATATCATCTTTCTCCAATAACAGAAGTTTGTACATACATGTACTTTCTTAGCTGCTTATCTATCTATATCTGTCTATCTATCTATCTACTTACCTACCTACCTACCTATCTGCCTATTTATCTATCTCATGTATCATCTGTATCTATCATCTCTCTCTAAATCATTTATCAATCTATTATCTATCATCTAATCTATCATTTATCTAAATTTGTCATCTGTCTAAATCTTCTGTTTATCTTATCTATCCATCCATCCATCCATCCATCCATCCATCTATCCATCCATCCATCTATCCAGCTACCTAGCTAGCTAGGTATCTGTTTTTCTTCTCCAACTATGTGGCTTGGCTTTTCACTTTCTTTTTTTTTGTAAATTTATTTCTTTTATTTATCTATTTTTGGCTGCGTTGTGTCTTCATTGCTGCACGTGGGCTTTCTCTAGTTGCGACGAGTGGGGGCTACTCGTCCTTGCGGTGCGTGGGCTTCTGATTGCAGTGGCTTCTCTTGTTGCAGAGCATGGGCTCTAGGTGCATGGGCTTCAGTAGTTGTGGCACGTGGGCTCAGTAGTTGTGGCTTGCGGGCTCTAGAGCGCAGGCTCAGTAGTTGTGGTGCACGGGCTCAGTAGTTGTGGTGCACGGGCTCAGTTGCTCCATGGCATGTGGGATCTTCCTGGACCAGGGCTTGAACCCGTGTCCCCTGCATTGGCAGGTGCATCCTTAACCACTGCGCCACCAGGGAAATCCCTAGATGTTTTAATGATGGCCATTTTGACCAGTGTGAGATGGTACCTCCTTGCAATTTTGATTTGCATTTCTCTAATAATTAGCGATATTGAGCATCTTTTCATGTGCCTATTGACCATTTGTATTTCTTTTTTGGAGAAATGGAAGACACGCATCTGAACATTCATACAGCTAATGATTAGGAGAAATATATGCTCATATTATAAATCACACTAGGAACAGAGGCAGCAAATGCAGTTATAAAAGTGATACTGAAAGTCTTGCTGGTTTTCATAAAGCCAGCCTAACATAATATGAATGTACATAGGTTCCTATTGGATACTATGTTGTAAAGATATACATATATTATTACCAAAATATCATAAATAAAAAATACTATGTGTTCACATGAGCTAGGTAGGAGGATAAATCGGGAATTTGGTGCCATATGCAGATAGGAAATATCGCTTAGGAGAACAAGGAATTAGGTATATGTTTATTTCAAAATATCAACTATTTGCAATGAAACATTTATGAAACATAGAAAAGTGTCCATCAGAGAATGAGTGGTACCACTAACTGTAATGCAAACTACTCTCCATATTTTGTTGTTGTACAGTCTTCCTTTGAGAATTGTTTTACAGAGTACACTTCGTAGTCAAAGAGATGTGTAAATGGTTCAAGTGAAGGCTTCTGTTCTGGTGGATAGATGAGAAACACTTTGGAATACATGGGCGTGCAGGAAACAGAAGAGAGGGAAGACATTTTGTTAAGGTCTAAATGTTTCCCCAGGAACCAGCCAAGGGAGCAAAGGTTGAATGAGAGGAGCTAAAGAACCATGTGAAGTTGGAAAATTTTGTAAATCCTCATGAAATCGATGGTAATTGGACACGTTGATCAAAGACGCCAGGGGAGATGGCAGCATCCCAAGTGGGAAGGCAGTTTTTCAATCAAGGGAGCCTGGCATGAAGGCATATGGTCTTCTAGACTAGAGCAAGGTATAGGAGGCACAGCGTCTCTTCCCATATGAAAGAACATATGGGTGCGGAGCAGGCATTCTCAAGCTTGACACTATTGATATTTGGGGCAGGGCACTTCTTTGTGGTGGCCACGGGCTGCCCTGTGCACTTTGGGACTTTTGGGGACACCTCTGGTTCTACCTACCCGCTGTCAGTAGTGCTCCCATCACTAAAAATGTCCCCAGTTCTTGTCACATATCCCCTGGGGTACCCAATGCCACCATCTGATCTCCCCTCTCACCCCGCAAAGAAACACTCATTTATGCCATAGCCACCTCTCTGGGTGAGACACAGTAGATGAGTTCGTGGAGGGTCCTCCCCAAATACGTGAGACTGAATAACACCCAGGTACTTTCCCTCCCAAACCTTTGGGGCTAGCAGTTTACATTCAAATGCCAGTGCTGTCCATCACTGGTTTTCTTAGAATCCAGCACTAGAAGCTGGAGGTGAGTTTACTTTCACGAAATGAATACGTACATAAAGTTACGGAACATTTCTCATTCCAGAGTTAGGTCATTCAGCTCTACACCTGTGCAAATGGAAAGTTCACTCCTGCTGGGGATTTGAGGTACCCAGGAGAGTCCAGAAAATAGCCACACTGTGCTTCTCCATAGGACTGTTGCCCGTGTGGTGTTTTTTTTTTTTTTTTGCCACGTTAACATTTTTAAATTGAAGTATAGTTCATTTACAGTGTTGTGTTAGTTTCACGTGTACAGCAAAGTGATTCAGTTATCCATATTTTTTTCATATTCTTTTCCATTATAGGTTATTGCAAAATATTGAGTAGAGTTCCCTGTGTTCCCTGTTACTTATCAACAAGTAAGACCTTGTTGGCTATCTATTTTATATATATTAGTGTACCCGTTAATCCCAAACTCCCAATTTATCTCTCCTTCCCCAACCCCGCACCAACTACAGATGTAGAAAACAAACTTATGGTTACCAAAGGGCATCACCCCTATGATTTTAAGCCAGTTTGCAAGGAGCATGGCAGAGCTTTTCTAGCTCAGATGATTACCTCCATGGAGTGACAGGCATCCATTCAGAACATCCTGGGTGTCAGTTCTATTCAAAGGCTTCCTAACTACCAATAGATCCTCTATCAGATGGTTGATCTATGAGAATGACCTCAGGGTTTTGTTTCATTGTGGGTGGTTTTCTTTTAATCCCCTAGCTGATGACAGGCAATTATGTCAATGACATAATCAGAGGATACACCTGGTTGCATAGAGTGCTTATTTCTCAATATCTCCAGGACAAGCTAGTCAGCATTCTCAAAATGTTTCCTTTAGAGACCTACTGTTTAAGAATTTGAAACTTATTTACAGTCAAGTATTCATCTATTGAAATGGAGGTAGTCTTACAAAGGGTAGTTCTACTGAAATCACATTCCCAGTATCTTAGCTGGAATTAGGAAACTAAATTGGAATTAGGGAAACAAAAGTGACAAACATCAATGGTCTCACAATGTCTCTGAAACTGACCCTATACGCTACAGAAAATGGAAACTGACGTTGGTCAATATCAGAATGAGAGCAACAAAATCTTTGAAATTTCGATACTGTTTGGTATCATAAAATTACTCTGCACCCAACATATGAAGACAAATGTTAAGCATTTTGATAAGAAGGATATTATTGAAGCATCTATTTCAAAAACACATTCTGTAAAAGCAGGATATGCTTCTCTGGAGGTGTTTTGCATCAATGTGGGGTTTATTTTTAGCTCCCTCAAGGACAGCTGCCAGCTTATGACTGAGAACCTGCAACTTGATGGGTCAGTGCATCTTAAAAAATTATTACGTTACTATGGGAATTTGTATGCGGAATGAATTTTGAAAAGATTACACCCAGCAAATAAACAGAGGAATACAGTGTTTCATATATCTTTTAGATGAGCTCCCAGTTATTTCTCGACACATCATTGTATGATAAAACAGAATTGTTTGGGGCTCAAAGAATTCCAGGTTACATAAAGAGCTAAATATTCAGACTGCATTCCTTCGTTGGGGAGAGAAAAACAAAACACCACGCAGTGTCATGGCGGTTGAGATATTTGATCTGCATTTGGAAATGTCAAACTGGTGTTTATAATGACAGGAGCATAGTCAGAATTCTATTAAAATATTTCAACCTTGGGTTAATAGGAATATATTAATTCTGCCATCAATGATGCAGCAAAGTATTGATTGATGATTTATACACACATCAAGGCAGGGTTTTAAACGCATAGCAAAGATATCCAGGAGGGGTGATCTGTTTACACCTTATAATGATCACCACAGCTTCCTCCTCATCCTAGAAGACTCCAGTCTAAGACAGGTCCCTCTTCTGTGCTTCTTGACTTGACAGGGTCTCATGTCCTACAGAGCACAATAAAGAAAGAAATGGGGCTCCCCTGGTGGCGCAGTGGTTGAGGGTCCGCCTGCCGATGCAGGGGACATGGGTTCATGCCCCGGTCCGGAAAGATCCCACATGCTGCGGAGCGGCTGGGCCCGTGAACCATGGCCACTGAGCCTGCGTGTCCGGAGCCTGTGCTCCGCAACGGGAGGCCACAACAGTGAGAGCCCGCATACCACAAAAAAAAAAAAAAAAAAAAAGTCTCCAGACATTGCTAAGTAACCCCTGGGGGCAAGATCATCTCAAGGTACATATATAGTATGTGGAGGAATGTATGATGTCATATATGTACACATATCAGTATTTATGGATATAGGGTGTGGAGATGACAGACTATATGGTTTCTTCTTTGGCAGTAGTCGTATGATCTATGCAGTCACACTGCTGTGTTCTTTGCTTATCTTTCTAGTTATAGCGACAACTAGAGAAGTGCTCAAGAACATAGCAAAATCTCCCTCTTTCTCTCATATATATATATATATATATATATATATATATATGAAAAGTGAAATAATTGACACTGAAAGGTTTTTATGTAAGTTCCTTGGCGATAAATGCAATGTGCTAATTCAACACATATTTTTAAACTAAAAAGTGGGATTAATGTAAATCTGCCTAACAGAATTCCAGAATCCTAATTATTTATTACCCATTTGTGGGATGAGAAAAAAATTGTCTCAACATGTTACTCCCAGGCTTCCCTGGTGGTGCAGTGGTTAGGAGTCTGCCTGCTGATGCAGGGGACACAGGTTCGTGCCCTGGTCCGGGAAGATCCCACATGCCACGGAGCGGCTGAGCCCGTGAGCCATGGCCGCTGAGCCTACGCGTCCAGAGCCTGTGCTCCACAACGGGAGAGGCCACAACAGTGAGAGGCCCACATACCGCAAAAAAAAAAAAAAAAAAGAAAGGAAAAAGAAAAGAAAAGAAATAAATGAATTCCACACTTCATGGACATTTTACTCTTGAAAAATAAGTCTCTTTTATCTCCCCCATTCCCCTCACTATCCCCCTTGGCAACCACAAGTCTGTTCTCTATGTCTGTGAGTCTGTTTTTGTTTCATAGATAAGTTCATGTGTGTCATATTTTAGATTCCACATATAAGTGCTATTATATGGTATTTGTCATTCTCTGACTTACTTCACTTTGTATGATCATCTCTAGGTGCATGCATGTTGCTGCAAATGGCATTATTTCATTCTTTTTTATGGCTGAGTAGTATTCCATTGTGTATATGTACCACCTCTTCTTTATCCAGTCCTCTGTTGATGGACACTTAGGTTGCTTCCATGTCTTAGCTATTGTAAGTAGTCCTACTATGAATGTTGGGGTGCGTGTATCTTTTTGAATTATAGTTTTGTCTGGATATAAGGCCAGGAGTGAGATTGCTGGATCATAGGTAGCTCTATTTTTAGTTTTTTAAGGAACCTCCATAGTGTTCTCCATAGTAACTGTACCAATTTACATTCCTACCATCCGTGTAGGAGGGTTCCCCTTTCTCCACACCCTCTCCAGCATTTGTTATTTGTAGACTTTTTAACCATGGCCGTCCTGACTGGTGTGAGATGATACCTCATTGTAGTTTTTATTTGCATTTCTCTAATAATCGGTGATGTTCAGCATCTTTTCATGTGCCTGTTGGCCATCTGTATGTCTTCTTTGGAGAAATGTCTATGTAGGTCTTCTGCCCATTTTTTGATTGGGTTGCTTGTTTTTTTTTTTGTTGTTGAGTTGTATGAGCTGAAGAATCTTTAATAGCATATGTAATTGTTAAAAACTCGAAACAATCCAGACATCCATTAAGAGTGGAATGTGTAAATACATGGAGGCTCTTCCTGTAAGGGAATCTCTGAAGGATGAAAATGAATAACCTCTTGCTACACATAGATCTACATCACAGCTAAGTGTCACCAAGAAAAGGCTGAGCAGAGGAAGCCACAGTTAAAGAGAACTTGCAGAATCAGTCCTTTGGTGTTAAATCTCAGAAAAAAAAAAAAAGTTGCCTTTTGGAAGAGAGTAGACATCTCTATGGGGACTTAGCAGGAAGTAGGCTTCCCTGCTAAGGTTCTGTTCCTTGATTTGGTGGTAGTCATATCTGATAAACTCATGGAGAACATACGTTTTGTGCATTTCCTCACATATAAATTATATTCTTTAATATACATCTTATTAAAACATATGACACTTTGATTTCAATTATCTAAATGAAAATTAAACCAACTCTGTGTGTGTGCGTGTCTGTGTGTATGTGTGTGTGTGTGGTTTTGCACATCTGAAAAAAAAAACAGAAGTAGATTCAGCACAGTGTTAAAGGTATCTCTGGGAGTGTATGTGTACTTTACGTTTTACAATTTTTAAAGTTTTCTAAACTACATGTGTCACTTTATAACTATTAAAGTTTTAAGGAAAAAAAGTTGCAATGAGATAGCAAATAAAACCAGCGCATTTTTGACAGCATTGTCTAATAAACTGTTTTGAAGTTGTGCCACTAGAACAGCTTAATTTAGTGACAGCTCTGAGTCCTGTTTTGCCAACGAAAATCTTTGGTTGTATGCAGTGTAGTGCTTATTTATTTTATACATAGTAGTTTGTACCTCTTAATTCCCTCCCCCTATCTTGCCCCCGGTAACTACTAGTTTGTCCTCTATATCTGTGAATCTGTTTCTGTTCTGCATGTACATTTGGTTTATTTTTCAGATTCCACATATAAGTGATATCATACAGTATTTGTCTTTCTGACTTATTTCACTAAGCATGATATTCTCTAGGTCCATCCACGTTGCTGCAAATGATAGAATTCCAGTCTTTTTTTTTAATGTATCAGCCCTCTTTATCTTCCCTCAATTTAGAAAGTTCTCATTTTTCCTCAACTGCATTTTATATCTAAACCAACTCCAATACACTAAGTCCATTTTAATCTCTCTGATTGTAACTACATAAAATATTAAAAATAAACTGCAGGCATCAACAGTGTTAATTGATTTGTCTGTAACTCACTTTAAAACTATATATAAAGTTGATTGCTTTTAGCTTCCGTTTATTTGTCAATGAGGTGAAGCTTTCCTATCCTGAAAAAAAATTTTTTTTTCCCCAGGGGCTTTCACTTAAAAATTCGAATGCATAAAATTTGAGGTAATAATTCATGATTTGGTTTGTGGGTAGAGGTAACTATTCACCGTGATGTATTTACCTTAAAATGAGGGGCATAATAATAGACTTTAGGGCAAAACACTCAGTTCACAGGGGAAGTTATGTTCCGGCAGATGTTTAAATAATGTTATTGCCTTCCAAGGGAAACACAAGAAAAGTCTGTATGTGAATGCATCTGTAAGGCATTAATCTTGCAATGGGCATTAATCCTTCCACAGTGCATGTTCCTGCAGCTTTGTGTGATCAAAACAAAGTGACAGTGAGGGAAACCACCCGCCATCAAGCCTCAAGCAGGCATCTGCAAACATATGTCAGAACCCCTAATGGCAAATGACAGGGTGAAGCCTCACATCATATGCACAGATTGAATCATTTGTACTAACCCCTGACGTGCTGGAATGTGGACCCAGTCCACATCTCTGTGCAGTGCCCTTCTCTAGAAACTGCCCACTTAGATGGACATCTTTTTGTTGAGATGACTTCACCTTATTCTTATGTCTAAAACTGTAGAGAAATATGTTACTGAGCTTTAGGGAGGGAGCTGTAAAAATAAATAGCCAAAAAGTCCTATTTTAAAGTCCTATTTTCACACATGAGTTCCAGGCAGTAAGGATATGGTGAATGGCATAGTCCTGGCACCCATAAGCCTACATCATAACAGACTTCCCATCCACACTGTAGAATCCAAAACTGGAATATAATAGTTACCCTATGAACATGTTCTGGATGAATGTCAGCCAGTTCATCCAATATCTTTAAATTATTTTTTTTGCATATTTTAATTTTTATTTCTAAATTTTATTGAAGTGGAGTTGAATTACAAAGTTGTGTTAATTTCTGCTGTACAGCAAAGTGACTCAGTTCCACATACATATACATTCTTTTTCGTATTCTTTTCCATTATGGTTTGTCACAGGATATTGAATATAGCTCCCTGTGCTATACGGTATGGTTTATCCATATTATATTTACATTAATTTTTGAAGAGATGATAGATTTACCAGTGTGAAGATCATGATGTATTCAATAGCCAAGAGTCTTTTCATATGCACATGAAGATTTACAAGTTACTTGGAGGGGGAAAAAAAATCCCATTAGGATTTAGTTAACAGATTGAGGGCCAGAATGAAACATTTTTTTGTGCATAAGGGTAAAAATAACAACAGGATGATGGAAGTGGGAACTCTTACCATGAAAGAGAATGGCAACAAAAAATATCTGCCTCCAGAAAATCTGCAGAGTATTTTATGGACTTTTTAGCTAGAATTTATAAAAATGAAAGACTTTAAAACATTGAAGTATAGTTGATTTGCAATGTTGTGTTAGTTTCTGCTGTACAGCAAAGTTATACATACATATATATCTATGTATATGTATATGCATACATATACATACATATATACATACATATACAGTTACACGTATATACATACATATACATCTATTTTTCTCTGATTTTTTTCCCTTATAGGTTATTACAAAATATTGAGTATATTCCCTGTGCTATATAGTAGGTCCTTGTTGTTTATCTGTTTTGTATATAGTGGTGTCTATCTGTTAATCCCAAACTCCTAATTTGTCTCTCCCCCTTCCCCTTTGGTAATCATAAGTTGCACAGCACAGTTTGTTTCTATGTCTGAGTCTGTTTCTGTTTCGTAGATAAGTTCATTTGTGTCATATTTTAGATTCCACATATAAGCTATAGCATGTGGTATTTGTCTTTCTCTGTCTGGCTTATTTCACTGAGTATGATCATCTCTAGGTCCGTCCATGTTGCCGCAAATGGCATTATTTTGTTCTTTTTCTATGGCTGAGTAATATTCCATTGTATATATGTACCACATCTTCTTTATCCATTCATCTGTTGATGGACGCTTAGGTTGCTTCCATGTCTTGGCTGTTGTAAATAGTGCTGCAATGAACATTGGGGTTCATGTATCTTTTCAAATTGTAGTTTTCATCTTTTCTGGGTATATGCCCAGGAAAAATATTCACTTTTTAAATGGAATAGTCCTGTACTTATTGCATCCTCTAAAAGTTTCTAGCTCTAGGTTTTTGGGATAATCATTAATCTTGATCCAACTCAGTTTGCTTCTGTCAAATGGGAATAATCGTATCAGCCTCAGAACTGTTGAAGAAATGTAAATAAAATAAAATATGTCAAACAGAGGGCAGAACTTGGCCCAGGAAGCAATTACTAATGTGGGACTTATTGTCATTATTATTACTCCAGAAAATCTAATCTGTCCCACCATTGTGTCAAAAGAAATGCAAGGGAGGAGAAAAGCATTAGAACAAGATTAATAATTTTGATTATGTTCCCGTGGTTAACTCATTGTTTGCTGAATGATCTTGAATCCGTTTTCCAGTTCCTCTGGGTCTCAACTGAGGATTTTTCTTGTTCTCTAAAATGAAACCGTCCTACGAACTTATGTTCACCATTTGTGTAAGCTGTAATGTTATCAGTTTTTATTATGTCTGTTCTCCAACGAGAAAAGCCTCAACTGGGCACTGGAGGCTGCTTAATTGGAGTCATAACCAATTAGCTTCTTGGTCCTGAAAGACTCGATGCCCTTTGGCTGTATTTTCACTCTGGCTGCTTCGGTGAAGTCATGGTAATATTTTAAAGAAAAAAGAAAAAAAAAAAGAACAATATTGACCCTGGTTAATGTTCCTTTCTCCATGACTTTTATGACTTCTTTATCTTTTTTTTTTGAAGAGGAAGCATGGAAGAGAGGACTTCACTAAACACGGTCATGTCGTGAATCTCGAGGTCAGGAAAGGCTTGTCAAGTTGGTGAATCTCATTAGAATGCCAGGCGGGAGACCTTAATTAAATACGATTAGGAACAAGAATTCAGCATCAAGGAAAGTTCAGGATGTCAGAATCAAAACGGCCAACAAGAGCTGCAACGCAAAGTGCGTAGGCTTAGCGTTTAGCTGGAGACGTTGAAAAACATGTATTTCCAAAAAAAAATGCATGGCATAAAAAACATGATTGAAATTTTGGGTTACATCAATTTAAAATAATAGGCTAAGTGTGTTTTTTTTTTTGACATGTACATTTAATGGACATAGAGCTGAATCTATAGCTAGGCATGAAAATTGGTCTCTGCAGTTCAAGGCAATATACATTCTTTGCAAAACCGAATTTCTTACATTTAAAAACGAGGTTTTCAGTAGGCAACAGAGAAAAATAATTGCCCCTCCCACAAAAGGTCCTCGCGTGTTCTGCCAGAAACAGTAAATGTTTTCATCTGTCGTGAATCGTTTCACCATGATAAGAAAAATGAAAGCTGATGTGTGTTAAGCAAACAGTATCTCTAAGAACACGCTTCTAAAACTTTGCTTTTCTTATTTAAAACACTTCCTGGAAAATGGCCCCATACGGACATATAAATGCATTTGGATATGTTTATGTGTATAAAACAGTGGAGACAGAATTAGAAGACGTGTGAAGACAGAGGGAAGGACAGGAAGAAGAGTACTTGGATTGGTCAGAATGAAAGAATGCCAAAGAGAGCGATGTCAAGTACAATCTTCTTGATACATTTTATTCAAAACCACTTAACCAAGGTCTAATGCCCAGCTGCGGACTACTGTGTTTTAATTTAATTTCGTGTAGTTTAGATCTTGGCGCCTAAAAGCAGAAGGTGATTGTAATCTCACCTTTTTCATCTTTGGGTTGTCGTGACGTCATTAAGAACCTCCCAGGACTTGCTTCTCTGTTTCCCCACCACCACCAACCCCTGGCCAAATAAAACCCCCAAACACCAAAGCATTTTTAGGTCAAAGGTGTCCGATTATACTGTTCGCCTTAGGGATCCAATTTCCCTCTTACAGCAAAAATTACTAGATTTTTAAAATTCCCTCCCTCCAGAGGATGGATACCTAAAGCGATCAAACAGAAAAGTATCATCTGCTATAAAGAAGTTTTGCAGAGAATAGAATTTCTTATCACCATCTAAACAAACACTGCTTCTATAAGCCTATGCTCAGACATGGAAATAGTCTCATTATATACACCCCAATGGCATAATGCTATTTGCCAAAATGGCATTCAGTGTTCCATATATGTTCATTACCAGTTATGGACATGCATCTGTACCCATGTATATTTACATGTACATATAGATATATGCGGTATAGGTATGTAGAGATCTATTCAAAGATATACATAGATATTTGCATACATGTGTATGAGAAACTTCCATGTGCAACATTCTGGAATTTGCAAGAGAAATCAAGAATATTCGTTGCAAATCACAATTAGTTCATTCTGACAAAACATCAAGGAAAAAATAAGCCAAACTTCACCTGAAGAAGACATATTGTATTTCCTTTATGAGCTATGTAAGTGACTGGAGCATTTTAAAAAATCCTTAAGATGCTAAGTGCCATGATGGTGCTTTTTTTCAGTCTACCTATGGAGGCTTACTATGTGTGTGTGCCTTTTGTTCCAAAACCTTATCGTGAAAACAACCACAAGAGCATGAATAAATATATATACTAATGAGAATTATTTGTCAATTTGATTTTGCATGCAAAGTTCTTTTCATAGAATTAAGTTGCTGGAAAAGAATACTGCAGGTAAACTTTAAAGACCTTG
The DNA here is from genome assembly GCF_949752795.1 of Hyperoodon ampullatus. Classification (NCBI taxonomy): domain Eukaryota; kingdom Metazoa; phylum Chordata; class Mammalia; order Artiodactyla; family Ziphiidae; genus Hyperoodon; species Hyperoodon ampullatus. The sequence goes on along the minus strand of NC_136913.1, from coordinate 3,419,242 downwards.
TGCAGATAAGTGGATTATAATCTCTATTTCCTTCTGTGACTGACATACGCAGGGGCCATTGTATTCCCCACGGAGACATAACATGCAGGAAAAACAAACTACAGAACCAAGAAAGCATCACCCAGGAGATGAAACTAAATCCTTATGGCTGTTTACTCACATGTGACAGTTGTTTATTCATCCCTTTTAAATTGATTTCTGTTTATCCCTAGATGGTGTCGTATAATATTTGTAAGAAAGAATCATAAAAGAAAGGAGAGTGCTTTTGAGTTAGACTAATTAGGTGCTTGCTTAGTTGTTTAGACGAAGTGAAGTTATTTAAATGCTGATTTCCATTTCTGTAATTTCGTAAACATTGCTTCTTCCCAAGATTTATACACAAACACTCGTCTCATGCACATGCAAGCACGTACATGCACACACAGGCCCACACAGCAAAGCACTATAGACTGGGAAGTTCATGCGTGAATGTTTACATGTCTAGCTAGGAAGAAAGATACATTGATTGATGTCGACCTATAATACATACATGTTTGCTATTCAATTCATTGATTATTTGACTCTCCGAAGAATTCATCAATGTTTTACTCTCAAGTTGGAATTGTCTTTGCAATCCCTTACATTTGGAAAATTGACATGATGATTTGAATAACTCCAAACCCTGAATTCTATTTTATCTGAATTGTTTAGGTAATTTGATTAAAATAATAAGGAAGAGAGGGTAGACAATGGCTTTGAGTTTCAATGCTTCCAAATGCTGAGATGCATAAAGTTAAATCCAGAGCTGTCAGTCATATATTTCTATGAAACTGTGGAAGCAGGAAATCTGTTCATTTGTGGCAATTATATGCTTTTTTTTCATTACCAATTTGAGCAAATCAAGATGTAGTCATTTCAACTGCAAGGGTAAGGCTACACGCAATTCTCACCCAGCTGTTTCTGGTGCTTTATACAGCATTCATACTAATGAATTCTGATAACCAGAATGATTCGTTTTATATACACTGACATTCAATTAATAATGGAAAAAAACGGACTCAGTTTTAAGTTGTGCAAGGGGGCAACCACCAAAATTCTGCAGACATCAATGTCATGAATTTCAAATAACTCTGAGGAAGAGAGTCCTGTGAGAATACTACCGTTTATTGCATCCATTCAATCTCTGTTAGTTGTGATAGATCTTCAGGATACATCAGTAAACATTCCAGAGAGTGCTACGGTCAATGTGGACTAAGTATTCCTTCACAGAGTGAAAGCAATATTACGTTTGAAAGATAATATCACACCATATTTAGAAGAAAGACACCCAGGGCAATGAAACGTACGATGTTCTTCAAAAATACCATCTGGGGGTTTCCCTGGCTGTCCAGTGGTTGAGACTCTGTGCTTCCACTGCAGGAGGTGCGGGTTCAATCCCTGGTTGGGGAACTAACATCCCGCATGCCGGGCAGCCAAAAAAAAATTCTTCAACTGAATAAAAATGAAAATACTACATATCAACTTAAAAATTATAATAAAAAATGCCATCTGTATTTTATGATTCAAATTAGCATCTGACTAGGAAAACCTAAGTCATCTTCTCACAGCTTCAAATGGAAAATTTTGAATGCTTATTAAACATGGGAAACAGACAATGAAGGAAAGCACTGGTGATGGTCTCTCAGAATTCTGCAAACTTCTCCACACATCCCAGTATGAGATGTGAACGAAGGGGCGTGAGTAACCCGGGGACCAGAGAGACATCACCCCTCAGATTGTCTTGACTTCTAGCTTATCGACTGGTCTCTGAATCCCAAGGTCAAATAAAAAGCCAAGTGTTGATTTGTATTCCCTTCTTGTAATTGCTTTCTGTATATATCTTCTCTTTATAGAGCAGTTAGAAACATGGAGAACACCTGGATATGCCCAGAGGTTCCATGAGACAATGTCTATAATTTCCTGTCTCTCAGCTTCTTCCTCTTTCTTCTCTATGCTTGGAATACTTCCTGAACAAGTCATTTGCCCAGGAGTCTTGGCCTCGGGATATGCTTTTGGAGAACTTGAACAAATTAAGTCATTTTCTATGCAGAAGAAAATCCTAAATATCTGCCCATGGCTGATAGTAATGTAATTCAAAAGAAAAATACAAATGTCTTCCTGATTGATTACTTGAAGCATTATTTGGTGCTATTTCACCTTATTTTGTTTTCAATCATTTACATGAGTTTTGCTAGAAAATGGTGCGGTAACAAATATCCTCAAATTTTAGGGACTTAGTCAATGATGGGCTATACTTTACTCATGTTGTGTGGCAGGGTATGTGAAGCAAACACCACCTGGAACGTGCCTTTCTTATTTCTGAGGGAAGGATCATGAAACTGGCAAAGACCCACAGCAGGTCAAAAGCTACTGGTTGTAACTCAAGTAGCACCCTCTGCTCAAACATTATTGGCCAAAGAAGATGTATGGAGCAGATTGAAAATGCTGTAGGATATTGTTGATGAGAAATGTGTTTGTATGCTATTTTAAGGATATTGGAATAAATCCTGTAGAGAGTAGAGAGTTGAAGCATCGCTTTGCAGAGAGGGGAAATGGCTATTACAAAGAGAGACATCCAACCAACATGAATGGCTCAGATGTGAGAGAAGTTTGTCCTGTCCATAACAGGGTGGGTAGGAGTGGTCAAGATCAGCCAGCGTTTTCCACCGTGTGTCCCTGCACACAATGTGTGTCTGATGGGTGGTTAACATCTTCAAGGATGAAGCTGCATGCCCATCATACGGAAAGGAAAAACAGAGTCAAAGGAAAGCAAATTTACTTTGACGAAGAGGGATATTCATTGACAGCCCTCAAAAAAAATCAGCTTCTTTAACAATGACAACAAAATACACAAATGACTTCTGCTCCCCACCTCGGGGTCAAGCATGGAATATGAGCCATCACTTGAGTGTATGAACCAGCTCTGAAGAGATTCAAGAGGAATGGGCAAAATACAGCATCAGGCATCTTCATAGTCATACTCTGAGGAAATCCCAACACATCTGAGATCATCGTGGGCCACCGTCATGTCTAGGTCAGACATATTACCAAGCAATGACTCAGGCTCATTTTGATAGAAAAGGAAATGGGAGTATCCTGTGAATGCATTGTCTTCAAGTATTTTGTGGGACGTGACAGCTAAGGTTTGAAGGATGAGCACCACGGTTTTATGAGTCTGTGAATAAGTGGAGGCTCTTTATCCACTTACACAATATTCAGTCTTTTAACAAATAGTCGTTGTGGTAAGCCACTACCATTTAGAGCACTGGGATAACAGTGGTAAGAAAAAGATATGTATTTGTAAAAAAAAAAAAGTAAATAAAATGTCAGCCCCATCATGGATCTTTTAGTCTGGGTCCCCTACTCTTTTTTTATTTTTTTAAAATAAATTTATTTATTTTATTTTTGGCTGCATTGGGTCTTTGTTGCTGCATGCGGGCTTTCTCTAGTTGCGGCGAGTGGGGGCTACTCTTCATTGTGCTGCCCGGGCTTCTCACTGCGGTGGCTTCTCTTGTTGCAGAGCATGGGCTCTAGGCACGTGGGCTCTAGTAGTTGTGGCACGCGGGCTTCAGTAGTTGTGGCTCACGGGCTCTAGAGTGCAGGCTCAGTAGTTGTAGTGCATGGGTTTAGTTGCTCCGCGGCATGTGGGATCTTCCCAGACCAGGGATCGAACCCATGACCCCTGAGTTGGCAGGCGGAGTCTTAACCACTGCGCCACCAGGGAAGTCCCCTGGCTCCCCTCCTTTTTAAGGGTTAGGTAGCCCTCTACCTTCTGAGCATCCTTGCCTTTAAGTCTTCACCTCTTTCTTGAGTACTTATTCCAAATGGGGGACTCTACTAGGTTTCTTACGTTGTCTTCTCCTTCAGATATTAAAATACCTTGGGGCTTCCCATGTCTGCAGCCTTTTGAGAGCAGAGAGTTCCTTACTGAGATGTCCTTTGTTTTCTTCCTATAACAGGAATAGTCACCAGATACATGTACCGATCTGAATTGTATCAGTTGTAGGGTTGCTTGCCTTCTGGGGTTTCTGCCGTAAGCTGTTATAAGAGGCTTTTGGGCTGGAGGTTCATGGTTCTCATATGACATTGTCGGGGACTTGCTGACTCTGTCACCATATCCACTGCCTGGGAAGCTAGGATTCGCTCCATCACTGCTTCTTCCGTTTTCTCGTGAGTTGAGGGGAGGGTTAGCTGTTGTTTGCTGGAGCTGCAGGTACCTCCTGTTGTGATGGAGCAGAGATCTTTCTAGGTGGCTGGTGGACTTGGCTTGCCTTGCAGACTGGTTAGGGATCCATGCTAGTGGTCCCGCCATTGTCTCCACCAGATGGGCAATTTGGTCATATGACATTTAGGAGGAAATGAGCCCCATGAGATGGCGGCTTGCTATCGGCACGTCTGACCTCACAGCCAGCATGGGTGGGGACCTCGGAGCCCTTAGATTGCATTTGTGGTATTATTTGGCAGAATAATAATTTTCCTCTCTCTGTGTCAGGAGATGTCTATTCTGGACCACTGTATCCTAGAACACTAAATTGGCTTGAAGTCACTTCTACTTTTCCATGCCAATATAGGACATCCTTCCAGGGCTGAAAGTTCCTGCACCAAGTGCAGGAAGCTTGAGTTTTCGCTTTGTTTGTTTGCTTTGTTTTATTGAAGTATAGTTGATTAACAACGTTGTGTTGCAGGTGTACAATGAAGTGATTCAGTGATACACATATGCATTTTTTCAGATTATTTTCTCTTATAGGTTATTACAAGGTACTGAATATAGTTCCCTGTGCTATGCGGTAGGTCCTTGTTGGTTATCTATTTTATATATAGTAGTGTGTATCTGTGAATCCCAAACTCCTAATTTATCCCTCACTCTTTCCCCTTTCGTAACCACAAGTTTGTTTTCTATGTCCATGAGCCTGTTTCTGTTCCGTAAATAAGTTCATTTGTATCATTTTCGTAGGTTCCACATATAAGTGATATCATATGACATTTGTCTTTCTCTGACTTACTTCACTTAGTATGATCATCTCTAGGTCCATCCATGTTGCTGCAAATGGCTTTATTTCGTTCCTTTTCATGGCTGAGTAATATTCCATTGCATACATGTACCACATCTTCCTGTGGGCACTTAGGTTGCTTCCATGTCCTGGCTCTCATAAATAGTGCTGCTGTGAACATTGGGGTACGTGTGCCTTTTCTTATTATGGTTTCCTCCGGATATATGCCCAGGAGTGGGATTGCTGGGTCACATGGTAGTTCTATTTTTAGTTTTTTAAGGACCCTCCATACTGTTTTCATAGTGGCTGTACCAATTTATATCGCCACCCACAGTGTAAGAGGGTTCCCTGTGTTCAGCAGCTATGCAGTTTTTCATAGTGATGCACTACTAACACAGAGAGAACAGTCTTAATCCAGAAAACAAGTAGCAAACACTACGTGGAAATCATAGCCCTTTGCCTCTGCTACTCTCCCTCCAGAGAAATTTCCAGACTTTAAAAAACTTCTTGTGCTTTCTCCTGTACTTCCAACACTTGAAATCAAAGAATAACAAGTAGTGAATTGATAATGAAATTATCACAGTCAAACCAACCCTGAAGAAAAAATAAAGATAAAAACGGGGTTGGGGGGGAATGGTATCGAAAAGATAATGTAGACCTAGTAAATCTCAAACATGATTTTTGGAGAAAAGATAGATGTTCTCATTAAACTACATACATACAAAAAAAGAAAAAAGCCACAAGTGAAAATTAAGAAAATAACAAGTGAGAAAACAGTCAGAGATGTAACGAATTTGGTAATATGTTCAGTAGTAAGCAAACAACACATTTACAAGAAATACTTATTATGGGATAAGAAAACTGGTTAAAATGATCCAAAATGACATATAATCTGTAACTGCTTTTCTTGGGATAAAAAAATGGCTTAAAACAAAAAAGAACTTCCAACAACTCAAAAGAAGTAGCTTATCCAGATGATTTTACAGGAAAAAGTACACCAAGCTTTCAAAGAAAATATTTATTCCAGTGATTTTTTTTTTAGACTGTATTAGAACCCTGAAAAGGAGAACCTTGGAATTTTATGGAGTGAGTGTAAATGGTAAAAAACACCTGGACACACAGCACACACACAAACATTTAACATAAACTTACCTGTGAAATTTGACTTGTTTTATCAATTTCTGACGGTGCGGTCTTAAAATCCCAAGTGGGGTGTGAATCTCTCTCTCTCTCTCTCTCTTTCCTTCTTTCCCTCCCTTCAGTTCTATCCTTTTTGCTTTGTATAATTTGAAGCTCTGTAAATAGGTCCATATACATATAAAATCATAATGCCTCCCTGATCACCCATCTCACCTTTTTTCCCCCCAGAAGAACCGTCTTTATCTCTGACAGTAGTCCTTGTGTTCACATGAACTTTGTAGGAGATTGGAAGAGCCACTTATGATCTGTTGGAATGATCATGTTTTCACCTTAGTGCTTTTCAGTCTGTGTCTTTAGACTTCAATGCATTTAAAAATAAACAACGTATAGCAGGGCCTTGCTGTTTTATCAGCCTGACAATCTGTCTTTTAACTGGAGCATTTAGTCTATTTTCATACAATGTAATGTTTGATGCGGTTGCATTTCAGTGGGCCAGCTTGACATTTATTTTCTGTTTGGTCCATCTGTTCTTTTTTTCTCTGTTACTTCTTTTCCACATTATTCTGTGTTTTAGTATACTGTTGGTACTTTAACTGTTTATTAGTTTTAGACATTTCCATTTTTTTCGGTAGTTATTCCAGTGATTACAATATCCCTCTTAGATGCTTATTTAACTTTTAAGAAAACTGTATATCTGAATCACTTTGCTGTACCCTGAACCTAACATAACATTGTAAATCAACCATACTTCAGTTAAAAGAAAGAAGGCATAACATTGTAAATCAACAATACTTCAATTAAAAAAAAAAAAAGATGTGATTGATTGGCCAATGAAGGCTTTTAAATCAGAGTACAATAATGACCATTGGATTTTAGAAAGGGCATCTTGGTGGCCTTACAGAATACAGGAATTAGACGGGCAAAAAGCACAAGAGGTGGCTCGTTCGTTCTAACAAATGTCCCAGATTAAGGTAAGATACTAACAATAACAGAAGCTGGTTATAGCGTAGATTGGGCTTATCTGTACTATTTTACTATTTTTAGTAAATCTAAAATTATTCAAAAATGAAAATAATAAAAATATTTCTTTAAAAACAGTGGTAGGAAGATACTGGGGGCAAATATCACAGAAGTCACAGGAAGAGAGCATTTAAGAGTAGGTAGAAACCACCTTTGTAAATAATTGCAGATGAATCAAGACAGTAAGAGATGGACTTTAGGTTTTAGTAAGAAAAAGTTCATTAATGACCATTGTGAAACTGGTTAAAAGAGATTCTGAGATTTTTTTTTTAAAAGCAAAATATTACTAAAAAAAATAGAATTGAAAAGCAATTTTTCATCCCCTCTATGTTATCAATAATATTTTATATTATCTTATTTTATTCTTATTTTTTTCATTTTTGGCCGCGTGGTGTGGCACGTGGGATCTTAGTTCCCCAACCAGGGATCGAGTCCAGATCCTGCGCCCCCCTGCATTGGAAGCGTGGAGTCTTAACCCCTGGACTGCCAGGGAAGTCCCTCAGTGATATTTTAAATGTTTTAAGTACTTAAATTCTTGTTGAGAGACCTAGTATAGTATCGTATTTCTGAGTTTTGAGATATTTCAAGTGAATGGTTATTAAGTTATAAAGATATACCAAAATATAATTTTAATATAATTTTCCTTTAAAAGTCATTCCCCAAAATTGAATAGTCATGGGGTTACTAAAGTTCCTTTTGTCACAAAGGCTGCTTCTTTATGAATGGCTGTTAATAGCCCCATCTACCTAAATTATTTTAAATATCAGATTCCTCTAGCCTTAGTACTACCCACCTTTACATTTGTATGATGTAATTTAAAGAAATTAGAAAATGTCAAGGGTTGCCAAATTAGCAGTATGTGCCTTGATCTTGAACCCAAGAGTTGTATATCTAATTTATCATTCAGTTCGTCCATGGGCAATTAGGTGAGTACGTTAAAGCTAACTTCAGAGGCAAGATGGGATTTCAGCTTGCATTTTCTGACTGCAGGTAGATGAATTTCTGAGGAGGATGGATCATGTCACAGGGGGAAGATTGGTGACTGGAGCAAGATGGTGTTTCTCACCCTGGCTCCATTTTCAGGGGTTGTGTGTTCTTTCAAGGCTCACTTAATTTTTCCAAGGACTGGTTTCTTCATCAACCCTGAGGGTATAGATAAAAACAGATCCAACTAGTAAACGGAGTACACTGGTACTGCAATTGCTGAGGATTGGAATGACTGTCTTTGTTGTGTTTTTCATAAGCACACACTCCCATGCACCTCTACACCTGGCTCCAAATTCACTGCCCTCACCATCCTAGGTAACGTGGGAAGAGTAGGTACGTGGAAAACCAATTCACAGTTATTTGTCACCAGAGTCATGTAGGGTTGGGCTGAGCCTCTGGGTAGATAAACCGTAGCTGGAAGATAATCCTTTGGAGAAAATGAAGTTTATCTGGACACCTCCATGGAAAGCACTGCCTATTGAAGGGGGCTGGGCTTCTGTAGTCTTCTTGGGCTGCTTGGGCAAGAGTTGGTCGTGTGGGTCCACATGAAGGGTGACTGCTGTGAGCCTTGCTTCTTCCTAGTTGGTCCTGCAATAACAGATGTCCACCTTGTTGTTAGCCAATCGCCTGGGGAATCCACAAAATTTATTTAGGAGGGATTCTTGATGGGGACAGCTTCAATTTTTAGATCACCCGTGTGTGTTAAAAACAAACCTTCCAAATACAGTAAGTCCCCTACATATGAACCTTCAAGTTGTGAACTTTCAAAGGTGCAAACGTGCATTTGCATGTGCAGTCATGTAAGTGAGTTCATGTGTCTGGCATACACTGTCACATGTGTGCATCCTCTACAAGTGGTTGTGCTTTTGTGTACTGTACAGTACTGTATAGAGTACAGTAGTACAGTATCTTTATTTCAAGCCCAGGATGTCCGGAAGCAAGCGTAAAAGCAGCGGTGCTGTAGCTGGTACTGCTAAGAAGTGCCAGCTGTTGTACTGGACTACTGTACTTTTCAAGATACTGTACTGTAAGATTAAAAATGTTTTCTTTATTTTTGTGTGTTTGTTTTTATGTATTATACGTGTGAAAAGTATTATAAACCTATTACAGTACAATACTATAGATTATGTTAGTTGGGTACCTAGGCTAACTTTGTTGGACTTACAAACAAATTGGACTTACGAACGTGCTCCTGGAACTCGTTCGTATGTAGGGGACTTACTGTATCTCTTTGGGAAAATGTCATATATCGAACCACTCACACTGTGTGTCTCAGCCTCTTTAAATCACCTGTGTAGTCACCTCGAGAGAGGTCATAATCCCAACTGTGATTTTTCTCTTTCATAAAATAGGGGAGTGTCTGGGAATGGTGCTTCCCACTCTTCTTTCCAGGACTAAATTTCACTGATTTCAATGCCTTATATAGGTCTGTAATACATCCTTTTATGTTTGGTAGGCTACCACGTTTATTTCAATTTTACTAATTTCCATGAACCACTTTGTGTCAAAACAAAGTTACTCTTAGATTTTGCAGATTGGTGTCACTATAAATCTTTCAGTTTATCTCCACTCACACACCAGACTGTAGCTTATCAGTCCAGACCTCTAAAGGTAAGCTCTTCAAACCTACAACAGTTCCTTCATCAATGAAACAGGGAAGGAAGAACAAAAATATCCTTTGCCTAAAACATTAAGAATTGTTTCAACAAACTATTAGGTATAAAATAAGCTACAGAAATATACTGTACAACACAGGGAATATAACCAATATTTTATAATAACTGTAAATGGAGTATACTGTTTAAAAATTGTGAATCGCTATATTGCACACCTCTAATTTATATAATATTGTACATGAACTACACTTAAATTTTAAAAAAATTCTTTCAAGCTTACCACACTTCCGTAACTAGTTCTTGGGATATATATGTAGGCTGTGTGTTTTATAGCCTACAGAAATACTTAGAACACTTTGTTCTGATGGCAATTTTCCCTCAAGTTATTTGGAAGTATTTTGAGACTATTTGGGAATATTTCTACCCTTTTCAGGACAAGAGGAAGTCAAATAAATTTTGTCAACTATGGATGTATCAAATAATACAAGCTTGGTACCTGGACAGGTATGACTATATATACAAGCTCCAACATTATACAGTAGGGCACCCCGATTAATATCTCGCAGCCTGTGTCCACATCTATAAAAAGAAGATACTATCAAAATTTCAAAATCATCACACTAACTAAATAGGAAAGCTCTTGTGATAGCCTTAAAGAAATAGAGATTAAACTCAAAAACGCTTTTTTTCTCTATTCCTTAGCTTTAATGAATGAATGACAATGTTTGAATTAGAAAAAAAACAAAAACACCCCAACTATGTACATATTACAAAAGATAGCAAGAATAAAGCAAGATTGGAAATAGAAAATAATGTTGAGATGTTTGCTAAAATTCTGCTTGATAAATCTCTCCCTTTTTCCTTTGGAAGAAAATGTACTTTCATTTTAGAAAATTTGGAATACGAAAGACAAAAAGAGTCAGAAACCTTACTCCTCCAAAATTCCAACCCAAATCAATGATGAAAGTCGATGAAGATAACTAATCATCTTGTTCTCTAATATAACTTTCTCTGTGCATGGGGAAATGAATAAAAACAAGGAACTATAGTCATTTATAAGAATTTCAGGAATTTAAAATTTTATTGTATTATTTTAATTAATTAATTAATTTATTTATTTCTATCTGCGTTGGGTCTTTGTTGCTGCGTGCGGGCTTTCTCTAGTTGTGGCGAGCTGGGGTTACTCTTTGTTGCGGTGCGAGGGCTTCTCATTGCGGTGGCTTCTCTTGTTGCAGAGCATGGACTCTAGGTGTGTGGGCTTCAGTAGTTGTGGCACAGGGACTCAGTAGTTGTGGCTCGTGGGCTCTCGAGCGCAGACTCAGTAGTTGTGGCGCACGGGCTTAGTTACTCCGCGGCATGTGGGATTTCCCAGACCAGGGCTCGAACCCGTGTCCCCTGCATTGACAGGCAGATTCTTAACCACTGCGCCACCAGGGAAGCCCTATCAATGTATTTTTAGGGAAAGAAAAATGTCCCTATTTTTTCAGGAGCTTTAGTATAAACATACAGATAATCGAATGCCTATCAATAGCCTACCATGCTTTACTGAGATGATTATCAGCACCTGCTTTGAAATATGAAAGTAAGGCCATTCCATAGCGATAGCAGATGATTTGGCAGCCAGAACTTTTATCAGCTGCCAGGAGAGCTCCAGAGAACCTAAAATAATATGACAAGAGACAGACTATAATTACAATCCATGCAAGATCACTACTTAACTAAAGAGACGATGGTATAAACAGTGGAATTACTAGAGGGAAAAAAAATAGATAAAGCCTTGCAGCTACTACTCAGGAGTAGTTGGATAGGACACTTTCAACAGTGAAACTGAACCTTTTATAATGGAACAGTGGGACTTAATATATAATTACTATCTCTGAAAGCAGTAACGTGAAAAGCAATGAATACAACCAAACACAGGAAATAATGAGAAGATTGTAGGATGCAGCCATAACAGCAAACTAAAGCTTTTGGAGAGTAACCCAGATACAAGATCACCAGGAGACACAATTTTGGCTTCTCTTGAGTAGAATGTGAAATTCTTCAAAAGTAGAAATATGTAGCCCTCATGTCTACGTAGTCTTTTCTGACTAGGATTAACAATGTCTGGTGTCAGAAATCCAGTCAATTCCTATCTCCAAAGAGAAGAGAAATATAGAAAAGCTAAAAATCAGATGAAGAAAATACCCTAGGAAAAAATATTATAGGAAGAAACACCACACTTAAAACTAACACGGTATCAAAATAAGTATAACATGTGATCCTTGGAGCAACAGGAATGAAAAGACAAATACATGAATTAAAAAGTGAGCTTCCTGGAAAGATACTTAAAACAGGTAAATATACTAAAGGCATAAGAAACGTCCCGCTGTAGAAAAGATAGTTTGGAAAACACAGGAATATGAAAGAGGCATTTTGGTAAACACAGCAAAAGCAAATTTGTATAAAGTTAAAATATTTAGAAAGTAACATTTTATTCATATATAATTTTAAAAACTTTTCATGGAGCAAAGAGAAACTGAGATCTCTATACCGATGATTTGTATGGTATTTCAAGGGCTATTCAGTTATTGTAGAATATGGTCCTTTTAGGTTTTATAAATCATTGTCTTTAAATTTTTAAAAATTTAGTCTACTTTATATGTAATACACTGAGTAGGACACTAAAAAGGAGCACATTTTATTCATTTATAATTTTTAAAAAACTTTTCATGGAACAAAGAGAAACGTGGATCTCTATGCAGATGATTTGGACCATATTTCAAGGGATATTCAGTTATTGCAGAGATATGGTCCTTTTAGATTTTATAAACCATTGTCTTTATTTCTTTTTTAATTTGGATGACTCTATATAGCATAGATTGAGTACAACACATTTTATTCATACATAATTTTTTAAAACACTTCAGGGAACAAAGAGAAGCTTGAATCCCTATGCTGATGATTTGTATCGTATTTCAAGGGATGCTCAGTTATCCCAGAGACCTGTGATATCAGTTGATGACAGAGATCAGTTATCATGGAGTATTTCCCACTTTCTTTTATCTTCGGTAGTGTTCGTTTTATAGAAGCTAATGCTATGGTATTTGTGTGCCAAAATATGCACAATTAAAGCTTCATGGTGGACTGTATTCTTGGTAATTAGCAGTGTCATTCTTTTCTCTCTTTTAAAATTTTTAAAAAAATTTATTATTGACTGCATTGTGTCTTCGTTGCTGTGCACGGGCTTTCTCTAGTTGCGGCAAGTGGAGGCTACTCTTCGTTGCGGTGTGCGGGCTTCTCATTGCGGTGGCTTCTGTTGTTGCAGAGCACAGACTCTAGGTGTGTGGGCTTCAGTAGTTGTGGCACACGGACTCAGTAGTTGTGGCTTGCAGGCTCTAGAGCACAGGCTCAGTAGTTGTGGTGCACGGGCTTAGTTGCTCCGCCGCATGTGGCATCTTCCCAGACCAGGGCTCGAACCCATGTCCCCTGCATTGGCAGGCGGATTCTTAACCACTGCGCCACAAGCGAAGCCCCCATGCCCATTCTTTTGTCTCCATTATTTGAGTCCCTGTGGATTTTGCTTTTTCCTTTGGATAACATTTTTTTGGTGTGTCAATAGATAAGATTAGATGTCTTACATTTGTTGGTAAGATGAATATATTCTGCCTTGAAGGATTCTGTTGTCCTAACTTGTGTAAGTAGATAGTTATATTTCACGGAACCCTGTACTTTGAGTACTCTATGGAATTGCTGCTCTGAAGAAGGATGAGATTAAAGAAATTCCACATCCTTTGCCTTTTCACAGATGTCACCATCTGATTTTTATTGATCACATTATTTTCCTAGCTGAATCTTAGTCCTATTTTAACCCTAAAATGTCCAAGCATATTTAATGTATGCTGATAATATATAAATAATCTTGATCTCCATCTGTATAAAGAAATTATGTAACTTGTATATTTCTATACGTATTTATATATTTAGCTGAGAATACTTTCAAACAAAACCCAGTTACACTTGGGTTTAGTTACATATACAAGACTGATTAACCTTTCTCTTAATTAAACAAAAATTAAAACAAATACAAATTTTCTTCTTTTATTTTGGTCAGTTTTTTTTTTTTTTTTTTTTTTTGTTTTTTTTTTTTTTTTTTTTTTTTTTTGCGGTACGCGGGCCTCTCACTGTTGTGGTCTCTCCCGTTGCGGAGCACAGGCTCCGGATGCGCAGGCTCAGCGGCCATGGCTCACGGGCCCAGCCGCTCCGTGGCATATGGGATCCTCCCAGACCGGGGCACGAACCCGTATCCCCTGCATCGGCAGGCGGACTCTCAACCACTGCGCCACCAGGGAGGCCCACTATTTTGGTCAGTTTTATAAGCCTGATGATAATACAAACTCACCACGAGTTTGGAGGAGACTGGAAGTCAGGGATTCAGATATAGACTTGGAAAGAACCTTAGCTCGTAAAAATTTTTGAAAGAAATTTAGAAAATTCTAAAATAAACTAAATTTATTTCGTTTTATATAACCCCAAATCAGCAGTTATAATGCCAAGGTTGTGTATATAGATGGCTACATGGGCATACATGTGTATGTACAATGATATTATAATATTTTTTCAAAAAAAAAATAAATATTTGCACTAAACTGGAAACCACTTAATTACCCATCAGTGTAAGCTTGCCTAATTAAATAAAGTTGTATCAGGAAGTGAGATACTTGAAAGGCAAAATAATGGGATAGATTTGTATCAGTTGACATGGAACATCTTTTTCTACCCAAATAGGGTGTCAAACAATATGTATAATTAGCTTCCATTCATGTAAAGTGGGGAAAAAAGACCTATATTTCAAAAAGTGCTATATTTTCTTATTTTAAAATTATTAATCAACATTCACATATTATTAACCAATGTTTTTGAATGGCTTATATGAAGCCACTGTTCTATTTATCTTGTTATTCTTCTGAATAAGGGGCCCAATTCTATCTGGTATGTTTGTATCTGTTTCTAGGTAACTTGTACATATCTACAAACTGCCCAGTTTCTCTGCAAGTATTATCTACAAAGATAATTCTCTACTTCTATTATGTACATCAATAGAATAATTCACAAGAGAAAATGTATGTTCATGTGTGCAAAATTACATGCTCAATTTTAAAGCATCAGCATGTATCAAGAGATTATTTTTTGAAGACCCTTGATGAATATCATCCACATTTAGTCAGCTTTAAAACTGTACTTTTTGGTAAAGGATAAGTCTTTAGTGATATTTCCTCCTAATTTAGTTTAAATGCATTAGTCTGTTTTGCCGTCAAACCATTGATTATATTATGGTGTTACACAGCCTTGTGACATTTATGAACTGTCTAAATGACTAAGCACAGAAAATTGAAATAACAGGAACTTTGGATTATAGACAGATCTGCAGTGAATAATCCTATTTTAATTTTCCCTTGTGCAATTCTGGAAAAGCCATTTAGCTTTTCTAAATTCATTTCTGATTTTCAAAATAGAGCAAGGTATCTGTTATGAGCTGAATTATCCACCCCCGCCAAGAATTTCTGTGTTGAAGTCCTAACCCCCAGGACCTCAGAAACTGACTGTATTTGGAGATGGGGTCTTTAAAGAGGTAATTGGGATAAAATGAGATGATGCGGGTGGGTCCTAACTCAATAGGACTAATGTTCTTATAAGAAGAGGAGATTAAGACACAGACACACAGAGGGATGACCACGTGAGGACACAGGGAGGAGACAGCCACTGACATGGGCAGTGAAGAGGTGTCAGGAGGAACCAGCTCTGACCATACCTTGTCCTTGAATTTCCAGCCTCCTGGTTGACTTTTAGACTTCTAGTGTGAAAACAAAATGCTTAGCTTTATTCTACAGAAGTAGAATTATTATTAGTCATAATAATTTTCTGACACATGGCAAACAATTCATACATTGATTTCCTTTCTTTTTATTCATTGACCTCTAAGAAGTCGGATTACGAGGTTGAGATTTAACTCACAGAATAATTATCTTCATAGGACTGATGCGGTCGTCTTCAGAAATGTACAATTCTCATTTTTCTTCTTTCCCAAGTCACTGAACCACCCTGGGAAAAATCCCTTCTCTAGACACAACAGCACACATTTATATGCTTCTCACATGTAAATTCCATGCACTCTGTTTAATGTTCATTTTGTGGTGTTTCCCAAGAGAGCAGCCAGAGAGACCAAGACATAAAACACATAAAAATAAAAGTCAGAGCTCGAAAGAATGTCATTCCCTCTTCTCTACTTCATGAAATATAAATATTTTCAATTATCAGTGTTCATCAGCTTTCTACCACTGACACGTTGGAAGAAAATTTACAGCTATCTCTTTACTATTGATTTTATTTTCACACTTCATCTTGATTTAAGGGTAATCCTATGACATTCAAATGTTGAATGTGATTTCTATTTATATGAGATGGGAATACAAGTGGGAGGAAATACTCAGTTATCTCTGAGAGATGTTTAGATCTGCATCTAGTCAGTGGCCAATTCATCTTCCCCCATTGGAAAGGTTAATATCCACTTTTTCTAGTCTAATACCACTGCTATCTCCTTTTCCTATTTATCTTGTGGATTATCACAAGACTCTCTGTGAGGGCTGAATCCATTTTCCCTCTGATCAGAGAATCTTCAAAGCCACAGTTTTGCTGGAGAGATGAAAATATAGGACAGTGGTAAAGTGTTCCAACGCCTACATGAACAGACATGGACTTTGAAATCCAGTTGAACAGCATCCCTTGTGCTACTGAACTAAACATCTTGGGGAAATAGGCATGATAATACTGTCACTGAATAGAAGTTTGTGTGCCCTACGCACAGTGAGGCCAAACAATACCGGAATGGCAGACTTCAGAGCAGGGCCGAGCAAGGAGAATGGGCAGCTTGTGCTCAAAACCCCAGAACTTTCTGATGTTTCTCAAGGAGGAGTTTTTAAAGGCAAAATTTGGGGTGAGGGCTGCAGGGTGTGTGACCTTCTTCTGATTGGTGGGTGGTGAGGGCGGTTCTCCAGGAATCTTGAGCTCAGCCTGAAGTTACCATCCTCCTCTCCACCCTCCCGGGTGGGGGCCATGGTTCCAGCAGAAGAACTCAGAGGTGTCATTATTTATATCCCTTGAGGCAGAACCAGGACCCTGCCCCAAGCCTGCACTGTTGTGTCTTGGCTGCGCCTCCCTTGTCTCTGCATGCCCTCTCTTCCCTGATGAGCAACTGTTTGAATCTGCCCTTTGGAACTCAGGAAAGGTCTAGAAGGCTGAAGCCTTTATCCTGAAAATAAGAAACTGGGGACACGGAAAGGGTTTTGGGCCCAGGAGCCCCACAGGGTCCTGCTTGGTTTCAGTATTTCCTAATGCAAAGAGTTTTGTTTTTAAATGAAATCCTACGGAGATGATACACATAAAACATAACAGGGTTTCAGGAAACACCCATTAGAATTTAATACTTTTTAGGTATTTTGACTATAAAACCTAATTCATTTTATTATAATTGTCTGAGATACTCTAAATGTCCTTTCTCTTATATGTGGATTTGTTAAAATTTTCATGGCTCCCAAGGAACCAAGCCTTCCATTCCAGTCATAATCACATATTATAGACTCTCATCATTCATATTCTGCAAAAATGGTCAAATCAGCTCCATAGGGTTGCCTCACCTAGGTTCACTTCACCTCCACTCTTCCAGCTGAAATGGTCATGATCTTCCAAAACCCAGCTGAGACTGCTCGCTTATCCATGTAACCTTTTTCTACCATTTCCTTCTTTCAAGTCTCCATCTTGTACAAAATCCTTTATTCCTGTACTGACTTTGCAACACAACGGAAACCGTGCAACTCAGATTGGGACTTGGACCCGCGGGCCAGGACTTGAACTTGGCCAAAACCCAGATTGAGACTTGAAGCTATGGTCTTTTTTTTTTTTTTTTTACATCTTTATTGGAGTATAATTGCTTTACAATGGTGTGTTAGTTTCTGCTTTATAACAAAGTGAATCAGTTATACATATACAGATGTTCCCATATCTCTTCCCTCTTGCGTCTCCCTCCCTATCCCACCCCTCTAGGTGGTCACAAAGCACCGAGCTGATCTCCCTGTGCCATGCGGCTGCTTCCCACTAGCTATCTATTTTACGTTTGGTATTGTATATATGTCCATGCCACTCTTTCGCTTTGTCACTGAAGCTGTGGTCTTTTAACAGAGATCACACAGCTGGTCTCAGAATTTAATGAAGCTCAGGTTCTTGACATCTCATCACAGAAAGAATTCTGTGAGAGAAAAAGTGATAGGTAATAAGTGGATTTATTTAGAGAGAAACACACGCCACAGAAAAAAGTGTGGGCCATCTCAGAAGGTGAGAGTGGCACCAGCGTATGGGGGTTGTCAGTTTGTATGGGAGTGGGTAATTTCATAGGCTAATGAGTGGGAGGAGTATTCTAGCTACTTTGGAGGAAGGGTGGGGATTTCCAGGAATTGGGCCACCGCCCACTTGTTGACATTTTAGGGTCGGCCTTGGAACTGTCATGGCACCTGTGGGCGTGTCATTTAGCATGCTGATGTGTTACAATGAGGGTATACGGAGGCTCAAGGTCTAGTGGAAGTTGGCTTGTCCACCATCTTGGACCTATTTGGTTCAAACCATTTACATCGTGTCCTCGGGCTGTGTCATGTTTTAAAGGTTGTGCCCTGCCCCCTTCACAGCCATATGCACTTCCTGCTGTTCTATTGTAATGAAGTGTAAGATTTCCCAAAGGCTTTATCTTTGGACATCCACAATATGATGGGTTGTGTTACGGAACCAAACTTGGGTCCACTCACCCACGTGCAGCAAAGCCATGTACTGACTCAGGCTTGTAGTGAAGGAAAGTCCAGCATTTATTTGCAAGGCTCCCAACATGGGGCCAAGCAAGGTGAATGGGCCGCTCATGCTCAAAAGACCCAAACTCCTCAAAGGCTTTCAGGGAAGGGTTTTAAAAGGCAAATTTGGGGTGAGGGGTTCAGGGAGCATGACTTGCTTCAGATTGGTGGGTGCTGAGGTAACAGGGTGATGTTTCAGGAACCTTAATCATCAACCTTTTGTTTTCAACCAGGCTGGGTTCTCTGTGCTTGTGGTCAGCATGTGGTCACCATCCTCCACTTGGGTTTGTGGGGGGAGGTGATGGGAGTGTCTTAGTTTCAGACTAACAACTCAGATTGGAATCATGCAGTGTTTGTCCTTCAGTGACTGACTTATTTCAGTTATAGCATAATGCCCTCCACACTGAGCTGTGTTGTAGCATATAGCAGTATGTCTTTCTTTTTTAAGGCTGAATAATATTCCATTGTGTGTATATACCACTATATAATACAGTTGTAGAATATTTTACAGAATGCCAGAGAAAGTACGTACCTAGTAGCACAAGCTCATTTTAAAAAAAATCAATGGCAGGGCTACAAAGTGAAATAAACACATATTCTACCATGGTGGAGAATGTTCACACAATTCTCTCAAGCATGCAAAACACAAATAAGGATTCAGATAATTAAAAAAAAAAAAAAAGATATGTGTCTGATTGTTTTGTAGATCCCTCAAGAACTAGGACTCTGTCTTTCTGATTAACTGTTGTTCAAGCTATTGTGTTTAACTGCTTTTCCTTTCTTTCTGCATTCCCTCACTTTAGTAACTGAATCTCTTTGGAGCTCAGGGGAGGCCTGAGGGACTAAAGCCTTTTTCTACAAACAAGAAACAGGGGACACAGAGGGGCTTCTGTACCTGCTCGGTACTGACCCTGCTCGGTTTCAGTACCCCCTTTTCTTTGATAGTCCTCAATCCAGAGTGGGGAGGGATAAGAGAGAGAATAAAATTTTGCATAGGGAGGTTAATCATAAACTCGTCAGTGGAAGTTGGTTTTAGGGGGACTTGTTTTCAGCTGGTGAACAGTTTATGTATGCTTACTGAAACAGCTGTTGACGGGTTGATAATTTTTATTTTTTAATCAATGGTCATTTCTTAATGCTTATGTATATTCTTGGGCTGAGAAAAAGTGATGAGAGGTTATGCTGTTTGGCTAAGGATGACAGTGGAGTGGGGGAGATGCCTTACATTCCAGAATTAAAATCAAGTTCATAAAATCAGCAAAAAAATGCTAGCTTTTCAGGTTTCGTTCAGGGTGGCTGAAAAGAAGCAAGCATATTGCAAGAGCATTTTCCGGAGAGTTCTAAAAGGAAGAAAAGAACCTTTCTCAATTGCTAAAAGAATACAAAGCATTCACTCTTGAATGGTGCTGTGCTCAGTGGGCTGGAGAGTGTAGTTTTTGTGTTTATTTGAAATTAACGTACCTTCACAGTGCTATCCTGCTGTTGTGTGTCATGGGAAACTAAAGATCTTGCAAAGTGAGCTGTAGGAGCCCCGAGTTCTTCATTTGATCTCATGTGCATTATTTTTTTTTTGTCTAGTATTTAAAGAATATCACTACCATCCTCTTCTAAATCCTACGAATCATAGCTGTTTAACTTGATTTTTTAATCCCTTTAACTTTGGTGTGCTGAATTCATGGAAAATAGTTACAGAAGCATTCTGAATTCATTTATGGAAAGAGAAAGCCTAGTTTAATTTTATTTTGCTGTAGAAGGTTGATCTCTGCATAACCACCTATAAGACAACATCATCTACCAGCTAATGTAATGTTATAATATAATGGCTCTACCAAGCCCTTTCCAAAATGGTACTGTACTTCCTATGTAAAAATATCACTTTGGTAAAGTTTGCAAATCTGAGAGGTAAGGAAATTATAACAAAGTACATTTCATTTATTTTGAATTAATAAGATTTTTGGTTACCTGAACTTTAACATATTCTGGTATGTGTGTGGATGCTTGGGAAACATAACACCCTATCAGTAAAGAGTGCATATAATTGGCTGATACCAAAAACACTAATATTCCGCTTAAGTTTTGTACACATAAAACACTAAAACTCTAACCTATCAAAATGTATGCTTTGGTAAGATGCATTGAATCCCTTTCTCTTCATTTTTCTTGTAGAGTAAAGCTGGACAGGATGTGTTTAAATAATGGTATAGCTATTGAGTCTCAGATTTGTAGAACAAAAATCAGGTTAAATATCTAAGTCACTTGAAGTGGTATGATTGTTATTAATTTATGCTCTCAACAGATGTAGGTATTTCATTGCATTTTGTGGCTATGAATGAAGACACAGAGTACACATTCAAATAATATTTCTTGGACTACATTTAAATGCTTAACCTTTGTAAAATAAGACAAACCAAATGATGTGGAGTCGGGGGCAAAGGCAGGGAAAGAAACTTGACCCCGTAGTGAATTGAATATTTCGGGCAATGGCATAAATGAAAATTGCATGTCTGTGATTATTCTCTCAAGTCTTTGTCAGTCTTTCCTCCCGAACATAAAACTACTTTAATCCATGTGGAAAGGAGACAGAGAGATGTCATTTTCTGATAAAATAGTCACCACAGACATAGAACAGACATAAAAATACTCACAGAGAACAGACTTGTGATAGCCAAGGGGAAAGGGAGGTGAGGGAGCAATCCACTGGGAGTTTGGGGTTAGCAGATGCAAACTGTTTTATATCGGTTGGATAAACAACAAGGTCCTACTGTAGAGCACAGGGAACTCTATTCAACATCCTTTGATAAACCATCATGGAAAAGAATATGAAAAAGAAAAAAAAATATATATATATATATACATACACACAGACACACACACATATATATGTGAATCACTTTGATGTACAGCAGAAATAACACAACATTGTAAATCAACTATACGTCAACAAAGTAGGTTTTTTAAAAAAGAATAGTCCCTATAAGAAACCATAATACAGCGTCAGTAGTTATATACACTTTCAAAGAGCCTTGCTCCCACAATCAGTCAAGACTTGCTTCAGTAATAGCTAAGAATTCAGACTCTATTATTGTTTGTAGATATTAAAGAATGGAATGCATCGGCTCTCTTCTCAGTGGCCATATCCCATAGACAAATTTAAAATCTCCCTTGTTTCCCCTGAATTCCCGCCAGTCTATAGAACAGTAGATGCTTGATAGAATTGCATGTTACAAAGTTTCTGCAATTTTAATAGAACCACAAAGATGCATGGAATGTTAAGATTATCAACTGTCTTCCTGCAGCCTTGGGCTAAACAGATCGTAATTAGCAGTCATTTTCCACCCTGTAAAGCCCTCCACACGGGCTCTCCAACCCCCTATCTCAAGGACACACAGTAAGTAAAGGTGTTGCCAAGACAAAGAAGAGAAGCATCAGCTGGGGATGCAGCCATGTTCCTGGAAGGGTTACTGGATCCATGGCAACCCAACAGGATCCGTGGGCTTACCCCTCACGTACTAGTCCACTCTCCTGCCATCAGTGACTCAACTTCCGTAAAGATACACCTCACACCCCGTCCATTCTGGACTTCTCCAGTTGCCAAGTCTTAATCCCACGTGTGCCCTTGCAAAAATGTGCTTTCACCTAAAGAGAAACAGTGCAGGTTCAAATCCACCTTCAAACAGGAAACTATTCCACAAAGGGATTCTCTTTTTTATATTTTTTTATTGAAATATAGTAGATTTACAATGTTGTGTTCATTTCTGCTCTACAACAAACTGATTCAGTTATACATATATACATACTTTTTAATGTTCTTTTTCATGATGGTTTATTACAGGATACTGAGTATAGTTCCTTGTGCTCTAGGGTAGGACCATGCTGTTTATCCATCTTTTTTTTTTAACAACTTTATTGGAGTATAATTGATTTACATTGGTATGTTAGTTTCTGCTTTATAACAAAGAGAATCAGCTATACGTATACATATGTTCCCATATCTCTTCCCTCTTGCATCTCTCTCCCACCCTCCCTATCCCACCCCTCTAGGTCATCACAAAGCACCGATCTGATCTCCCTGTGCTATGCGGCTGCTTCCCACTAGCTATCTGTTTTACATTTGGTAGTGTATAGATGTCCATGCCACTCTCTCACTTTCTCACAGGTTACCCTTCCCCCTCCCCATACCTCAAGTCCGTTCTCTAGTAGGTCTGTGTCTTTATTCCTGTCTTACCCCTAGGTTCTTCATGACATTTTTTTTTCTTAAATTCCATATATATGTGTTAGCATACGGTATTTGTCTTTCTTTTTCTGACTTACTTCACTCTGTATGACAGACTCTAGGTCCATCCACCTCACTACAAATAGCTCGATTTCGTTTCTTTTTATGGCTGAGTAATATTCCATTGTATATATGTGCCACATCTTCTTTATCCATTCATCGGATGATGGACACTTAGGTTGTTTCCATCTCCGGGCTATTGTAAATAGAGCTGCAATGAACATTTTGGTACATGACTCTTTTTGAATTATGGTTTTCTCAGGGTATATACTGTTCTCCATAGTGGCTGTACCAGTTCACATTCCCACCAGCAGTGCAAGAGTGTAGTTTGCATCTGTTAATCCCAAATTCCCAGTCCATCCCTCCCCAACTCCTTCTCCCTCTTGGCAACCACAAGTCTGTTCTCTGTGTCTGGGAGTCGGTTTCTGTTTCTTAGGTAAGTTCATTGATGTCATATATTAAATTCCACATATAAGTGATATCATGTGGTATTTATCTTTCTCTTTCTGACTTAAGTTCACTCACTATGACAGTCTCTAGATCCATCCACGTTGCTGTGAATGTCATTATTTCATTCTTTTTGATGGATGAGTACAATTCCATTGTATATATATCACATCTTCTTTTTTAAAATTATTAGTTATTTATTATTTATTGGCTGTGTTGGGTCTTCATTGCTTTGCATGGGCTTTCTCTAGTTGCGGCGAGCGAGGGATGCTCTTCGTTGTGGTGCACGGGCTTCTCATGGCAGTGGCTTCTCTTGTTGCGGAGCATGGGCTTCAGTAGTTGTGGCACACGGGCTCAGTAGTTGTGGTGCATGTGCTTAGTTGCTCTTCAGCATGTGGGATCTTCCCAGACTTGGGCTCAAACCCGTGTCCCCTGCATTGGCAGGCGGATTCTTAACCACTGCGCCACCAGGGAAGTCCTATCATATCTTCTTTATCCATTCATCTCTCGATGGACACTTAGGTTGCTTCTATGTCTGCGCTATTGTAACTAATGGTGCTGTAATCATAGGGGTGCATGTATCTTTTTGAATTATAGTTTTGCCTGGATATATGTCCAGGAGTGGGACTGCTGGATCATATGATAGCTATATTTTTAGTTTTTAAAGGAACCTCCATACCGTTCTCCATAGTGGCTGCGCCAATTTACATTCCCTCCAATAGTGCAAGAGGGTTCGCTTTTCTCCACACCCTCTCCAGCATTTATTGTTTGTAGACTTTTTGATGATGGCCATTCTGACTGGTGTGAGGTGATACCTCGTTGTAGTTTTGATTTGCATTTCTCTAATAATTAGTGCCATTGAGCATCTTTTCATGGCCTCTTGGCCACCTGTATGTCTTCTCACAAAGGGATCTTTAATCTCTCAAAACATGGCACAGAGAGCTTACATCCAGTGTTACCCCAATTGTCCCACTAAGTGGGGTTGGAAGAAGACCTCCTTGTTTCTCTCCTAGCAATTTTAACAACAGAGTTTGACCTCATGACCTTCATAGTTTGGGGAAAATATTTTTCTCGGATGATATATCAGAAATGCGGCTTCAATCCAGTTGGCAGTCATGTAAGCAAAGACATTGCCAAGCAGAGGCATAATTTGCTTCTAACACCCAGCAGCAAGAGAAGAAGGAACATGGACATGCTTACCTCTCAGCAATATAGTCTCCATGATCATCATTTCAAGCATGAACAGTCATACCATTGAATAAAATCACTCAGCTTATCTAGGTGATACCTTTGGGTTATACTTATTTATTTACTTTTATTGTCTAGGGGATTTGGGGGGGCTACAAATACCCAAAGAGACCAAATAAAAGTTCTAAAAACTTTTCCACTGTGACCAGCTATTTTTGTGGGACTGTGTATTTTTGGTACCATTCTATAAGCTCTACCCAATGACATTTTTATTAATATATATCCATACATTTCTCTCTAATTAAATACCTAAAAATGGGAGTTTAGCACCATAAAATTTGCACTCACCACCGAAAGTCCTGCCCCTCTCTACATGGCTTCCGTAATAATAAGGTTGTAGATAATAGTTTGCTCCTGTGTTTTTTTAATACCAGATGTTCTGCCATTTATTCAAACCCCAGAATATGCCATCAATTGTAATGTTTGCAAACAACAAAACAGCTTGCTGATAGCCCGAAAGCATTAAAATGTTAAAACAGTATACTAGATCATTTTTTTCAAACATGGCCTGTAACCTAGAATTTTATGTGTGTGTAATTCTTTGTGGAAGTAAATTGGAAATAGGTGGTAGGGGTTATCTCGTACACAATTAATGACTATCATTTTAGATGGCAGCTATTCTTAGAAACATGACTCTGTATTAAGAAAATAGGATATGAATCTGTCTTGATGGAACTTAAAGTGATTCACTTTCCATTATCTGTATGACGGTCATGAGGCTGTTTCCTTTCCCCTTCTGGAACGAGGCAGAATATATTGAATAAGCTCAAAACATTCTTCTTCCTCTAGTATGTGGTTTTTCTATAGTGATACATAATGTCTCAGGTGTAAATATACTTTTCAGAATCATGGTAACACTAAAGGCACCTGATAGTTTGTTATTACTGCTCTCATGAATAGAAACTGTGACAGAAAATAAATTTTTAAATTTTATTTTCTTTGCGTATTTCTATTAATTTTTACTTATATATTAGTCAGCGAGGACTGCCATAACAAAGTACCATAGACTGAATGGCTGAAATAACAGAAATTCTCTCTGTCCTGGAGAAAGCCTGAGGCTGAAAGTCTGAGATCACGGTCTCGGCAGGTTGGTTCTTTCTGAGGCCTCTTTCCTGGGCGTGTAGATGGCCATCTCCTCCCTGTGTCCTCACAGGGTCGTCCCTCTGTGTCCTAATTTCTTCTTACAAGGACACCAGTCCAGTTGAATTAGGACCCACCCATATGACCTCATTTTACATTAATTACCTCTTTAAAGACCCCATCTCCAAATACAGCCCCTTCTGAGTTCCTGAGTGTCAGGACTGCAGCATGTAATTTTCAGTTGGGACATGATTCACTCTATAACACCCTCCAGTAGAAAGATTGGATGCTTCACTCAGTCCCCACTCAGAGCACATCAGTACATTTCGCTGTTCCTACCTGAAGCCCCTGAACCCACCTGAGCCAATCAAAGCACCTCTGCAGGATTTATACCACCCAGGTTGAAGAGAGAGGCAATGTTTCTGGTAATCCAACTTCTTTACTCCAGGCATAAACCAGCTCTTCCATTGGAAGGAAGAGGTGATTCAGCTAATCAGGTGGATACTTAAGAATTGTAGTATGAAATAGTGTTTCTCGACATCTTAATGCAGTGGTCCCCAACCTTTTTGGCACCAGGGACTGGTTTTGTAGAGACACTTTTTCCATGGACTGGTGAGGGGTGATGGTTTCAGGATGATTTAAGCACATTACATTTATTGTGCACTTTATTTCTATTATTATTACATAGTAATAGATAATGAAATAACTCTACAAGTCACCATAATGCAGAATCACTGGGAGCCCTGAGCTTGTTTTCACGTGCCACTCACTGATAGAGTTTTGAGATGAGTCTGCAAGCCATTGATTTATGATGGTCTCTGTGCAGTCAAACCTCTCTGCTAATGAGAATCTGTATTTGCAGGCGCTCCCCAGCGCTAGCATCACTGCCTCAGCTCCACCTCAGATCCCCAGGCATTAGATTCTCACAAGGAGCGCGCAACCTAGATCCCTTGCATGTGCAGTTCAAAGTTGGGTTCGCGCTCCTATGAGAATCTAATGCCGCGGCGGCTGAACCGACAGGAGGAGGAGCTCAGGCGGTGACGTGGGTGATGAGCGGCTGCAAATACAGATGAAGCTTCGCTTGCTCACCTGCGGTTCACCTCCTGCTGTGTGGCCCGGTTCCTAACAGGCCACAGACTGGTACTGGTCCAAGGGCCAGGGAACGGGGACCCCTGATCTAATGCACACAGACATGCCCTGCGGATCCTGTTACAATGCAAATTCTGACAGCCCTATGCTGATTCTGCATTGCCAGCAAGCTCCCAGGTGAGGATGACTGAGGTGGTCCAGGGTCTCCACCTTGCCCAGCACAAGAATATAGCTATTTACATGGAACATTGGGCTCTCTGGAGGTCTGAAAATACTTTGAGGTGGTTCTACTGACAAACCCATCTCCCCCCGATTTTTATTTTATTTTATTCTTTTAATTAATTTTTATTGGAGTATAGTTGTTTTACAATGTTGTGTTAGTTTCTCCTGTACAGCAAACTGAATCAGCTGTACATATACATATATCCCCTCATTTTTGGATTTCCTTCCCATTTAAGTTACCACAGAGCACTGAGTAGAGTCCCCTGTGCTCTACAGTAGGTTCTCATTAGTTATCTATTTTATACGTAGTATCAATAGTGTATATATGTAAATCCCAATCTCCCAATTCATCCCACCCACCCCCTTTTCCCCCCCTTGGTATCCATATGTTTGTTCTCTATGTCTGTGTCTCTATTTCTGCTTTGCAAATAAGACAATCTATACCATTTTTCTAGATTCCACATATATGCATCAATATACGGTATTTCTTTTTCTCTTTCTGACCTACTTCACTCTGTGTGACAGTCTCTAGGTCCATCCACAAATGACCCAGTTTTGTTCCTTTTTATGGCTGAGTAATATTCTATTGTATATATGTACCACATCTTCTTTATTCATTCATCTGTCAGTGGACATTTAGGTTGCGTCCATGACTGGGCTATTGTGAATAGTGCTGCTATGAACATAGGGGTGCATGTACCTTTTCAAATTATGGTTTTCTCCAGATATATGCCCAGGAGTGGGATTGAAGGATCATATAGTAGTTCTATTTTTAGTTTTTTAAGGAACTTCCACGCTGTTCTCCATGGTGACTGCACCAACTTACATTCCCACCAACAGTGTTGGTGGGTTCCCTTTTCCTCACACCCCCTCCAGCATTTATTATTTGTAAGAAAATTATCATTTCTTAAAAACACATCATAACTAGTTGACATAGGCTTCACCCCATCTTAATTTTAAAATCTTCAATATCTTAAATGATTTGAAATAAGTAGGATTTTCAATTAAACATTACCTAAAGGGACCATATAACGAGAGTTTTCTTTGCTTGGGGAAATAAATGTCAATAATATCAAATTCAGCACCGAAGGCAACCCAGGGACAAACAGATTTGTGTGAACCACGAGAAAAAAGAAGGTTGCTTGAGTTTGATGGTAACGTGTGACATACAGGATTCATTTTACTGGAGAACTCAATTTAAAATTGCATGAAAGCAGGTTTTCTGCTCACATGTCAAAGGCCATTACTAATGAAGGTTAGCAACTGCGTAATGATTAAAATTGACAAGGCATCCCTTTCCCCCTTTGGATTTTCATTAACTGGATGATAAGCTGTAATTTTTGGTTTCATTTCATACTAAAAGTACATGCTGTCTATATAATGAGCCATCTTTTATTTTTCCATCAACTTCATGAAGAGAAAATCATCTCAGGGTGTCCTATTTTCATGTTGTGGTAATGGATCCTTTTGTCAGTGATAGAATACAGATAAATACCAGCATCAAAAATGGAAGGAAAAGAGGACCTATTTACTAGAGGATATGATTTCCCTGCATTCCTGTGAAAATTAGGTATAGATGAACAGGAAAATGACAGAGTTAAAAATTAGTCTTCCAATCTGTTTTTGTAGCACAGGCAATCTGTAAAATTTCTACTAAGGGCAAGAAGATTTTATCATATACACCCACATACCCCCAAATTATACAGCATCATCTTATATTTTTTTTTCCAACTTTTGCCTGGATATGGTATTCTTTGAGATATGACTGTTTTAGACCAAGAACATATACACATTTAAGAAGATTTCTGTGTCAATATGTTTTCCATTATTATCATTCAATTGTTTGCTCAAGATTAATAACTTGTCTGGTCACCTATATTAGTCAAATAGTATGTTTTAAATCTGATATATTAGTAAATATACATTTTTAAAGCAAAATCAATTCTACAAAAGGTCAGATTCATGCAAACAATATTCCTCCCTATACATTGCTAGAAATATCAAATGTGAATCGAATCTATACCTTTCTGAACTCATTTGGTATAAAAAGGTTTAGATTAATTATAATAGTCATAGAAGCAAGAGAAAAATTAATGTGTTTTCATTTTACACTTTTACATGATTTCATGCAAGCCAGTATTGTGATTTATTTTAAGGACCTGGATTGCTCACTTATCATTCTTTTCAAACTGAAGACTGTGCCTATTTAGATTTCTATAGGCTGCATCCAGAATTTCAAAAATTCATAAAAGTAGAATTTCAAGTGATACCATTTTCAACCACTTATGTGGGAAGATGCCTTTTGTATGGTTTAATGGTCACTGTGCAATTCAGGGAAACTTTTTCAATTTTTAGGTTTACTTTCCACTTTATCTGTTAAAAGTTCTGCAATATGAGACCCTGAGAGACCAAAGTTACGCTACCATATAACTTTTGCAGGAACTTTGTCCCCAGTGACCCATCCTGGCTTTTCTGGCTAAACACAAGTTGTCCAACCAAACTCAGATAAACCACAGCTCCACTCACTCAGCCTCTATTTCCTTAAGGGGGCCCCAAACAGTCATAGCTTCTCCTACCTTCTTAGAATTTGATCAGTGAAGAATAATCAGAAGAAATTCCTCCATCAGTCCTATACTATGCTCAAGCACCTCTCTCATCGGAAAAGTCACCACACTACTCTTCTGCTGTTGAAATATTTTCATCAAGGCTTGCACTAATGACTTTTACTCGATTTCTCCTTCCACAGTTATAATAAAATTTGTCCTTCCCATGTGCAAACATCTAGATGTCTCCAAAAAGTCAACCTTTCCAGGTGTCTTAACCCAAAGCGTAGTGTTCCATGGCTGGTATCTTGAAACCCAAGTTGTATGGGAAATGATGCAGTCTCTCGTGTTACATGAGTGTATTTAGATATTCACTAAAATTAAATGCAGTTTACAGAAATGATTTAATAAACAGTTAGAAACAGTCCCCTTTGCTCCAGGAAGAAGCTAGAAGCCAGCATCTCTGGAAAATTCTCTCATATCCATGAGTACCCTGTCACGAAAAATCAATATTTTTCTAGCAACCTCCAGGTCCATCCCCACGTATCATTTTCCGAAACGGTCTCTTGATACACACGTGATCCGTTTGCTGTGAGTGTGTCCTCTGAGTGAGATCTGTATTTGCCAGCATGGTCCAGGGTGTTTCTGAGCTCCTTATAGATTGGAAGCAATGCACATTTTCAGGTGTAAAGAGTAAGGAAAAGTGGCAACTTACTAACAGGTACCTACTTTGGATAAGACAACTGTAGGGTCTTCAGGAAAAGAAACAACCACTTCATCAGCTTCAGAGATGGGGTGTCATTTGCTGGCTCAGAGGAGTTTGGGGGTGTCCAGAGTCCTCTGATCCCACCTGAAGGTCCACATCCCAGTGCTAAACCCTGGTATTTTCTAATGTATGGGACAATGTTCGTAAAAGATGTGTGATGCTGCAAAGTCAATCCAGATTCCATTTCAGTAAACTTCAGCCTCGAGTCTTCTCGGTTTTGTCCTAAATCAGCCTGTGTCTTCAATAGAAGAGCGATTCGTTGGAAGTAGGTGCCCCCTTCTTCTCACCATGCCCTGCGATAAGACTTAAACTTTGACCTCAGTTGTCACTCATTAGCTCTGTCATGCAGTCCAATCAGACTCCATCTTGCTGTCTTTCCCACCAAAGATTCCACCAAAGCAGTCATGGGGTCTTGACTTCAATCCATATTTCATATTATGGGTTTCCAGTGTCCCAATGTGTTTTGGTAGAGATATGCCTACTGTCTTGAAACGCACCTGGGGTGATAAACCATCCCATACTCACCTTTCTCTGACGGGCTCCTACCTTCGACCTCTGTGGGTACTAATGCTTGCATTGGTCAGCATTCAACGTCAGAGGAAAGAATGCATGTTGTCCAAAAGTGATTTCACAAGAGCACTTAATGGCTTAAATAATCATCAGGAGAGCTGAAGAAATGGATCATTGATCTCCCAGGGGTGATCCCCAAATTACTTGATAGATGGGGGTTATCAATGAAGCTGATATTCCTTCTGTTGTCAAGAATCTGCCTGCTACACTTTACACGATGCTGGGTTCAAATCAGACCACATCTGCTATGATCTGAATCAGTTCAATTGATGCCTCACACCTGCCTCTCATCACCTGTGTCAGCTCTGGTTTCATAACTCATGCAAGTGCATTGAATTGAAAGAACTTAAAAAGTTGACACCTGCATGGAAGATTGTGCAGAAAAATGCAGATATCGCTTTCTGGTCTTTCCTTCCAGAAGGGAAACTGGAAGAAGATAATAAGTGTTTTGAGAGACAGCCCACATTTTCAGCCACAGGTGGTGGTTCTTTTTACTTTTTTTTTCTTTTATTTTATTTTTGGCTTCTTGGGATCTTCGTTGCTGTGCGCAGGCTTTCTTTACTTGCGACGAGCCGGAGCTACTCTTCGTTGTGGTGTGCAGGCTTCTCATTGTGGTGGCTTCTCTTGTTGTGGAGCACGGCTCTAGGCGTGCAGGCTTCAGTAGTTGTGGCACTTGGGCTCAGTAGTTGTGGCTCGTGGGCTCTAGAGCGCAGGTTCAGTAGTTGTGGCGCACGGGGCTTTGTTGCTCTGCGGCATGTGGGATCTTCCGGACCAGGGCTCACACCTGCATCCTCTGCATTGGCAGGAGGACTCTTAACCACTGCGCCACCAGGGAAGCCCCTTTTTGTTTGTTAACGTGTCTATTTATCTCTGCAAAATCCAGGTGCTTGTAAAAAGCGACAGTGATCTAGACTGGGATTCAGCTGGGGGTGCCTTCAGTTGCTACTGCCATTCCAGTGCATTCTCTTTATCTCTCTTCAGAAACAAATTAACCAAATGCAGGCACCTGGCCCACAGAATACAACTATTGTGTTGCCAAATGTATTTGTTTCATCTCTTTTGTTTATTGTCTCTCTCCATAAGCAACAGGTCTGAGAGACACTGACTCTAAGGGAGCAGTGCCAACATTACATCTTTATCATCTTGACAGCTTTCTGTGCCTCAGGGTAGATCTCTACAAGTTTGATTTTCTCACTATCCTACGATTTCATAACCCTCGTCCATGTCATTGATGCAAAGGGACACTGAAACTTAGGATGTAGCACTATTCCAGATTTAGGTAAGACCAATGCTTGCCATGGGTGATAACACCTATGTATTAGTTGCTAGAGCTGACATAACACAGGGCCATGGACCGGGAGCCTTAGCAACAGACATTTATTCCCCCCAGTCGTGGAGGCTGGAATCTGAGGTGAAGGTGTCAGCAGAGCTGATTCCTCCTGAGGCCTTTCTCCTTGGCGTGGAGATGGCCGTCTCCTCCCTGTGTCCTCAGATGGTCGTCCCTGTTTGTGTGTGTGTGTCCTTATCTCCCCTTCTTATAAGGACACCAGTCCTATGGGATTAGGGCCCCACCCTAAAGACCTCATTTTACCTTAATGACACCTTTAAAGGTCCTATCTCCAAACACAATCACATTTTAAGATACTGGGTGTTAGGGCTTCAACATATGAATTTTGGGGGGGACACAGTTTAGTTCATAACTGCCCCCAAAACAACAGAGATCTGAATCCTCTCTGGAATATTGCCTGATCCATGACCATAGAGCATATTTTTCATTTTGCCTAGATATGAAAATGAACTGAAATAAATACCCATACTCTACCTGCTCGCTGTCTTTGAGTGGTGAGTGGAGAAGGGAGGGTTTCCCAGCTGGTTCACCTGCTAACAACATTTTCCTGCAAATTTTGTCACCCAGCACATTGATTGTTGTGTGAAGTGTACGTAACAGGTCTTGGTGCTGATAGAATTCGTGGAAAGCCCCGCCTAGCTGATTATAGTGAAATCCCAAGATTTCCTACAGGGAATGCCATGCCGTCTTGCAGAGTCTTGCCATTTTGGATTAAGCCGCTTGCTTTTTACAGAACTCATAGAAAATGTGTCCCTTACCCTTGGAGTCCAGTGATCTTGCATCTTGAATGATATCTATCAGTAACTAGATGTTCTTTAATTCAGAAAGAGGAAGACAAATACATGATACAGCTTATATGTGGAATCTAAAACAGTCATACAGATGAACTTATTTACAAAACAGAAACAGACTCACAGACATAGAAAACACTTATGGTTACCAAAGTGGAGAGGCGGGAGGGATAAATTAGGAGTTTGGGATTAACATATACAACACTACGATGTGTAAAATAGATAAACAACAAGGACCTCCTGTATAGCACAGGGAACTCTACTCAATATCCTATAATAACTCATAATGGAAAAGAATCTGAAAAAGAATATATATAACGGAATCACTGCTGTACACTTGAAACTAACACAACATTGCAAATCAACTGCACTCCAATAAAATTTAAAAAAAAAACTAGATATTCTGCAACCCAGTGAAGGAATGAGCCCAGAACACTCCATCATCAAGGGGAAGTGGCCGTGTGGAGTTCAGAGCAAGCAGGTGTTACAGGCTCACATCCTTTGCGGGAGCAAATCATTCGTATACCAATGTGTGTTCTCCTGCGTGGCCTCAACACACATCATGGCCTCATGGAAGGAAACCTATGGTCAGGTGACAAAGTAAAGCCATGCTTGTTTGTGATTGACACTGGACAGTACAAGACATGCTGAAACCATCTGGGTAAGTGCTACCGCTATGGTCTCTTGGACCTGTTAGGACTCCAAAATGATGCTTGAGGGAGGAGATGATGCTTCACGCTTTGTAGGAACAGAATGGCTCTTTAGGAGCACAGGGCGGTATGGTTTCTTGAGCCCAACAAAATCCAACTTCAAGCAGAGAGAGAAAAGCAGATCACATATAGAGGAATAACAAGTAGACTAATAGCGAGATTTCCACTGGTCACACAAAGGAGCCATAAAATCCAAGGGATGCGAGAGATTGCCTGTCCGTAGAGAAATCCGTAACCCCTGAAGTATATATTTCAGAAGTGTGGACTGAATAAGCACATGTTTACGCTGACAGACCTCAGCAGGGAAATACGTGCACTCAGAAAAGATACCAGGCGGAAGAACATGGAACACAGCGTGGGTAGAATATATTTGCAAACTGAATAAATGTCGTATCTGTGATATTCGTGTCTTCCATGAAACCATGTGGGACTTTATCTCCTAAAATATGTATAATTAGGATACACTGTTTTTCACTCCCTTCATTTTTGCCTTTATTCATTCACTCATCCATCATTCTTGATGGACCAATGCTGCCATTCCTGTCCTCAAAAGGACCTTCTAACAATTGAGAATCTGGATACAAACCTTGGGTACCCACATGTCCCATGTCCCTGGGAAAACTCTGGTTTATACTGGCTATTTCAGCAAAGAGGTAAGAGACCCTCTTTCTCTCTCACACGTGTTCTGGTATGTACAGTAGATTGTAAGTTCATTCTGCAGAAATACTGAAGGATTAACTGTTTGCATCCAGACACTTGTAGTTGAAATTGAATGCCTTTGCTTTATCTGAGACCCACTCAAAAATCTCTTAGCCTTTCAGGTTTAGTCACCCATGCGGGATCGAATCTCTTCTTCTTTATGGTGGAGGTGAAACAAAACAGAATGTGCACACACACACAAACACACACACACATATTTTGTTTCTGTCACCACCCCAGTGCTGAATAAATAAATAGTTGGGTTATAAAGAAGAGACCCAGTGAAGTAAGTCAGAAAGAGGAAGATAAATACCGTAGGTTAACACATATATATGGAATCTAAAACAAACCAGAAAAATCGTTCTGATGAACCTAGGGGCAGGACAGGAATAAAGACGCAGACATAGAGAATGGACTTGAGGACACGGGGGTGGGGAGGGGAGGTGGAAGGGTAAGCTGGGATGAAGTGAGAGAGTGGCACGGACATATATACACTACCAAATGTAAAATAGATAGCTAGTGGGAAGCAGCTGCATAGCACAGGGAGATCAGCTCGGTGCTCTGTGACCACCTAGAGGGGTGGGATAGGGAGGCTGGGAGGGAGATGCATGAGGGAGGGGATATGGGGATGTATGTGTATAGCTGATTCACTTTGTTATACAGCAGAAACTAACACACCATTGTAAAGCAATTATACTCCAATAAAGGTGTTAAATAAATAAATAAATAATAAAGAAGAGACCCTTCATTATTTGACTGCACTGATCTAAGCTATCTTGAACAAAAGCTAGCTGTTATCCGCCCAAACAAATGGTTCTTAGTCATATTCGCCATATAGCAAAGTTTCAACCAAGTGCTGTACATTTGTCAGTAGGAGGAATGCATCATTCTTTCTCTTTTCCAAACCAAGACAATACTCCTCAAGTATGTTAAAGAACGTGTTTTTATTTTTACCTTTTTATTGTTATTGTTGCAGAGAAATTGAGTAAAACATATAGGCAATGTGTGAAATGGTTCGTCTGAATTGAGGTTTAATAAAACATGCTGCATTCACAACAGCATGAGTTTGGAAAGCTTTGGGGGGTAATTCTTTGACAATTTAATAGCAAGTCCAGCTCTCCTTACTCCACTAGCTTTTCAACGTCAGACATGAATCACAGCGCTGGGAGCAATGATACCAATTAGTGAAGTTGGGTGACATGTTTTATTATTCTTCTTAGGAAAGAAAAGGAACACTGGAAATAGAAATTGGCAAGGGAAGCATTCATCACTGCTCTGCTAGTGTTATGCATTGAAGTATATGCCCATAATTCATGGCTGTTTTGTCCATGCGGTTCTCTCCTTAAAGGGTTTACGTAATAGCCAAGCTTTGACCGAAATAATGAACTGACCAGCAAAAATGTTAACCATCCAGAAATCTTAAGATGGTATTAATTGTGATGACTTTAATTCCTGGGCTTTGAATAGTAACCTTGTGGCTCCGAGACAAAGTTGTTAGCTTGAAGACCGTTTATGCTGACTGGGATTCATTTATAATGGGTCAAGGCTACATGAGTCTCTCTAGAGATATAGAACTGGTGGGTCCCTAAGATGTCCTGACAGATGTCTCAGATTAAATGTTCTTAGGAGGGCCAGCTGGTATTTTTGTGTGTGTTTAATTAATAAGGTAGGAAACATATTGATTTGTTTTTCCTATCTAATATATCCTTCTTATTAAATATCACTACAACTTTATTTATTTATTTTTCTAAAGCAGCTCTGTGCTAGAAGGAAATTGAAGCCTTAGAAAGAAAGGAATGTCCATTTTCATCCTGGGGGCAGTTCTCCAAAGCAGTTCTAACTTGGTCATGAGACATTTGAGCGTTTGGTTAGAGAAATGAAGGAAGGAAAGCGATTATGAATAAGGACGGACCGAGTGGAAGACTAGAGTAGATTCAAGGTTTAATTTTAATTTTAATAAAGATAGGTGTAGTATTCAGGGTCAGTGTCTACACACAGTATGAGGCAGGGTAATTTAGGTGGAATGGAAGCGTACGTTTTTCCATTAAAAGGGAACATGTGACTGTCTCGGGGCTTTAAGAGTAGGCAGAAGTGGAGGCATCAGGGAAGGAGACAGATATGTAGGGGAGGTAGCGATGGTGTCCAGCTGGCCAGTACAGGCAAGACTGCACAGGAACATGTGAGAAATAACAACCTCACCATCATGCTGGGCGTGGAAGTTGAGGCAGAAGAATGGACCATGGACAAGAAAGGCAGGAACCCAATCCCACGTCCAAAACAGCAACAGTACGATTAGGATGAGTTCACAGTGAGAAGGACCAGTTTTTAGCCCCATTGCCTGGTGTTGATTTGCCACATGTATCTTTTCCTCCAAAGCCAGATACGTATCTGGTAAATGCTAATAGATGATAGATAGGTAGATAGATAGATAGATAGATAGATAGATAAAGATAGATAAATAGATAATGGATAGTTATGACAGATTAGATAGATAATATATGAATAGATAATAGATAAATAGGTTTTATAGATAAATAGATAATGTATAGATAGATAATAGATATGACAGATAGGCAAATCGATGTATATAAAATTAATTTCTCCAATAAAGGAAGTATTTATCTTTTTATAACTCTTGCAATAAGGAAGCCAACGATTATAGTACAGGTGAAGAAATGGATTTGTGGCTAAAAACAGTTAAGCTAAATTTTAACCTACATAACATTCAAGTGACCGCCCCTCTGTGAGTGCATCCTAATGCAGTAAAGACCCGTGATCTCTGCATCATGGGATCCAGAAAATCCAGGGTCTGATGGTCAGCTGTAGAGAAAGAAGCCTTTTATTTTAAAATATATACTGATTTTTCAAAAATATTTTTTAAAT
This sequence comes from Hyperoodon ampullatus, assembly GCF_949752795.1. Classification (NCBI taxonomy): domain Eukaryota; kingdom Metazoa; phylum Chordata; class Mammalia; order Artiodactyla; family Ziphiidae; genus Hyperoodon; species Hyperoodon ampullatus. The sequence continues at coordinate 3,381,931 of NC_136913.1, read as the reverse complement.
TGAAGTATAGATAATTTACAAGGTTGTGTTAGTTTCAGGTGTACAGCAAAGTGATTCAGTCATACATGTACATGTACCTATTCTTTTTCATAGTCTTTTCCATTATAGCTTACTAAAGATATTGAGTAGAGTTCCTTTGTTGTATTTTATATATAGTAGTGTGTATGTGTTAATCCCATACTCCTAATTTATCTCTCCCCACCCCCCCAAATATTGATTTTTTCAATTCATCCATAAAATATAAATAACTGCTAAAATTAGGCTTTTCATGAATCCACAAAACTCTGTTATTGTCTTTTTTTTAAAAAGGAGGATATTGGCCAAAACCCTGACTACTTTCTGAGTTGTCTAATTCAGCTTTTGTATTGTAGCATGATATGTAAGAAAGCAACAGGAACATTTGTAAAAGAGCTCTTTATAGAGGTTCTGCTGAGTCCCAGGCATTGCTCAGTTGCTAGGGGAAGAAAAGGAAACATCATGGTGTGATAGTCCCCTCAACTCTGATAATCCAGAGAGCAGCCTCACCGAAAAAAGAAGAAAAAAAAAAAAGAGGAGTAAATAGGCATCCTTTATGGAAGTATTTCAGTTTCCTAATCTGCTTGGAACCATTGTGTCCTATGCGTGCTTTTTATTTTTTAATATTTAATTGAATATGTATTTATTTATTTTGCCATGCCTCACGGCATGTGAGATCTTAGTTCTCCAACCAGGGATTGAACCTGTGCCCCCTACATTGGAAGCAGGGAGTCTCAACCACGGGGCTGCCAGGGAAGTCCTGGAAGCACTCTGTCCTAGATGGTAGTTAAATCATGTCTGTATGGATCCTCAGTAGGAAATGCTCCAGATATAATAATTTCATAAACCTTCAGGTCAATTATTTTTATTAATTTAAATCAAGTGAAAAGCTTATCCGTGGTATTTTAATTTTAAATTAGCTTCATTTGCTTATAAATAGAAAGGAATTAACTCTAAGTAATTATATACAATATGAGTGTTTTGTTATCACAGAAGTTAAAAGGAAGCAACTGGGGACATTTAAAACATACTAGAAATACATATAAATAAAATTATCCTCTAGATTATTTTGTTCTTTACAAGTACCCGTGATTGACTTTCAAATAAGATGTCAAAATTTCTCTAATAAGATACATAATTTCATTTACAGTGATTTTAAACTATTTTTTTTTTGGTTTTTTTGTTTCCCAGAGAAGTTCCAAATATAGATTCAGTATTTTTTTAAATTCATTTTTAAATTTTAGCCCAAACTGCCACTCAAGAGACTAACTCATGATCTTACCTGGAAGAAATATCCCTGTTTTTCAAATTAGATTGAATTTTCAACTCTGCATAGAAATATTATAATCTTACAATTATATTTGGGTAATATTTTCTTGATTGAATGTATCTAAATAGGAATAAACCTGCAGGTATTTATGCATGCATGTATAGCATAGTATATATGTGGAGCACCTATGCAGAATGAAAAATGTTACTTTCTCATATTTTAGTGAAGATTTTTTTCTTTATATACACAATATGCTTTTTGGGTTTTTTAAATCTATTTTTTATTGAAGTAGAGTTGAATTACAATGTTGTGTTAATTACTGCTGTACGGCAAAGTGACTCAGTTATATATACATATACACATTCTTTTTCGTATTCTTTTCCATGATGGTTTGTCACAGGATATTGAACATAGTTCCCTGTGCTCTACAGTAGGACCTTGTTGTCTATCCATCCTATATACGCCAGTTTGCCTCTTCTGATCCCAGACTCCCAATCCAGCTCTCTCCCACCCACCTCCCCTTGGCAACCACCGGTCTGTTCTCTGTGTCCCTCAAATTTGTTTCTGTTTCATAGATAGGTTCATTTGTGTCATATTTTAGATTCCATGTATAAGTGATAGCATATGGTATTTGTCTGTGTCTTTCTGACTTCATTTAGTATGATCATCTCTAGTTGCAACACAATATGTTTTTATCAATATCTTTTTTTCAGTCTATACAAGAAAACTTAAAGAATTAAGGAATGAAGGTGAAATATTAGAAATAATTGAGAGGTTTCTGTTTGTTTAAAACATACCTGTTCCACACTTTGGAGTTTCTTTAGTAGTTTTTTGAACCATTTTATTGACATGTGATTGACCTACAAAAAGCTGTATGTATTCAATATATACCACTTGATGACTTCGTAGATAAGTATAGACCCGCGAAACTACCACCACAATCTACGCCATGAATATTTCCATCACTTACATATGTTTCCTCTCAGTATTATTATTATTATTACTATTACTATTTTAATTATTATTTTATGATAAGAACAATTAACATAGGATCTATTGCCTTAGCAATTTAATGAAATAAGCCAGACAAAGAAGGACAAACACTGCATGATACCAGTTGTATGAGGAATCTAGAGTACTCAGACTCATAGAAGCTGAGTAGAATGGTGATTTCCAGGGGCTGGGGGAAGAGAGGTGCAGACAGGGAGGTACAAGGGGGTACAAACTTTGAGTTATACAAGATGTCTAAGTTCCAAAGATCTACTGTACCCCCATAGAGCCTACAGTTAACAGTGTTGTATTGTGTACTTTTTTAGAGCATTTTTCCTTGAAGTAGTGAAAGATCTACTGTGAGGTTTCAGTGATAAAACTTAAGGGTGAGCAAGTTAAAGTAGTTTTATAGGATGACAGTAATCTAAAGTGTTGCACACACTGTGATCATGAATTCAGGAAAGTTAGACGGGAAAATATATGTATATGTCTTTTACTGTTGAGTGGGACTAAAATAAGAACTCCAACTATGATCTGTTATGTCATAAAATATTCTACTTAAAGTCGATTCTCATCTTGTCACATAGATTTTTGGTATTTCATACTTCTTAAGAGAAACAAAATTCTTGCTGCTGAACTAGCTTATTTTTAGTTGCTTTCCTTTTCAGTAAGTGCTTAAAAAATCATTTTATCCTTAAGAAACACATTCACAAAAATTTATTAGTTTAATAATTATGTTTTAAAATCTAAGTATGTGTCATTTTTTTTTTTTTTTTTTTTTGCGGTACGCAGGCCTCTCACTGCTGTGGCCTCTCCCGTTGCGGAGCACAGGCTCCGGACGCGCAGGCTCAGTGGCCATGGCTCACAGGCCCAGCCGCTCCGTGGCATGTGGGATCTTCCCGGACCGGGGCACGAACCCGTGTCCCCTGCATCGGCAGGCGGACTCTCAACCACTGCGCCACCAGGGAAGCCCTGTCATGTTGTTTTAATCATGATGTTCCCATTATTTAATAATTAGGGATTTAATTTTGAAGGAATTTTGTATACTAACTCTATTTATGTGAAACCAATCAAAGAGGGGTCATTATTCATTGTAATAAAACAATGCAGAAGAACATTTTTTAATGAGGCACCTTTCTGCCACAGGAAATAATATACAGATAAACACTGTAATCTGTATATAATGTTTTTATTAAGAATTCATATGGTAGCTTTCATTGGTTGTGTCCTCACTTGGTGCCATATATATATTTTTTTATTTTATATTGGAGTATAGTTGATTTACAATGCTGTGCTAATTTCAAGTGTACAGCAAAGTGATTCAGTTATCCATATACATGTATCTATTCTTTTCTCAAATTATTTTCCCATTTAGGTTATCACAGAATACTGACTAGATTTCCCTATGCTGTACAGTAGGTCCTTATTAGTTATCTATTTTATATATAGTAGTGTGCATATGTTAATCACAAACTCCTAATTTATCCTTTCCCCCCAACCTTTCCCCCTGGTAACCATAAGTTCGTTCTCTAAGTCTGTGAGTGCTTCTGTTTTGTAAGTAAGTTAATTTGTATTATTTTTTAAAGATTCCACATATAAGCAATATCATATGATATTTGTCTTTCTCTGTCTGACTTACTTCACTTAGTATGATCATCTCCAGGTCCATTCATGTTGCCCCAAATGGCATTATTTCATTCTTTTTTATTGTTGAGTAGTATTCCATTGTATATATGTACCACATCTTCTTTATCCATTCATCTGTCAATGGACAGTTAGGTTGCTTCCATGTCCTGGCTATGGTAAATAGTGCTGCAATGAACACTGGGGTGTATCTATCTCTTCGAAGTATAGTTTTCTCCAGATATATGCCCAGTAGTGGGATTGCTGGATCATATGGTATTTCTATTTTTAATATTTTAAGGAACTTCCATAGTGTTCTCCATAGTGACTGTATCAATTTACATTCCCACCAACAGTGCAGGAGGGTTCCCTTTTCTCCACACCTTCTCCACATATTTCACTGAAGTCTTGTGTATGTTCATTCATTTAATCACCACAACTTCAGGAGGTGTCACAGTTATTCCCATAGCATCGCTAAGAAATCAAGAGCAAGATGACTTTGCGTCCATGCTTGAACTCACCCCACTTCCCAGCAGCAGAGTGGCGTAGAAAATTACATTTAGGAAGAAGGAGTGTTCTCAAGTCACCCAGTCATCTTCTGGCTCTTTCTAACCCTCACCGCCCCCTGAGTAATCCAACCTGTATTTCATACATTTTTCTTTAACTTAAGAGTATCCGAGAAGTGTTCATTATGAAGAAGAATATAAGGGGGGGAGGACGCCTAAGCCCTACACAGCAGTTACCTAATTTTTTCAAGTGGTACTTACTTTTAAAACATTATTGTAGTAATTATCTTTTTTCCGTGATGTGTCATTCAAATAAAGCTGGGATGGAGCACTGTGTGAAGAAGATTAACGACAGGTCAGTGCTCAGAAAATTAGGAAGAAAAGATCACGCTGTGCCCTTTCCAAAGTCGTGTGCTGGAACACTAAATCCCCTAAGTCACGTGTATCCCATCTGCACCTTGCGATGTGTTTTGTGTTACTTTTCCCAACAAACCAGAGCCCTTGCTCAATGGCATCATACATTATCATGCAGAAACGTGACGGGCTTGGGAATACACTCTTCCCTCTAATCCCACCCCATGGGTAGTGTTTGATTATTTAATATATTTAACATATTAATTGTGTTGAATATCAATGATAATATTTAATTATTGAGTTATAAATGCCAGTGCTTCATATTTTCATAAATAAAACCATTCAATATATAATAATGAATGGTATGCATAAATGCAATACCATTTAACTTCTATAAGGTAAAAAAAGGGTTTTTTTTCTTTCTTTTTCTATTGAACTATAGAGGAATCACATTATTATAATAGTTTCTGGTGGATAGCATAGTGATTCAGTATTTTTACAGATTGTACTCCATTAAAAGTTCTTACAAGATAATGGCTACAGTTCCCTGTGCTGTACAATATATCCTTGTTGTTTATCTATTTTATATATGGTAGTGTGTATCCATTCATCCCATACTCCTAATTTATCCCACCCTTTCCCTTTTGGTTACCATTAGTTTGTTTTCTATGTCTGTAAGTCTGTTTCTGTTTTGTAAATAAGTTCATTTGTATCATATTTTAGATTCCACATATAAGTGATATCATGTTGTCTTCCTCTTTCTGACTTACTTCACTTAGTATGATAATCTCTAGGTCCATCCACATTGCTGGAAATCGCAGAATTTCTTTTGTTTTTTTATGTTTGAGTGATATTCCATTGTATATATATTCCATGTCTTCTTTACCAATCCTCTGTTGATGGACACTTGGGTGGTTACCATATCTTGGCTATTGTAAGAAGTGCTTCTGTGAACATTGGGGTTCATGTATCTTTTTGAATTAGTGTTTTCATTTTTTCTAGAGATATACCTATGAGTGGAATTGCTGAAATTTCATTAAAAAACAGTAAAATAATTTTTTAAATAAATTTATTTTAGTTATTTATTTTTGGCTGCATTGGGTCTTTGTTGCTGCACGTGGGCCTTCTCTAGTTGCAGTGAGTGGTGCACGGGCTCCTCATTGCAGTGGCTTCTCTGTTGTGGAGCACGGGCTCTAGGTGCGCGGGCTTCAGTAGTTGTGGTGCATGGGCTCAGTTGTTGTGGCTCACGGGCTCTAGAGCGCAGGCTCAGTAGTTGTAGTGCACAGGCTTAGTTGCTCCGTGGCATGTGGGATCTTCCCGGACTAGGGCTTGAACCCGTGTTCCCTGCATTGGCAGGGGGATTCTTAACCACTGCGCCACCAGGGAAGTCCCAAGAGTAAAATAATCTTAATGTATTGTCCTGATCATAGTCTAATTGATTTTTTCCTTCTCTTGGTGTGAAATCAGGAGAGATACCCTTGAATTAGGCAATATTAAACACATTTTAAGAATAAAAATGTTGAACAGATAATACAGCCAAAGTTCTGCATGTGAAATTTGGATTCAAATTATAAGTTCAGGAATATTTATTATTGGAGTTATTTGGAATTTGTAATTGAGTCGGAAGTGATAAGTACAATCATTAATAATATAATTATTACAATATTAGTAAGTACAAACTTTTTAGATCTTTTTATACATTTTAGTATATTTTAACATTCAATAGAGTTTATAAATTTGGCATTTAAATTAATAAGTACACCAGTGTTCATTTTCAGAGTTGTTTAGACATAGAAATTTGAAAGAAATTTTGATTAAAAATTATAACATTATTTTGAATATGGCCATACAAACACACCCATATCTATTAATAGAGTTATATATATTTTCTAATGTAAATGGGTCTATTAACCATAAGTATGTCAGTGTTATGGCTATTGAGACTAGTAAATGCCCTAGTGCTTATCTGAAGATATTTTGATATTTGAATTTGAACAAATAAATACACAGGTGTTATTTGAGCTAAATGCACCAGAGCTTGTCATACGAGTAGTATTCTACTTGAATTGATATTGGAAAGAAATACATTTGTGTTTGTTGGAAATTAATCAAAGAAGAGCATGGGTATTATTTGGAAATGTAAATGTGCATTTTAATTTCAATCAGTAAGTAAATCATTGTAATCTGGCATTCCAGCTATTAAGTTTACCAATACTTGTATACTTATTAAATTTTGAGATATTTAGTTTTAAAATTTTGAACAAATAAAAATAATTAGATAGAATTTCAAATAATAAGTTTACCAGTATTTGCTATCAAAGTTATTTGGGTTTTGGAAGGTGAATTATAATTTGAATTAATATGTAAGTCAGTGTTATTTAGGACTAGAATTGAAAGGTAAAATATTGCTATTTGAAAATTTGAGGAAGTTTATCAGTGTTATTTGGGATTCAAATTAATAAGTGCAGTAGAACTTTTTACCAGAGATATTTGTATAGCGGAACTTGATTTGAAGTATAAACTAATAAGCCAACCGGTATTGTTTGGGATTGGAATTAATACATGTACTGATCTTTGTTATGGTCTTATCTGAATTTTGAATTTTAATTAGGAATTCAGTGAATGAATGTACTAGTGTTATTTAGAAATGTGAATTTACATTTGATTCAGACTGAATTTAAATCAGTAAGTATACCAGTGTTATTTAGAATTTGAGCCAGTAAATGCCAAGTATGTGCTATCAGATTTATTTGGATTATGGAATTTGAATTTAAATTTGAGCTAATAATTCACCAGTGTTATTTGCATTTAGAAATAATTAGTGGACTGGTATGTTAATGGTGCGACTTGGACTTTAAATTTTCAACTGAAAATTTCAGTTGGAAGTTTCAGACTCTTATCTGAAATTTAAAATTGACATTATAATTGAATCAACAAATATGCCAGTGTTATTTGTAAATAATGTGAAAAAGTATATCTTAGGTTATAGGTCTTTGGGTTATCAGTTGGAATTTCAAGGAAATTTGCGCCAGTGTTAATTAGAATTTGAAATAATAGATGCAACAGCCAGTGCTTGTTGTCAAATTTTTTTAGATTTTAAAATTGTGTGTGGAATTGGAACCAATAAGTAAAACAAAGTTTTTTGGAATTTGAGCTAATAAGTGCATTGGTGTTTTTTATTTTAATTACTTTTAATTTTTGGTTTGTGGAATTTGATTTAGAATTTGAAATAAAGCATAGTCGTTTTTAATTTTAGCTAATTAATGCAGTAGTACATTTATCAAAATTAATTAATAAGTAAACCACTGTCGTTTTGAATTTGATCTAACAAGTAAACTAATGTTATCTGAAATTTGAATATTTATACACTAATGTTATTTGGAATTTGAAGAGATAAGTGGAATAATGCTTCTTACTGGAGAAATTTGTATATTGGAATTCTACTTGAAATGTGAACTGATAATTACAACAGTGTTACTTGCTATTGGACCTCAAAAGTGTGTCTCTTCTTGTCATGGGTATTATTTGAATTTGGGAATTTAAATTGGAATTTGATTTGATAAGACAAATGATATTATGAGGAATTTTAAACTACTAAGCATATTAGTGATTATTGTCTGAGATTTCTGAAATTTGGAATTCTAAATGAAAATTAAACCAAAAGTTAAAATTTATATTATTAGGTACACCAGTGTTAATCAAAATATTAGCTAAAAGTCCACCAGTACTTGCTATCTATTTATTTGGGAATTTGAATTGGAATTTGGACTGATACCAGGGTTATTTGGAATTAGAACAAATCGGTTTACCAATAATTGTTATCACTGTGACCTGGGTTTGGGATAGTGAATTGGAATTTGAATTTATAAGACTTCTCATGTTATTTACCATTTGAGCCAATAATTATGCCTTTGCTTGGCATTAGAGATATTTGGATATTCCAACTGGAATATGAATTAATGAGCACACCAGTGTTAATTGAAATTTGAACCTGATCAGTGCACCTATGCTTGTGGTCAGATTTATTTACCCTTTGGAACTGAAACGGCATTTCTGTTTAAAGTGAACCTCAGGTTGTTATAGAAATGGCATTTCTGTTAAAAGTGAACCTCAGGTTATTATGGAAGTTACCTGCGGATGGACATAGGGTTGAATAAATACATCAGTGTTATTTGAAATTTGAAGAGATAAGCGCATTGAAGCTTGTTATCAGTTTTATTTGCATTTTAGAATTGGAGTTGAGATATGAATAAATAAGTAAATCGGTCTCATTGGAATTTGAACTTAGAAGTAAACTTTTGTAATTTGGAATTTAAATATGTAAGCATGTGTTATTTGAAATTTGGATGAATTACAAGACCACCGTGTTACTAGTTATTTGAAATAATATGTGTACCAGTGATTGTTATAGGAGATATTGAAATACTAGAAATAGAGATGAAAGGTCACATAGTCATTTATCAGTGTTATTTTGAATTTGAGCTAATAAGTACAATGGTATGTATTATGAGATATTAGACTCTGGATTTTAATTGAAATAAGAAGTAATAATTATACCACTATTATTTAAAATTGGAACTAATAATAGTTGCAGAGCTTGATACCAGTACAATTTATATTTCAGAACTTGAATTGGAACTTGAATTAATAAGACCTGAAATACTATTTGCAATTTATGCTAATAAATGCATTAGTGTTTGTTATGGATAAATTAAGATAGAAATAGAAATTAGAATCAGAATATAAGTTAATAAGTGCACTAGTGCTATTTGGAATTGAAAATAATAGCTGTACCCGTATTTATTCTCAGTGTCATTTGCATTTTGAAATTTGAATTGGAAATTGAAATAAACACACTATATTATTTGGGATATTTAATTAGCATTATTATTTGATCCAGTAAGTACACTGGTGTTATTTAGAATTGGGGTGAATAAGTGTATCACTGCTTGATTACTGGGTTACTCAGATTTTGAAATTTGAATTGAAATTTGAAATAAGTATCCCATTTTTACTTGGAATTGGAACTAATAAGTCCACAAAAGCTGATTTTCAGATATATCTGTCATTCAGACTTTGATTTGGAATTGTAATTACTTGTATATAGTGTTATTGGGAATTTGAATGAAAAGTATGCTTTTGCATGTTATGTGAGATTTCTCATTTTGTGCAATAATTCCCTAGTGTACTGGCTGCTTAGAAATATTTTTTCCTACTGAAATTAATCATATTTCTTTATTACATCAACTCAGACCATCCGTTTAACTGTTTCTATCAAGTGGCTTCTAAACATCGATATCATATTACAAATCAATATCAAGCCTTGCCAAAAAAGTAGAATTCTATTAAGACGTTAAAAATGATACTAGATAATTATTTGAATCCTGTGCAAAATCATCAAAAAATGAGAAGCCTGGCAGTTCTCATTACCAATTAATGATAGGAACTAGGAATATGATCTAATGTTGGAAATTCAAATCAAAAGAATGAATCTCAAAGCATTAAGAGAGATGCTGGGAAGACCATTAGAAAACCATTTTCATTTTCTGTTTCCACCAAACAGATTCTCCTGTTGCTTTGCAAATTCAAGCATAAACTGCAGCGTGTTTCACCATTCTAAATGACGTTTACACCAGGGGAAACTGCCAATAATGCAATCTCCCAGGTAAGCATGTACACACAGTTAACGTGACTTAAATGATGTCAGTTATGAGGATAAACACATTTGTTTTCATCCATCCTTTTATTTTTTTGGTTTAAATTTTTATTGGAGTGTAGTTGATCTACAAATTTTTATTGGAGTGTAGTTGACCTACAGTGTTGTGCTAATTTCTGCTGTACAGCAAAATGTATCAGTTATACATATACATATATCCACTCTTTTAGATTCTTTTCCCATATAGGTCATTACAGAGTACTGAGTAGAGTTCCCTGTGCTACACAGTAGGTTCTTATTAGTTAGATAGATAGATAGATAGATAGATATAGATATAGATGTCAATCCTAATCTCCTAATTTATCCCCCCCCACCCGGTAACCATAAGTTTGATTTTTATTTTTGCAGGGAAATTCTCCATTTTTAAAAACATTTTACTTGTAGTTAGTAGGCTAACATTCTCAAAGGGTGCAGATTGAGTGGTCTTCGATTGTTACCAATTATACTAAGATAATGAGGAACAACTTGTACTAAATTCCTTCAGTCTTTTCCAGGTAACATTATCTATAAAAGGATAATTAGTGGAGAATAGATAGGGAGTAGCTTACCTAAGAATGATCACCGACGAGTGAATATCCAATTCTGTATATTACATGAGAAATGTGAAAATAAAGGACATCTGAAGAATCTCTCATTCTGCCTATTTCACAGGATATATATGGATGTGAAGAGCAATGAAACATTTCATGAACATTAAATTGCCACGGGCATATATAAATATACTAAATGCACACTGTGAATGCCATCTGGCAAAAACAGTATTCAAGATATTGTTCTGGACAGAATTATCCAGAGTTGTTTCTGGAGGATATTTGTGTACAAAACTAATAATACACGTCGCCGAATTTCTAGTGAACAGCTCAGTCCAGGATGAAGTATCACTGAGAAAACAAAACATTGTTCACAGTATAAATAGACTGTTCACATTTATCTGGACTAAATTTCTTTTCTTTAAAAAAAATTTTAATTTATTTATTTTTGGCTGTGTTGGGTCTTTTGCCGAGCACAGGCTTTCTCTAGTTGTGGCGAGCGGGGGCTGCTCTTCATTGCGGTGCGCGGGCTTCTCGTTGCAGTGGCTTCTCTTGTTGCTAAGCACAGGCTCTAGGTGTGCCGGCTTCAGTAGTTGTGGCACATGGGCTCAGTAGTTGTGGCTCACGGGCTGTAGAGCTCAGGCTCAGTAGTTGTGGCGCACAGGCTTAGTTGCTCTGCGGCATGTGGGATCTTCCCGGACCACGGATCGAACCCGTGTCCCCTGCATTGGCAGGTGGATTCTTAACCACTGCACCACCAGGGAAGTCCCTGGACTAAATTTCAAAAGCTGGAAATGCATTCAGATAAGTATCTGGACAGTTTCTTGTATCACCAAGCTCCAAATTTATTTCCCTTTATGACATATTTCTGGATTTCTCAAATCTATGTACAGCACAGTTCCTTTAAAAATAGATTTTGAAAGGACAGGAGTAGTTTTGTTTAAACATTCTCTCCCTCTGAAAAGAAGTCATTTCTGAATAGATTCAGTTATTTAATATGTTTTAAGAAAACCAATGACACACAATGGGTCACGCCGTAAAAAGCAAGTCACGCATTTGACCACCATGTTAATGACTGTTGCCACCTAAAATATTATCAACCTTGAACTTTTTTCTCAGGCTAAGAATCCATATTGCTTCAGAGAAGGAAAATATAATGAACAAAATGAAACACATTGTCTAATTTTCTGTAGCAAACGTTTTGATGTTAGAATACAAAAATGTTAAATGAGACCAAAAGGATCTGTAGCCACATTTATTTTTATCTTTATTTAAAAATTTTTAACTTAATTATCCTATTTTTAAAATTGAAGTATAGGGCTTCCCTGGTGGTGCAGTGGTTGAGAATCTGCCTGCCAATGCAGGGGACAGGGGTTCGAGCCCCGGCCTGGGAAGATCCCACATGCCGCGGAGCAACTAGCCCCGTGAGCCACAAATACTGAGCCTGCGCGTCTGGAGCCTGTGCTCCGCAACGAGAGGCCGCGATAGTGAGAGGCCCGTGCACCGCGATGAGGAGTGGCCCCCACTTGCCGCAACTAGAGAAAGCCCTCACACAGAAACGAAGAGCCAACACAGCCATAAATAAATGAATAAATAAATAAAAAAAAAAAAAAAAAAAAAAAAATTGAAGTATAGCTGATTTACACTGTTTCAAGTGTAGAGCAAAGTGAATCAGTTTATATGTACATATATATGTATATATCTATATATGTATGTATATATTCTTTTACAGATTCTTTTCCATTATAGGTTAGTACAAGATATTGAATATAGTTCCCTGTGCTGTTCAATAGGACCTTATTGTTTATCTGTTTTGTATCTAGTAGTGTGAGATCTCTTAATCCCAAATTCCTAGTTTAACCCCCTCCCCACTTTCCCCTTTGGTAACCATAAGTTCATTTTCTATGTCTCTGAGTCTGTTTCTGTTTTGTAAATAAGTTCATCTGAGCCATATTTTAGATCCCACATATAACTGATATCATATGATGTTTGTCTTTCTCTTTCTGACTTATCTCACTTAATATGATCATCTCTAGGTCTATCCATGTTGCTGCAAATGGCATGATTTCATTCCTTTTTATGGCTGAGTAATATTCCATTGTATATATGTACCACATCTTCTTTATCCATTCATCTGTCGATGGACGTTTAATCTTCTGTAGCAAACATCATGATGGTAGAACATAAAAAAATATTAAATGAGACCTAAGGGGCCTATAACCACATTTAAATATAGATTACTTTCTATTTCCTCATTGGGCTCTATTCCTGTGGTTTATATGATCATAATTGATTATTTACTTAGTAAACATTTGTTGGGTGTTCTAATAGGTGCCAGGTACTCAGCTAAACAAGAGGAAACCAAGATAGATAAGACATGCTACTTGCCATGAGTGAGGTTATAATCTACTAGGTCAAAAAAGCATGGCAACCTGTAATCCCCATGGAACCATTCCTCTACCTTGGTGTGTGTATGAAAACATTGTGTAGAATCTCTGAGAATGGGCTAAATATATCTGAGGTTGGCACCTGGAATCAAGAAGAGACAAGATTATGACAGTACACAGTCACTTTTCTCTTTCAGGTGGCTGCAATTATTTGTGAAATTACACTGAGTCACTGTCTGTGCAACTCAGCCATCAGAGATGGGTCTGTACTCTTCCTTTTCTGAAGGGATGGAATAACATCCCTATGTAGATTTTTTAAGGAACCTCCATATCGTTCTCCATAGTGGCTGTACCAACTTACATTCCCACCAACAGTGCAAGACGGTTCCCTTTTCTCCACACCCTCTCCAGCATTTATTATTTGTAGATTTTTTGACGATGGCCATTCTGATACCTCATTGTAAGTTTTGATTTGCATTTCTCTAATTATTAGTGATGTTGAACATCTTTTCATGTGCCTCTTGGCCATCTGTATGTCTTCTTTGGAGAAATGTCTATTTAGGTCTTCCACCCATTTTTTGCTTGGGTTGTTTGTTTTTTTTTGACATTGAACTTACCATATGACCCAGCAACCCCACTACACATTCTCCAGGATAGATCATATCTTGGGTCACAAATCAAGCCTTGGTAAATTTAAGAAAATTGAAATTGTATCAAGTATCTTTTCTGACTACAGCGCTATGAGAGTAGATATCAATTACAGGAAAAAACCTGTAAAAAATACCCAAAAAATGGAGGCTAAACAATACACTACTGAATAACCAAGAGACCACTGAAGAAATCAAAGAGGAAATCAAAATATACCTAGAGACAAATGACAATGAAAATACAAAAACCCACAACCTATGGAATGCAGCAAAAGCAGTTCTAAGAGGGAAGTTTATAGCAATACAATCCTACCTCAAGACACAAGAAAAATCTGAAATAAACAACCTAACCTTACACCTAAAACAATTAGAGAAAGAAGAAGAACAACAACAACAAAAAAAAACCCCAAAGTCAGCAGAAGGAAAGAAATCATAAAGATCAGAGCAGAAATAAATGAAATAAATAGAGACGAAGAAAGTAGTAGAAAAGATCAATGAAACTAAAAGCTCGTTCTTTGAAAAGATAAACAAAATTGATAAACCATTAGCCAGACTCATCAAGGAAAAAAAGGGAAAAGACTCAAATCAACAGAATTAGAAATGAAAAAGAAGTAACAACTGACACTGCCAAAATACAAAAGATCATGAGAGATTACTACAAGCAACTACATGCCAATAGAATGGACAAAGTGGAAGAAATGGACAAATTCTTAGAAAAGCACAACATTCCACGACTGAACGAGGAAGAAATAGAAAATGTAAAGAGACCAAATCACAAGCACTGAAATTGAAACTGTGATTAAAAATCTTCCAACAAACAAAAGCCCAGGACCAGATGGCTTCACAGGCGAATTCTATCAAACATTTAGAGAACAGCTAACACCTATCCTTCTCAAACTCTTCCAAAATACAGCAGAGGGAGGAACATTCCCAAACTCATTCTACGAGGCCACCATCACTCTGATACCAAAACCAGACAAAGATGTCACAAAGAAAGAAAACTATAGGCCAGTATCACTGATGAAGATAGATGCAAAAATCCTCAACAAAATACTAGCAAACAGAATCCAACAGCACATTAAAAGGATCATACACCAAGACCAAGTGGGTTTTATCCCAGGAATGCAAGGATTCTTCAATAAACGCAAATCAATCAACGTGATACACCATATTAACAAGCTGAAGAATAAAAACCATATGATCATCTCAATAGATGCAGAAAAAGCTTTGGACAAAATTCAACACCCATGTATGTTAAAAAACCCTCCAGAAAGTAGGCATAGAGGGAACCTACCTCAACATACTAAAGACCATATATGACAAACCCACAGCCAACATCGTTCCCAATGGTGAAAAACTGAAACCATTTCCACTAAGATCAGGAACAAGACAAAGTTGCCCATTCTCACTACTCTTATTCAACATAGTTTTGTAAGTTTTAGCCACGGCAATCAGAGAAGAAAAAGAAATAAAAGGAATCCAAATCAGAAAAGAAGAAGTAAAACTGTCACTGTTTGCAGTTTGCAAACTGAAGAGAGGGGAGCTCCACGCAGGTCCTGGTTCTCTGCTGAGAGACCTGGGCTCCTTCCAGATGGTGGGAAGGCTCGGGCCCCGGTGACGGGAGCACAGGAGATGCGGATGCATCCTGCTCGCCGGAGAGCAGTCCTAGTCCTGGAGCTCAGAACCCTTCCCAAAGCCCGTGCTCTGCACTTGCGCTAAGGCTTACCAGGTCAAGTGCTGGGCCTTGAACCCAGAAGAGCTGATGGACTGGGAAAGCGTCACAAGCTTTTAATGTAAAACGGCTTTTAATGTAAAACGGCTCATTTCATAAAGGGTATGGTGGTTATTTCAGCCAAATGTGTCCTTCTCAAGAAGCTTGGGGTGTTTTCTTGTTGTTGTTGTTGAGTTTTCTTTTTGTTTTTTTGTAACAGAAAGTAATTGAGTGAGGACCTAGCGATAGATACTAGGGCTCCTCATGTTTCATTTCATTTGTCCCTCTGGGCACCAGATAGGATTGTATCAATATTTACCCATGAAAAGATTTTTTTCACCTTTATTTTTTATTTTATTTTTTTACAACTTTATTGGAGTATAATTGCTTCACAATGGTGTGTTAGTTTCTGCTTTATAACAAAGTGAATCAGTTATACATATACATCTGTTCCCATATCCCTTCCCTCTTGCGTCTCCCTCCCTCCCACCCTCCCTATTCCACCCCTCCAGGCGGTCACAAAGCACCGTTCTGATCTCCCTGGGCTATGTGGCTGCTTCCCACTAGCTATCTACCTTACGTTTGGTACTGTATATATGTCCATGCCTCTCTCTCGCTTTGTCACAGCTTACCCTTCCCCCTCCCCATATCCTCAAGTCCATTCTCTAGTAGGTCTGTGTCTTTATTCCTGTCTTACCCCTAGGTTCTTCATGACATTTTTTTTCTTAAATTCCATAGATATGTGTTAGCCTACGGTATTTGTCTTTCTCTTTCTGACTGACTTCACTCTGTATGACAGACTCTAGGTCCATCCACCTCACTACAAATAACTCAATTTTGTTTCTTTTTATGGCTGAGTAATATTCCATTGTATATATGTGCCACATCTTCTTTATCCATTCATCCAGTGAAATTTTTTTTAATTAACAGGCTTTATTTTTTAGAGTTGTTTCAGATTCACAACAAAATTGAGAGGAAGGTGCATAGATTTCCCATGCACACCCTGCTCCCACATATGGACAGCCTCCCCCATGATCCACATCCCCGCCAGATGGTGCATCTGCCACAGTCGATGAACCTACACTGGCATGTCATTATCACCCAAAGCCACAGTTTACATTAGGATTCACTCTTGGTGTTGTACATTCCGTGGGTTTGGACAAGTGTATAGTGGCATGTGTCCATCATTATGACATCATACAGAGTCGTTTCACTGCCCTATAAATCCTCTGTGTTCTGCCTGCTCATCCCTCCCTCCCCCAGTCCTTGGCATCCTTTTACTGTCTCCATAGTTTTGTCTTTTCCAGAATGTCTTTTCCAGAGTTGGAATCACACAGGATGCAGCCTTTTGAGGTTGGCTTCTTTCCCTTACTAAGACGCATTTAAGGTTCCTCCGTATCTTTTCCTGGCTTGATACCGTGTTTCTTTTAGTGCTGAATAATTTTCCGTTGTTTGGATGGACCACCATCCATTTATTCATCACCTTCTGAAAGATGTCTTGGTTGCTTCCAAAGTTTGGCAATTATAAATAAAGCTGCTGTCCACACCCATGTGCAGGTTTTTGGTGAGGACATTACGTTTTCAACTCTCTTGCCTACATACAAAGCAGTGCAACTGCTTGGCTTTATGGTAAGAATAGGTTTAGTCTGGCAAGAAACTGGTTAACTGTCTTCCAAAGTGGCTGCACCATTTTGGATCCCCAGCAGCAATAAGCGAGGGTTCCTATTGTTTCATATCCTCAACCAGAGTTTTGTGCTGATTTCTGTACTTTTCACAGCAGACAAAAATCTCAGGTGGGTGCAATGTAAGAGGAATGGGAAACATTCAAGGTATGGTTAAGCTGACTCCTCTTTGTGGTCAGAAACCAGCGTGGAAAAAGCCAGAGCGGTGGAACACCTGCTTTAGAGAGCCACTTCTCAGCCTGCCCTGCGAGCCCATTTCAGAATCC
This sequence comes from Hyperoodon ampullatus, assembly GCF_949752795.1. Taxonomy (NCBI): domain Eukaryota; kingdom Metazoa; phylum Chordata; class Mammalia; order Artiodactyla; family Ziphiidae; genus Hyperoodon; species Hyperoodon ampullatus. Next base: position 3,364,234 of record NC_136913.1, on the reverse strand, counting down.
GAGTCGTTAAATCAAAGACCAACAGCTCTCCATCCTGTCTGACCCACAGAATCTTAGAGCCTCTGTGTTACAGCAGAGCATCCTTTATGGAAATTCTGAAAAGGACCCCAAACAATGGAGGTGGGTGACAGGGGATTGAATCTACAAATTCATGCTGTGAACTTAATTTCTTCAGAGGAAGCTTATATTAAAATGACTTCTCAGGGTATATAGTTAATCACCTTTTCTGCTCATCTCCACTGGCCCCTGGAATAGTCATCTTGGAGTCAATGAAATGGTTTAAATGTTTGCTCTTCTTTTATTGGTCATTTCTGTTTAGAATAAGGGTGATAGAAGGAGCACAGTCATCAAGCACAGACATTTACATAATTGCCACTTGCTAAGGTGAGCATTATAAAGCAAACCCAATATCCCTTAAAACTAAATAGCAAAATGTTGCTAAATAGAAAGAAGTCATTTGCTATTCCCTTGAATAAAGTCCTTGCCAACTTGGTAACTAAACATTTCATCTCTTTTAGGGGCAAAGGGCCATGTGTTTGATTTAGCAGTGACCATTACAACACTAGAGTTATTATCTTTGCAGTTATAATGTGGACATTACTTAATCTGTTTACACATTCTTCGAAATGTCGAATGAATGTCTCATGTGGTCTATTTCAAATGAGAGTGGCAGTCTTCAAATAGCTCTATTAATATTCTAACGATTAAAGAAAATACAGTTTTTGAAAGATAGTGTTTTTCATCTCCTGTCCCATGTGGGTATCGTTTAAGAATGTGAGGCTACCTATATCCAATTATAATAAAATAAATTGGAAGTAATTTTATTAAATGATGTAATTTATGAAATGGACATGCTGATCTCCACTTGTTTAAATTACTGTTACCCTTTAGCTATTCATATGTTTCGATTTTTTCCTTTTAATCACTGCTTGATCTAAATTTGTATATATTGTACTTTCAGAGTTAAATGGTAATTATTTTGTCTTTCCCCCTCGGTTTACCCCCTTGAAGCTCTGGGAGAAAATGTGTTTGAACTTATTAGTTCTCACCATTATTGTATTATTGGTCAATGCTAATTAAATGACATGGAAGTCAGATAATTTTTCTGTAAGATATTATTTCTTTGTTGGCTAACCTGGAGGTAGATTTTATTGAAAGGATATGTTTCTTTACAAAGAATATGTGTGCAGTTTCAATCTTAGTAAGTTTGTATGTGTGCACATGTTTTACATATTTACCTATAAAACATAGACAACTTAATATCCTAACATAAAGGAATAATATACAGCTATCTGCATATACTACTATAATTTTATCTGTGTAAGAATAGAATGTCTGAGTCATAGGATATGCTTATTTTCAACTTTGTTGATGCCGCTAAAAGAGTTTTAGGTGACTCTTCCAATTGCAGTGTAAAGCATCAGCATGGGAGAGATTCCATTTATTCCGTATCATTATTGCCAGTGCTTGCAATGGTCAGTCTTTTTAATTTCAGTTACTCTGGGAGATGAAGGCTGTATATGGTTTTCATGTATATTACACAGATGACTAAGAATGGCATTTTAATATCTTACTAAGTGAAGTGCCTATTTTATTGGGTTCTTTTTTTTTGCGGTACGCGGGCCTCTCACTGTTGTGGCCTCTCCCGTTGCGGAGCACAGGCTCCGGACGTGCAGGCTCAGCGGCCATGGCTCACGGGCCCAGCTGCTCTGCGGCATGTGGGATCTTCCCAGACCGGGGCACGAACCCATGTCCTCTGCATCGGCAGGAGGACTCTCAACCACTGTGCCACCAGGGAAGCCCTTTATTTTTTATTAAGTAGTCTGTCTTTTTATAATTTATACAAAACAATGTTTTACAAATGCTGGATATGAGCACTTTGTTGGGAATATCTAATATTAAATATTATTGCAAATATCTCTTTTTAGTAGCTGGTACTTTCATGATTTAATGGTGTGGATTGAAAACCAAACATTTTTTTCCTTTTTTTTTTTTTAAATTGTAATATACATGATTTACAATGTTGTGTTAGTTTGTGGTGTACAGCAAAGTGATTCAGTTTTTTATATATATATATATATATTTGTATATATATATATATATATATATATACTCATTGTATATATATTTTTCAGATTCTTTCCCATTATGGTTTATTACAGGATATTGAATATAGTTCCATGTGTTATACAGTAGGTCCTTGTTGTTTACCTGTTTTATACATAACAGTTTGTATCTGCTTATTCCAAACTGCTAATTTATCCCTCCCCCATTCCCCTTTGGTAACAATAAGTTTGTTTTCTGTGTCTGTGAGTCCGTTTCTGTTTTGTAAATAAGTTCATTAGTATAATTTTTTTGATTTCACTTATAAGTGTTATCATATGATATTTGTCTTTCTCTGTCTGACTTCACTTAGTATGATCATCTCCAGGTCCATCCATGTGGCTGCAAATGGAATTATTTTCTTTCTTTTTTAAGTCTGAGTAATATTCCATTGTATATATGTACCACATCTTCCTTATCCATTCATCGGTCGATGGACATTTAGGTTCCTTCCATGTCTTTTCTATTGTAAATAGTGCTGCTTGGAACACAGGGATGCGTGTATCTTTTCGAATTAGAGGAAAATCAAATATTTAAATGTTGAAAGTAGTGGTTCAGTTTATCACTCTTTTCCTTTTCTGTAAAGTTGTGTGTTAAAAAAATAATAAAAAATAAAACAAAAAACATGAGATCTTCACAAAATTTTAAGTTTAGTATTCTTGACTACAAGCACCATGTTATACAGCAGATGTCTATAACTTTTTTTCATCTCACCCGATGAACTTACTCATCTGAATAGCAAAAAGCTTTCTTGAGTGGGTTCCTTAAAAAAAAAAAAAACTTTAATCCCTTTTCAAGAAAATATCATCCTTGTTCAAGAATATATCATCCAAGTAATCATTGTTAAGCTTTCCTGTGTACATCTAAAATTCAGATCACTACTGTGTTTAAAATTGATAACCCACAAGGACCTACTGTAGAGCACAGAGAACTCTGCTTAATATTCTATAATAACCTACATGGGATAAGAATTTGAAAAAGAATAGATACTTGTCTATGTACCACTGAATCACTTTGCTGTACGCCTGAAACTGACACTGTAAATCAACTATACTCCAATATAGAATAAAAATTTTTTTAAAAAAGAAAAGACATTACAACTGAACATAAAAGTTATAAAATGTTAAAAGAAATTCAGATCAATTACTTTTTTGGTGTGAGATGAAGTGGTTGGTTTTTGTTTGTTTGTTTCTGTGGAGGTACCCAAATCTCCTCTACTATTTATGCCATCATATGCTTTCCTTAGGATCTGTGGTCCAAATTCCATCATGTGTTACTTATCTATAGATATTTTTCATTTTCTTCTTCCTATCTCTGAGTCAAAAATTCACAGTCTTATGGATAAATTAATGTAAGTCATTATTTTCTTTTAAAGGTGTCATTTGTTACTGCGATATCTTTTAGGTGTTCTTTGTCTTTTTTTTAAACCTGTTTTTTATTGTGTGTTTTTTTTTTTTTATTTATATTGAACTTTCCTGGGGTTCATATGGCTTCCTGGACTTGGACTTAATTCCGACTTAATTCCAGGGAACAGTGTGGAAAAATTCTTAGAGATTATCTTTTCAAATATTGATTCTCCCCTCTTCTTTTTCTTCCATCCTAGACCTCCAGTTGCATGTGTGTGGCATCACTTTTCTGTGTCTTGTATGTCATTCTTTTTCCCTCAAGTTTCCTTTCTTTTGTCTTTCAGTGATTCTTTCCACTAATTAATTCTGTCTTCTACTGTAACTGATGTCCTGTCAATTTTATTCATTAGTTTTGTTGTCAGTTCTAGAATTTCTAACCCATATTTTATGTTTTCCTTTGCTCTGTTGATATTACTAACCATCTGAGTTTTTGAACATACTAATCACAGATTTTTTTTTGATATACACTGTCATACTTACTTTTTTGACCAAGGTGTTAGGCTTTTTTTTTTTTTTAAAGAAGATTTTGGGGTTAGGAGTTTAGTAATTTATTTATTTTTGCTGCGTTGGGTCTTCGTTTCTGTGCGAGGGCTTTCTCTAGTTGTGGCAAGCGGGGGCCACTCTTCATCGCGGTGCACGGGCCTCTCACGATCGCGGCCTCTCTTGTTGTGGAGCACAGGCTCCAGATGCGCAGACTCAATAGTTGTGGCTCACGGGCCTAGTTGCTCCGCGGCATGTGGGATCCTCCCAGACCAGGACTCGAACCCGTGTCCCCTGCATTAGCAGGCAGATTCTCAACCACTGCGCCACCAGGGAAGCCCTAGGCTTTTTATTTTAAAATTTTCAGTTATAAACCAATTTTAGCTTTACAGAAATACAAAAAAGAAAAGTTACAAAATATAGAGTTTCCATCTCTCTCTCATCCCACTTCCCTTAATTTGTTATGTAACTTCAGTACAATTATCAAGAACAAGAAATTAACCTTGTACAACACTATTAACTAAATTGCAAAATGTATTTGTATTTCACCAGTTTTCCCACTCATGTCCTTTTTCTATTCCAGACTCCTAACCAAGATCCCAAAATGCATTTAATTTTTATTTCTTTTCAGTCTCCTACAGTCTGTAATAATCTTCAGTCTTTCCTTGTTTTTTATGACCTTACCCATTTTGAGTAATATCGATCAGTTATTTTGTCAAATCTCCCTCAATTTTGGTTTGTCTGATATTCTCTTATGATTGTACAGACTGCAGGTATGCATTTTGGGCAAAAATACTCCAGAAATGATGCTATATCTTCAGCCTGTCCTATCACGGGATTCATCATGTTGATATGTATTATTACTGGTGATATTGACCTTAGTGAAGGCGGTAATCACAGGTGTTTAAAACTCCTATTCTGATATGTATAATACCTGGATTGGTTGCAGTTTTTCGGGTTTTTTTTGTTTTTGTTTTTTGTCTCTCCACATTTATCTTGGTTTTCAGCCATTTGTTAGTGTTTCCTTGTATCTCCGGTACATTGTTTTAATGTTGGCATTGTTTAAAGTAATTTTCAGAAACAAAATTTGCCTTGGGATGGTGTGATCTTCCTTCAAAGAGGGTTGATTTTTGCTTGCTCTAATTGCATCGTATGGACAGATTTAAGGCTAGTTTTCATTCCTCACCAAGACCCATTTTTTAATCTATTTCTGGTTCATCACTAGTCTTATGATACAGCTCATCAGGGTCCCAGAATGAAGCTTGGGATTTTTTTTTTTTTTTTTTTTTTTTTTTACCAGATCCCTGCTCCAAGGCAGGCTCTCCTGTCCAGTTTTTGTCCTCCAGCTTCACAGTAAATGTCACTGGCTATCCTCTGGTCCTCAGACTCAGGCAATGCTTACTTCAATGCCACTGATGAGTCATTAATACCTTGAGGGTTGCATTGGTGTCAGAGGATGAGTTAACGTCTACTGGTCACTCAAATCCTCACCGTCTTGGGACCTCTCAGATACTTTCAAATAGACGTCTTTGAAAATGTCTGTCTTCTTATGGTTGGTCAATAGAGAAAATTCTCACACCTCAAGGCTTAATGTAAAATAACAATGCTAATAACAAATAAGAATTTAAAAATCCCCATGCTCATGGGACAGGTTGCCTATACTCACTCTGCATGTACTGGTGAGGTCTCAGCTTCTACCTGTTAACACCTAATAATTGTCCATTTCTTCCATGGGTCTCTTGGCTTTAGCACACTGTTACAGGTCTGTCTTGGAGTTGTCAGAATGTCTAACAACTAAGGAATTTCCTTCCTTGATATTGAGTTCATGACCTATATATTTTGTTATATTTTTTTCAGTATTTGTTTGTGTTTGAAATGAGAACAGAATACTCCCTATCATCTCAATCCATTATACTGATCAGAAGTTACCGACATGATTATATTCAATTTTTTGGACTCAGGTGTATTTTCTTTCTTGTTTTAAAAAAAATTATTTATTTATTTATTTTGGCTGCACTGGGTCTTAGTTGCAGCATGTGGGATCTTTAGTTGCAGCATATGGGCTTCTTAGTTGCGGCATGCAGGCTCTTAGTTGCAGCATGCCTGCGGGATCTAGTTCCCCGACCAGGGATCGAACCCGGGCCCCCTGCATTGGGAACACAGAGTCTTATCCACCAGACCACCAGAGAAGTCCCCTCAACTGTATTTTCAATTCATTTAAATTTTGAACATAAATATTTTAAGCTTACTTCTCCACTGGAAAATTCAGTAATTAAGTTACACATTTTGAATCCTGAGCTAATTGGATTCGATACAGAAAAAGACATTGTGCACAAATGTTCTCAGCTGTAAACATCCCCATGGATTTCTAACAACTTTTATTTCATCACTCATTTCTCTTTAATTCTCTCTCTCCCTCTCAGACATACATGTACCTTTGTGTTTACAACTGGGTGAATCTATTTACAGAAAAGTTGGTCACAGAGGGAAGGCAAAGAATGCCACGAACAAAAATCTAGAAACAACAAAATATTTGAGGAATCACTAATTTATGTGAAAGTGACTTAAAAGTGTACCCAGCCATAGGCTAGTCTATGGACTTGTTCCTGTAGGTTGGATAGAATATCAATGTATTTCATGACCATGTTACAGAAGATAGCCGTGGTAGGACAGATTAGATGCAGACATCTTTGCTTTCAACATCAGAATGAATTACAATGTGTTCTCTATATTTGAATAGTTTTGTGAATTATTTCACTTCCTTTATCAAAGCTTATAAAAGATTAAAAAAGATGAATGGTTGGCATTATGCAATATAAAATGTACATCATTATTGTGTTTATTACTGTTTAGCCAACCTTCAATTTTTTGAGTTGTTTGTTTTGGTTTCATGCCATAAAGTTTCTACAACTTGAAATGTTAAATGTTTGAATGTTCCTGCTTATGTGAGGATTTGAAACCACAGTTTAGATGATATATGTTTGCAGACATGCTCCTGCATATGTTTTTTTATCCCACTTCCACCATCTTTATTTTTAACCAGCAAGTAAGAGATTTTTCTCAGTCACTTGAAAATTTAAAAACAAACAAATAGGAAAAATTAGATGCAGCATATGTACTCTCAGCGTAAGAGAGAACTTGGAATTTTTAGTTATATTATCTGTATGATAATAACAAAGCTACTGGACATGGCATGAATTTCTTTTCTTCCAGTTTCATTGAGATATAACTGACATACAGTACTGTACAAGTTTAAGGTGTACAGTGTAATGATACACATATTGTGAAAAAATTACTGCAATAAGTTTTGTTAACATCCATCATCTCACAGAGATATAAGAAAAGAAAAAGAAAAAAGTGGTTTTTTCCTTGTGATGAGAACTTTTAGGATTTACTCTTAGCAACTCTCAAATAGGCCATACAGCTTTGTTATAGTCATCATGTTGTACATTATTTCTCCATTGCTTATTTATCTTATAACTGAAAATTTGTATCTTTTCACCACCTTTCTCCAATTCGTCAACCACCCATCCTGTCTCTGCTAACCACAAATCTGATATCTTTTTCCATGAGTTTGTTTGTTTGCTTTTTGATTGCATGTGTAAGTGCGACCCTACAGTATTTGTCTCTCTCTAACTTATGTCACTTTAGCATAAGACCCTCAGGATAAATCCATGTTGTCACGAATGGCAAGATTCACTTAGTTTCAATGGTTGAATAATATTCCAATTTTTTCTTTATCCATTCATCTGTAGGTGGAAACGTAGGTTGTTTCCATGCCTTGGTTATTGTGAGCAGTGCTGCGGTGAACATAGGGTTGCAGATATCTCTTGGACATGATAATTTTGTTTCCTTCAGATAAATACCCAGAAGTAAACTGCTGTGTTATTTGGTAACTCTGTTTCTTTTATATTTATTTATTTTTCCCTTTTTTCTTTTTTGGTGGTGTCAGGTCTTAGTTGTGGCACACAGGATCTTTGTTGAGACATCTGGGATCTTTTCATTATGGCATGCGGTCTGCTCAGGTTTCTCTCTAGTTCCGGCATGCAGGCTTCTCTCTAATTGTGGCACGTGGGCTCTGTACTTTGCAGCTTGCGGGCTGCCTCGATGAGGTGCGTGAGCTCAATAGCTGTGGCGCACGGGCTTAGTTGCCCTGTGGCATGTAGGATTTTAGTTCCCTGACCAGGGATTGAACCTGCATCCTCTGCATTGGAAGATGGATTCTTTACCACTGGGCCATTAGGGAAGTCCCAGTAGTTCTATTTTTAATTTTTTTGAGGAGCCTCCATACTGTTTTCCAGTGAGGAATTATACAGTGGGTGATGGAGGTGTGGACACTATAAAAGATCCTCATCCAAAAGAATGAATAAATCATGAGAAGGTGAAAGGTGAGTGAAGGCCAAACATTTGAATCTCTGAGAAGAAAAGGAAGGAGAGGGAAATATTTGAAGTTAAGAGGACTCTCATCTTGACCTAAAGAACAACATGGAGCCCAGGACTTTGTGTTCAGGAAACAAAACAGAGTTACTAGCTTTCAAGTTGGTGTCGTTGACACAAGTTAACAGAAGACATGTTCACATTTCCTCCTTTTGTAAACTTTAAAGTCACTGCGTCCAAACAATTGCAACTTGCTGAGAATCTTGAACATTTCAATAGCCTTATTCTTAGAGGTGAGCACCTCTCTAGAGCAGAAAGTGAAGCCAGGCAAGCACAGCCTTAAGGTTTCTAGAAAATGTAAGAAAAAAAATAAACTCAAAACCTTCAGTGGAAGTGATACTTCTGCTTTGGGGTTGCTCCAGAGATGAGCTTAAATATCTCTCTTTGGTGATCCAAGCTGTTTAATATTATGTGTGTGTGTGTGTGTGTGTTTCCTCCCTGCACTTCAGTGAAAAACTCCTCATTTTGATTCCCTTCTTTTGTCTATAAGGGAAACAAAATTAATGCACGTATACTAGAAAAATTTACCGGGGCTTGGAGCTTGAAAATGTTTTTAAATTAATTTTTGGCTGCATTGGGTCTTTGTTGCTCTGCATGGCCTTTGTCTAGTTGCAGCGAGCGGGGGCTACTCTTCGTTGCGGCGTGCGGGCTTCTCATTGAGGTGGCTTCTCTTGTTGCAGAGCATGGACTCTAGGTGCATGGGCTTCAGTAGCTGTGGCTCACGGGCTCTAGAGTGCAGACTCAGTAGTTGTGGTGCACAGGCTTAGTTGCTGTGCAGCATGTGAGATCTTCCCGGACGAGGGCTTGAACCCGTGTCCTCTGCATTGGCAGGCGGATTCTTAACCACTGTGCCACCAGGGAAGTCACATGGTTTTCTTTTTTCACTATCTCCAAAATGATCTTCTCTGCTGAAAAAAAAAAAAAAAACAACTGCAACTAATTTTTTAAAATTCCAAAGGATCTTTGAGCAATATTGTCTATTGGAGAATCCAGTTTGGATTCATGTGTAGTCTGATCATATTTTCTGCATGTCTTGAATATGCTACTTTCAGAGAGTCACAAAAGGTAAGGCTGTTATTACAATTCACTCCTCCTGGGCCTTTCATCCCACTAGAGCCAGCTGTTTATTTACTTGTCATGAATGCAAACCTGGAGACTTTATACTTTGAGAGATTAGGGATCCTGGAATTCTTTTCAGTGTGTGGAGCATTAATTAAAGTGAGTAGCATTCAGGTTGACAGTTGTAATGAAAAGAAATAGAGGGAGTTCATGAACTTAAAGGTAGTTATGGAAGATTGAAAAGCACATTTCCTTAAAAGCAAAAATAAACAAATGGGACCTAATCAAAACTTATAAGCTTTTGCATAGCAAAGGAAACTGTAAACCAAATAAAGACAACTTATGTACTGGGAGAAAATATTTGCAAATGATGTGACCAATGAGGGATTAATTTCCAAAATAAAGAAACACCTCATACAACTCAGTAACCAAAAAACAAACAGCTCAATCAAAAAAATGGGCAGAAGACTTAAATAGACATTTCTCCAGAGAAGACATACAGATGGCCAACAGGCACATGAAAAGATGCTCAACAGGTTTTCCCTGGTGGCGCAGTGATTGAGAGTCCACCTGCCGATGCAGGGGACACGGGTTCCTGCCCCAGTCCAGGAAGATCCCACATGCCATGGAGTGGCTGGGCCCGTGAGCCATGGCCGCTGAGCCTGCACGTCCGGAGCCTGTGCTCTGCAATGTGAGAGGCCACAGCAGTGAGAGGCCCGCATACTGCAAAAAAAAAAAAAAAAAAAAAAGATGCTCAACGTCACTAATTATTAGAGAAATGCAAATCAAAACTACAGTGAGATACCACCTCACACTAGTCAGGATGGCCATCATTAAAAAGTCTACAAAAAATAAATGCTGGAGAGGGTGTGGAGAAAAGGGAACCCTCCTACACTGTTGGAGGGAATGTAAGTTAGTGCCGCCACTGTGGGAAACAGTATGGAGATTCCTTAAGAAACTAAAAATAGATCTACCATATGATCTAGCAATCCTGCTCCTGGGCATAAATCCAGAGAAAGCCATGATTCAAAAAGATACTTTTACTCGCAATGTTCATTATAGCACTATTTACAATAGCCAGGACACAGAAGCAACCTAAATGTCCATTGACAGACGAATGGATAAAGAAGATGTGGTACATATATACAATGCCATAAAAAAGAATGAAGCAATGCCATTTACAGCAACATGGATGGTGCTAGAGATTGTCATACTAAGTGAAGTGAGTCAGACAGAGAAAGAAAAATATAATGTGATATCTCTTCTATGTGGAATCTGAAAAAAAAAATAATGCAAATGAACTTATTTACAAAACAGAAACAGACTCACAGGCATAAAAACACACGTATGGTTACCACAGGGGTGATATGGGAGGGATAAATTAGGAGTTTGGGGTTAGCAGATACACACGACTGTATATAAAATAGATAAGCAACAAGGACCTACTGTAGAGCACGGGGAACTATTTTCAATATCTTGTAATAACCTATAATGGAAAAGAATCTGAAAAAGAATATATATGTGTATATATAACGGAATCACTTTGCTGGACACCTGAAACATTATAAATCAATTATACCTTAATAAAAAAATAATAAAACAGGCATCTTCATACTAAAAACAAAACAAAGGAAGAAAACAAAACCATGCCGTTATTCATCACCACTTCTGGCACACATTTCGTCCTGTGTTCAAGCAAGTGCTCCCTTCTTTTCTCTTCCTAGGACCACACACCTATTTCTCTTTTTTATCCTAATGACCCCATTTTTACCGTTTATTCACTCATCGTATGTCTCAGTAGATGGCAGCACGTCTGACCCATGAGTTCACAGGGTCACTCAGTTTCCTCTTTAGGGACCCAGCCTTTCAGACAAGGTCTAGTCCAAGACTGAGAACAAGGACCAATGAGATAGATGTTGACATCGCCGAGCACTTTTATCCACGACGACCTCCAGCTTCTCGTTGTTGATCGTAAAATTGAACTCAGAGCCACCAAAATTTTGAAAACTCTTGTGCTTATGGAGGGAATTCAGTAACAATAACCGCAAGCATTGTGTACAACCGTAACCGTTTAGAAACACTGACAGTGCCCCCCACCCCCGCCTTTGAATCCCTGTTGTGTATTTAATTCCAAGCAAGATACTTCTCAGCAGTGAGGACGCTGAGCAACAACACGCTTGGGTGTCTTCACAGCATAGAGTCCCTAGAACTACTGTTGCTCACGGGGTGCAATGCTTTCAGACATCAGGGGTACATTAGTGCAGTCAGCAAGGGTGAAATGTGCAGACTGAAAAACCCCACCTCTGCATTCACACTCATGCACCGACGTTTCTCTAACCCTAAAAGCCTCAGAGCCTGCTGTTCCCCTGCAAACCTTCGTTTTCGTGTTTACGCATTGTGGTTTTAATTATTATCAATGTCTACAAAATGGAATGATCTTCGTTTGCAATCAATCCAGAAGAACATTTAGGCCCTAAAAAACTGTTCCTACACATGGCGGGGGGTCCTTAGAACAGAAGAGAAACTAAATCGAACATTCAGTGAATGATCTTTTTATTGTTGTTGTTTTGTTTTCAGTCCCACACCACCGAGCTATTATTTTTATTTATTTATTTTAATTGAAGTTTAGTTGCCGTACGGTATTATATAAGTTACGTGTATATAGTATAGTGTTTCACCATCTTTAAAGGTTATACTTCATTTATAGTTATTATAAAATACTGGCTATATCCCCTGGGTTGTACAGTATATCCTTGTAGCTTATTTTATACCTAATGGTCTGTACCTCTTAATCCCCTACCCCTATATTACCCCTCCCCCTCCCCTCTGGTAACCATTAGGTTGTTTTCTGTATGTATGATTCTGCTTCTTTTTTGTTATATTAATTAGTTTGTTGTGATTTTTAGATTCCACGGATAAGTGCTATCATACAGTATTTGTCTTTCTCTGCCTGACTTATTTCACTAAGCATAATGCCCTCCAAGTCCGTCCATGGTGCTGCAAATGACATTATTTCATTCTTTTTCATGGCTGAGTAATATTCCATGGTATATATGTACCACATCTTCTTTATCCATTCACCTGTTGATGGGCACTTAGGTTGCTTCCATTTCTTGGCTATTGTAAATAGTGCTGCTATGAACATAGGGGTATATGTATCTTTTCAAAATTGTGTTTTTGGTTTTTTTGGATATATACCCAGGAGTGGAATGATCTTTGACAAGGACAGTGAGTAATGTAAACAATTCAATAATTATAAATGAAGATCATGCCAAGACTTTTGAAATGAGGCCGAAGAAATCAGAGAAGAGAAACATATGTCTTTAGAAATTACATACAATTACAATTTTAAAATTACAGTTTTCAAAATAGGGGTCTCTAATAGCCAATTAAACCAATATTTATAATTCCTCAAATCTTAAGTTCATTAAGCCCTTTATAGAAACTCATGAAAATAAATGCCATTATTATAATGGTGAAGAGAATGACATGGCAACTTTAGAAAGTAATCACAAAGGAACTTTTATTGGTGCTGAATTATGTGTATTTGTTTCTTTAACTGATTAACCTTTCTAATAGATACATGCTGTTTTATCAAAATGAGTTATCCTAGCTTTCTTTGGAATTTGATAGAAAGTTTTCCACTTTACTACCTTGAAATATTTTTTGAGAAAAAGAATGCTATACTTTGAATAATTTAGAAGGTAACTAATGAATTAGATTATAGGCTTCCTTAAAATTTAATTGAGCACCTATTCTGATTGGCTTAAAGAGATTAATAAAGGTTTATATATATGTAAACAAGAAACATTTAGATTTCTAGAAGAGACATTTTATTCCTTACACTTTAAGTGTTTTGGCTTTTTAACAAATGTGTATGCATATATATACACATACTGTGTTATTTCATTCTTTGTTTTCTGAGTGAACCTGTAAGTCACAAAGAAAAATGATTCAAATATAAGTTTGTTTAATGGCCTTGGCTAGTAGTATATAAGAAGCAACTGAAAATTGTACTTCAATATTTTTCTCTTTTTAAGAATACTTAGTGTGAATTATTATAGAAGTAAAAGCTCACATGATATATTTACCCAGATACTTTTTTAAAAAATTAGTTATATGTAATGATTCTGTTTTATAAATTGTTATTGGCCATATTTTGATCTTATCATAATCTCACTTAAGCAAGTCTTCAGTTTGTTTTTCCTGAAAACCTAAATAATTTGAGTTACCTATATATTGGTGTATCTTGGTAATACACTAATATCACAGTCAGTAAACATTACAATTATAAAATAATAGAAGTGCTTCCTAAACTAAATTATTATAGGCCATAGCTATATAGTAAGGGATTTATTTGTTTTATCTCCAAAGAAAAATAACATAATGTAAAAACATAAGCAGACTTATGTGAAAAGTGTTTAAAATGAGACTTTCCAATAACAAAAGTTAATTCCTTTATTCTTCATAAGAAGTTGGAAAGAGATGTTATTTTATTTTTCGTTTCAACAAATTGAGTACAATTTTGAATCTATAAACTAACTACTAAGTGAGCTGAAAGAGTCTCAACCTGATAATTTAAAAAGCAAATAAAATTAAACGAAGATAACAGAAAAGAGGAAAAAGAGATAGATAAATAGCATAAGGATATAACGTAGGAGCACAAACCCTACTGTGACCTGCCCATGAGAGAGATCTAGGTGGCGTGCTCCTTGTGAGAATCTAATGCCTGGGGATCTGAGGTGGAGCTGAGGCAGTGATGCTAGCGCTGGGGAGCGGCTGCAAATACAGATTCTCATTAGCAGAGAGGTTTGACTGCACAGAGACCATCATAAATCAATGGCTTGCAGACTCACCTCAAAACCCTATCAGTGAGTGGCACGTGAAAACAAGCTCAGGGCTCCCAGTGGTTCTGCATTATGGCGACTTGTAGACTTATTTCATTATCTGTTACTATGTAATAATAATAGAAATAAAGTGAACAATAAATGTAATGCGCTTGAATCATCCTGAAACCATCCCCCCTTACCAGTCCATGGAAAAATTGTCTTCCACAAAACCAGTCCCTGGTGCCAAAAAGGATGGGAACCACTGATCTAAAGGGAAGGAGGGATAGAAGACGGAAAAGAGTTTAGTACACACAACTCAGAAGAAAAATAATACGTCATTAAAACAAAGACAAACCCTTGGAAGCAAAAAAAAAAAAAAAAAAAAAATGTGGCGAAACCAATCTAACATATCACTTATAACAATAAATATCCACGGGGTAGAATCACTTATTAAGAGAGACATTGTCAGACCAGCTTTTTGCTGTCTCTGCAAGATACAGATCTATGAAGTATTCTAGATAATAGATTTAAGGAGAGAGTTATGTGTCTGGTGTGTAGCACATAAGATTTCCAGAAAGGAAAGTTGTCCATTTTTAGACGATACTTGAAAGGATTGAATTGGACTGCCCAGTAAGACTGGGTTTAAAGAAACCAGTTCTAGGAAAAAAATGAAAGTTTAAGATCTGGCAAAGGGAGCATCCTACAGTGGGGTCCAAGAAGGACTATCCAGAAATGTCAGATAAAATCCAAAATTGTGTTATCTTACGAAAGCCAGTGTTTTAGCACATGGGAGTACATGCTCATATT
This sequence comes from Hyperoodon ampullatus, assembly GCF_949752795.1. Classification (NCBI taxonomy): domain Eukaryota; kingdom Metazoa; phylum Chordata; class Mammalia; order Artiodactyla; family Ziphiidae; genus Hyperoodon; species Hyperoodon ampullatus. The sequence goes on along the minus strand of NC_136913.1, from coordinate 3,349,113 downwards.
TTAAGAGTATTAGGTCATCTGGAATAGTACCTTTTTTTCTTGGAACCAAGGTAGTCTAACTCAGTCCTGAAGACCATCTTCTCTCCCTCTGTCAAGTTCTTGTAAATCATCCGCAGAGCAGTTCTGCCTGATACATGTCATATAATCCCCAAGATTTTCATGACTTAAGTTTTCTTTTTTTCCTTACATTTTTGAGGAATGACCAGAGTTGGGAAATCATTTCAGCAGTACCTACCAACACCTGTTACATTTGCTTTTTTCCAAACTGATTCATTTTTTCTGAATGACCTTTCTGGGTTCTCCCCTCAGAATACTTCATGTTCCAGATTTCTCTCTTCTTTGCATGCTCATCAGGGCTCGTCTCTGAAACTTTGGATGGAACAAGTTTAGATGCCAAGTTTTCTTGCTCCATAGAGGTGACTAAGATTTGATGTGCTCACAAATATTTTGCAAACTCATGAGGGACATAAAACCCATAGGCAAATATATGGCAAACGACTTTAATGCTATTCATGTGTAAACCATAAGGCGTGTGACAGAGACGTGTATACGAAACACAATCCTCTAAATGTATGTTTCGATTTGTTTTTTTAAGATAGTGTTAAATACCACTCTGGAGTTGCAGAACCAAAACGAATTCCTCAACACTTAAACATTTAAAATAGAACTCTCGGGCTTCCCTGGTGGCGCAGTGGTTGGGAGTCCACCTGCCAATGCAGGGGACACGGGTTCGTGCCCTGGTCCAGGAAGATCCCACATGCCGCGGAGTGGCTGGGCCTGTGAGCCATGGCCGCTGAGCCTGAGCGTCCGGAGCCTGTGCTCCACAACGGGAGAGGCCACAACAGTGAGAGGCCCGTGTACCGCAAAAAAAAAAAAAAAAAAAAAAAAAAAATAGAACTCTCTGACAATGACGCCAATTACGTGTATTCAAAATACACGTTTTGGAAGAATTCATGGAATTCATGTGTAAAAACTAAACAATGCGACTTCCCCGTTGTGGTCTAGGGTTTTTACTGGTGTTGAATTTTAGAAAAGACATATGTACAAGGCAGTGAGATAAGCTCCGTGACACAAAATCAGCATGGCTGACATCTACAGAGAGAAAACAAAGTGAGAGGGAGTTGGGAGCATCCCTTGAATATCTGTGAAGCTCTAAAGAGAAAGATGTGATTACTTTTCTCACTGACAAACAAGTAGCAACGTTCATGCAGATAGGACTTGGCATCCTGAAATTCTACTCTGTTTTGTATATTGGCATAAATTCCTTAAGGATATTAACTCATATTTGTTGGGAAATTGACTTTCATTATCTAATCAAACTTCAGTTCTTAAGATATGAGTTTAATCCATCTTTCAAACGACGAATTAACTAGAAAATTAGAACGTTTAAAAAAATTATTTAATATTTGGTAATACAGTAGCCCTCATGTTAAAAGATCACCTAAATAAAATTTGTAGTTCTTAAACTGCCAGGAATACACATTTTTTAATGAAAACGGATGGCTTTTAAGTTACTGTAATTTTTTCGTTTGGTTGCGTGGAGACTTGAATCTAGGGAGAAAGGGTTCTAGACATACAGATGTTATAAGTTTGTGATACTAACGTTGCTCGTTATTTACACAAAAGGATCTACTGTCTCTGGGAAATTACTAAACTGACAGGTCATTTATCTGGACAAATGGTTATCATGGGTAAGAGGTGAAGAATCTCAGAATACCATGGGTCCTTTTCATCATATGCCTAATTAATTCCAGGGCTAATAGGAATTTCTGCCGGTGGCTGAGCAACTCTGTAAAGTTACGTGAATTAAAATAGCAATTCAGAGTGCAGAGTATGTCATTCATGACCCAGTCAGAAAAACAGGACCTACACCAGCTAGCTGAAGAGGAGAATTACATGTTGGAAGCTGTTTGCCAATGTATTGAGAGAGCTGGAAAGCTGCACTGGGGATGGAGAGAGCCTTTCCAGGCATGAGCCGCCCGAGGGAGTCTGGGTACTGGACCTAAGTGTCAGGCGCTGGGACTGTGCAGAGGACAGAGCTGCAGATGGCATAGCTTCTTTTTTTTTTTTTTCTTTTTATAAATTTATTGGTTTTATTTATTTATTTTTGGCTGCGTTGGGTCTTCGTTGAGGTGAGTGGACTTCTCATTGCGGTGGCTTCCCCTGTTGCAGAGCACGGGCTCTAGGCAAGTAGGCTTCAGCAGTTGTGTCATGCGGGCTCAGTAGTTGTGGCTCACTGGCTCTAGAGCACAGGCTCAGTAATTGTGGCTCACGGGCTCAGTTGCTCTGTGGCATGTGGGACCCTCCCGGACCAGGGATCGAACCCGTGTCCCCTGCATTGGCAGGCGGACTCTCAACCACTGCGCCACCAGGGAAGCCCTGGCATAGCTTCTTGAAAAGCGGATGCAAAGCAGTATCTGGGTTCTCACCTCCTTTCTCCTTCCCGTGCCCTATCTCAGCCTCCTGTTGGTGACAATAAGATGCCAGCTGGCAGGAGAGCCTGGCGCCTGCAGACAGAGCAAGCTGAGGGTGAGGATGGCTCTGAGCAAAGGGGCAAATGACCAGCGTGTGTGCGTACACACACACTCACACGGCTTACACATTTTAAATTCTATCCAGCCTCAAAAAAGAAGGAACTTCTGCCATATGTGACAACATGAATGATGCTGGAAGACATGATGCCTAGTGAAATAAGCTGATAAGAGAAGCACACGTACCGCACGATCTCCTTTATACGTGGACTCTGAAAGGGTCACCCACAGAAGCAGAGAGTCCAGTAGTGGTTGCCCATGTCTGGGGGCTGCGGGCATGAGGAGTGGTCGGTCAAAGGGTGCAAAGCTTCAGTTACGCTGGATGAATACATCCCACAGATCTTGGGTACAGCACACACCTCTAGTTCACAAGACGGTGGTGTGCACATCAGCATTTCTTACAAATGTACATCTCATGGGGAGTGTTCTTACCACAAAACTAAACCAAAGGGACACAAGGAAACTTGGCGATGTGTTAGTTGTGTCTGTTACCTGGATGGTGGCGATGGTATCACAGGCGTCTATGTACAAACTCATTGAATTGTACACATTACATGTGTGCAGTTCTTTGTATAGCAATGATACCTCAATAATGCTGTTACAAAGGGTTACATTTAGAAGGTGGTAGACTAAATGGCAATTGTTTCAGTGCAATTAGATTATGGGTCAAATCTTAATTTCGTTCTGTTGACTTTTAAAGATTGACTTGATTAGAATCCTTGGTGCTTGATACACCAACCCTATGAAAACAAACACAGATGGTAGAATGAATAACAAATTCTCAACTCACAGGTGCAAAGAGAAAAAAAAACATGCTAAATATTTTAAAGTAGAAACACAAGAATTAAGCATTCCATTCGCGTTCACCTAAAGTGCAGTACCCAGATCTGGAGAACTGAGGTCTTTTCATCCCTTGAAAGATCAAGGGAGAGATGATGAAATCCCAAGCTTAGTCAATGAAGAGTTTCCAATACAAAAGTCCCATACACTTGAGATTATAAAGGGTTTCATTGTGTGGGGAGGGTGAATTGGAAATGTATCATCTCCCCAAAGGTAGCAAAGTAAGTTGTTTATCTATAATCTCGGCCCCAAATAGTGGAGAAGATGATGTACCCTAGAAAACTCTGAATCACCAGGCAGTGCATGGTTAGCCAGAATAGACACTTGCACTGTGATTCTAGAACTTTGAGATATAAATTACTGTAAAGCAATCCCACAGTTGGTGTGTTCCCCCATACCTGGCAGGTACAAACGCATGTCTTCTCTGGTAGAATCTCCATTCATGACTGACGTCAACACAATCCCACAAAAACAATTGCAAGACAGATGGTTGACGCACTTGCCCAAAGTCATAAAGCACTTGCAGAGAAGAAAGCACCATGAGTAAGAAGAGCCTGTAGGCACAGGGGTCCAGTGCACAAGCCTCCAGGAACTGGAATTACCTTACACTGGTTTTTGAAATACCTGTACTGTGCAAAGACAAGAATCGCATTGATTTTTGGATTCACTCCTCATCTCCCCATGTGATTAATCACTACTTAATCCCTGTTTCCTTACCATAGTCTTTATTACTAGAACCTTTTATGACACCTGGCACACAGTAGGGCAACTTCTGATCTCGTTCCTCCTCGGAAGGTAGTTTTCTGTTCTTGGCCTGTTAGTCTTCTATAGAAGCTTCAGGAGCCACCTCAACTAGTAAAGGAAGAAACACGTAGATTTGGGTATTTTTAATAACACAAGGACATGTACACAGTGTCTAGGAAGGAGCCAGTGTTCCCTGTCTGAGACACATTTCCCTTTGAGCTTCACAAAGAAAAAAGTGGGGAATTTGATTGCACCCATGTGGAGCTTATAAAGATGTTAATGACAGAGGGTCTTCTAACACATGCCAATTGTGTATTTATTGGCATATTTAATTTTTTCAATATTGTACAGTACAGTGTCTTATTTTTCTTAAATTATTTTGTCATGTGTTAGCTATGTTTTATACACATATATAAAATATATATGCATATGTTCATATATACACATATGCACATATGGGTATACCCACACATATACACTGTGTGTGAAGTTATGTATATTGATTCATAAGTATATATCATATATAAGGTCTATATTTGATACTAAAGTATGTCTTTTGAAAAATTAATACAAACTGTCTTTTTAAAATTACACATTGTAATTCTTTGTTGCCAGTATAGAAGCTCTTTATTTTGTAAGATTCATTGCTTCTAACGGAATAAAAACTGTGTTGGCAAATAAAAACCTACCTCGAAAATCCCTGGAAAATTGACGAGAAATCAGGGGGCAGGGAAGTTGGCCATAGGCGTCTAAAAAAATACTTTGCCCTGATGTGGGCAATGAATACAAAATGAAATGCTTGGTCACAGTGTTGCCAGGAAATTAATAGTTGGATTGTAGTCATTTAAGTGGAAAAGGAAAAGTGAAGACAGAATTGAGTTCTGTGAAAAAGCATGAAGGTTGAGCTTGGAAGCCATCCAGAAATATTTTGCTTTCCCAGTAAACTTGTATTACATTCTAAGTTCATCTTTAGCTGGGCCACACGTGATTGAATACAATGCCACCAAAAACTAAGTTCATTTTTTATTCCCACTTAATTCAGTAATTTAGATTAGCAGAGTTAAAACTGTGTTATTCTGAGGACTGTTTTTATTAATGTCCTAAAGATCACTTAATTGGCTTATTCCTTGTCGTGAGTACATAACCGACAAATAGAAACCATGACATTACAGTGCAGTGGAAAAAGAGTGAATCTTTGGTTGGGAATGAAAATAAAAATATAAGCATTTTAATTTCATGGATATTAGTTCTGTAAGGGCAAATACTCCTGTGCAGCATGTGGAATCCACATTCTGAGTAGCTAATTTGGAAAATCACTTAGTCCTGTATTTCATGGGAAAAAAATATATATTCATATATATATGAATATATAGATATGAAACAGTTGGCCATTCGCTGTCATTCTGTTTGTGTAGAATTTAGCTGAGACTCTATCTATTTCTAAGGAAGAAGTATTTTGTTTTATTCTTACCTTTCCTAAATCATCTATAGGAGCTTTCTTTTTTTTTTTCCTTTTTTGCAATACACGGGCCTCTCACTGTTGTGGCCTCTCCCGTTGCGGAGCACAGGCTCCAGACGCGCAGGCTCAGCGGCCATGGCTCACCAGGGAAGCCCAGAGCTTTCTCTTTAATTCAGTAGTTAGGTTCCTAATTCTTGACTTGGAAATATTTTCTTTTTAAAAACATAGTGATATACACATTTTAAAATAATCTCATGTTATATTAATATCCTGATGCTGACATCCTTCATTTCTTCAACTGACCTTGAAACATCTAAACAGTTGTAGCATTTTGGCTAATTTGCACTGGAACTTTGTCTCAGGATGAAAACTATGTTTTTTCTTTCCATCTTTCCTAGGTGATGGGTTAAAATATATATAACCAGAAATATTTTCTAATAAAGGTAACATTGACGACTTATTACCATAAGCTATTTTTTAAATTAATTTATTTATTTATTTATTTATGGCCGTGTTGGGTCTTCGTTGCTGCGCACGGGCTTTCTCTAATTGCGGCGAGCGGGGGCTACTCTTCATTGCAGTGCGTGGGCTTCTCATTGCGGTGGCTTCTCTTTTCAGAGCGTGGGCTCTAGGCGCGTGAACTTCAGTAGTTGTGGCACGTGGGCTCAGTAGCTGTGGCTCACGGGCTCTAGAGCGCAGGCTCAGTAGTTGTGGCGCACGGGCTTAGTTGCTCTGCAGCATGTGGGATCTCCCATCCCAGGGCTCGAACCCGTGTCCCCTGCATTGGCAGGTGGATTCTTAACCACTGCGCCGCCAGGGAAGTCCCAGCATAAACTATTTTACATTGAGAGTATAGGATTTCGATAGTAAACACGAAACTTTATTTTTTCTGTAATGTTTTCACTTAATAGTTATTCAAACTGATTAACTTAATGTAACTTACCAAATTATTACTTGTGTTTTTAAATTTTAAGAGTACATTCTCCTATGTTACCTGACTTCTTCAACACAACTGTCTCTGAGAAGCATTTTCTCCCAGAAACCAATAAGATAAGAGCATCCTTAGATTTGTAAAAACCTGTCAATTCTAAAGCAAGAAAAGAGAAGAAGAAATGCTGTCATTGATAAATAACGTTCCCTTATATTCTGTCAATGTTTCCTTCAAAATCTTACCCGGGATCTTTCTAAGTTCTTAGGTGTGCCTGCAGAGCGTTAGAACTGCCTAATGGTTTGGCAATTAATTAGCGTTTCTTCTAGAAGCTTGAGATTTCCGCCTTTTGCCGTGATGTATGACCTTTCCACAAAGAGGCAATTCTTACTCCTGTTGATTTAATTACAGAGATGAACTTTAATTGCTGAAGGGTATTACCCCAGCCACGGGGTGCAAACATAGTTCCCTCTCTTATCCTTTATAATAGAAGGTCCTCTTAAGCGTCAAGCCTGGCAGAATGCACTTGAGTTCCTGCTGTTTTCCCTGATATTATGCTAGAACTTTCTCCTCCTTTTCCTCCTTCTTCTTTCTTCCTACTATTGCTTTTGTTTTTATTTTATTTAGAATGACATGCTTGTTAGATTTAGACTTACCACTTTAGGTTTTGTAGAGCTATTTAAATCTATTGGAAAAGATGAAAACCGTAACAGGCAGTGGACTTGTGGTTTTTTTTTCTTTAATTATAATTTGTATATTTTATTGCCTCTAATGTAATCATTAATTTTAATGACCAATCCTATTTTACAAACAACTGAACAGCTAAACTATGAGACAATCTCTTTTATCACATATTATTTGAGGTTCTGAAAGACCCTTTTTCAACTTAATTTAATATGTAGTTACCATGTAAGACTCTTGCATATACTTTAAAAAGGCAATATAAACAAATTAAGTTGGTTAAGGTTTTCCAAAAACTCTGACCTTCAAAGGACCAATTTCTGAAAATCTTTTTAACTCATGGGCTTCATGTCCATACTTTTAAACACAGTGTCATCCTGAATGCCATCTAGACCACTGTGATAAAGCATTTCTTTCTTCCTTTTTTTTTAACATCTTTATTGGAGTATAATTGCTTTACAATGGTGTGTTAGTTTCTGCTGTATAACAAAGTGAATCAGCTGTACGTATACATATATCCCCATATCCCCTCCCTCTTGCATCTCCGTCCCTCCCACCCTCTCTATCCTACCCCTCTAGGTGGTCACAAAGCACTGAGCTGATCTCCCTGTGCTATGTGGCTGCTTCCCACTAGCTATCTGTTTTACAGTTGGTAGTGTATATATGTCCATGCCACTCTCTCACTTCGTCCCAGCTTACCCTTCCACCTCCCTGAGTCCTCACAGGCAGTGGACTTTGATCTATGTAATATGAAATGAAAAATGTACTTCAGTGTTTTTGCCCTTTTGATTAACACTTGCTTTGTCTCTTGGAGCCAATTAAGCTATTTTTGTGTCATTTAAATTATCTTCCTATCAAAGAGAAAACACATCTAGAAAAAAGAGGGCAGATAATGGCTATCCTGAAAGATAAATCAGAAATAGCCAGCTTTCAACGAATCAGTCCTTTAATACTGTTATCTTACTGGTGGCCTTTGGACATTTTGAATACATATAGTTGAGTCACTGTGACTTCAGAATGAGTGTAGGTATTTAAAATGCATGTGTTTACAGTTGGAGCATCATAACCAATGTTCTAGCATGAGATTCACAGCCCTCACTCATGTGTAGTGATAATATAAGAGACCACAGAATTTACAGAACAGCAATAGTTATTATTATTTTGGGCCATGCTGCACGGCATGTGGGATCTTAGTTCCCCGACTAGGGATCGCATCCACGACCCCTGCAGTGTAAGCACAGAGCCTTAACCACTGGACTGCCAGGGAAGTCTCAGAACAGCAATATTATTTTGAATGTCACCCTCAGGGACTAAGGAATGCCTCTACCCTGAACTTGGATGTCACCCTCTTCAGTCTGCCAACCTCACTCTTGAGAACATTTGACTTCAACGAAACGAAACATTCTATCCAGTGTAGAAAGAAGGGGATAAGGATATATCGTGCCTCCCATCCACGGGCAGCCGGCTCTTCTCTCTTGATTTTGGAAATGTGTTTCATTCTAAATCCTCATTATATGAAAGTCAGATAAGAGCTTGGTTCCATGTTCCTGGGAGTTTCTCTTTTCAGGTCTGTTCTGTACAATCATGGCACTTCTGCACGCCGTTTAGTCAGTTGGGGGATTATTTGTGTGTGTGTGTGTGTGTGTGTGTGTGTGTGTGTGAGAGAAAGAGAGAGGTTGCGGGGGACGGAAGATAGACCAAGCCTTAATAGTCTGTTGAATTTATTGCCAAAATCATGTATTTTCACATTCAACAGAACTTCACCATTATTCACGTCACCACTTGAGACATCATCTGTGTGTGAAGGATTCTTGGCAATACGCTCAGAAAATACAGAGAAGAGAGGAGTTGAGAGATCCTGCATACATTTGACTCTTAGATGCAAAAGTGCTGAGTTGTCTGTATGTCAAAGCTGTAGAGAGATTTTTGCAAAGAAAATATTTCTAAAAATGGGGAGTCGTTGCTAGGCAGGCCCTGTTCGAGACGGGCAGGAACCAAGTAACACATATTCGGACAAAGCTTTCCAATAAAAAGCTGAAGTGTAGACTCGATATGCTTACCTCTTGGTGCTCAGGCTGTTGGATAACTTTATAAGTAGAATAAGATTGTAATTATAAATCATGGGGGAGATGTTACCCCAAACTGGCATATTGGACCCAAGATATGATGGATATCTGTAAGGGACAGAGAAAGGATTCACAAGAGGTGGATTGGAGCATAGGGATAGATACACATTAAGTTCAAGATTCAGGGTAAGTCTCCTGCTGTTTATTTCATTCCTTAGCCCTTAAGAAGTTTACCAAGAAAATATCAGGTACTTGAGCTAAAGACACATCAGTGAGCTCTTGTAGTGAAGAATAGTTTCATAACATAATTACATCTTCCGTACTCAATTTCATTGTCTAGTATGTGATTTCTTTCTTTTTGTAAAGTCAGTTTTAGATTATGTTTAACCTGTACTCTGCTGCTTGGAAATAATTAAAAGCGAGGCTCCCAGGGAGAATTTCCTTGAGTCAGGTGCCCAGTTTACAAATCACATCCAGCCATATGCGAAAAGAACACAACGTCATGACTAAGTGGCTTGTGTCCAGAAACGTCAGGTGGGTTTAACATGTGAAAATGAATCCATGTTTGTGTCTGTTGCCAGAAGGAAGATGAGAAACCATATAATCAACTTAGGAGATGCAGAAAACATATTGAAAAAAAAAAAAACTCAACAAAACTCACCAGGAGAATGAATAAGCAAATTGCAGTGTATTCATACCATGGGATATTACGCACTGGGAAAAAAAAGAAAAAGAAAAATCAAATACTGATGTGTGAATAGTATGGGTGGCTCTTATTGACATTAGGTTGACTGAAAGAAATCAGATACAGATCAGTGCACATTTGTGTGTTGAACTTAGGTTTGTATGAAGTTCAACACCAAGCAGAAAAAACAAACCGTGGTAATACAGCACAGAGCCATGGTCTTCAATCCTGGAAGGAACGTGGGAGAATTTTTTCTAGTGATAAAAATACTCTCCATCTTAAGGTGGCCAATTCATGGAATTACCAAAATATCTAAGCACATGTTTCCCATCTGTGCATTTCATAGTGTGCAATTTTTTTTTTTTTTTTTTGCGGTACACGGGCCTCTCACTGTTGTGGCCTCTCCTGTTGGGGAGCACAGGCTCCGGACGCACAGGCTCAGTGGCCATGGCTCATGGGCCCAGCCGCTCCGCAGCACGTGGGATCTTCCTGGACCAGGGCACGAACCCGTGTCCCCTGCATCGGCAGGCGGACTCTCAACCACTGCGCCACCAGGGAAGCCCCACAGTGTGCAATTTTTATCTCAATAAATTGTGACACAAGCAGATGCAACTCACAATTATGGGCACAGTAGACATTAGGGGGAAAAATGGAAGGAAAACCAGTAGCCGTATCCTGAAGCTGTGCTCCTTAAGCAAAGCTCTTTGACATCCTATCTTTGTGCCAGTAAACTATCAACGCCCACACAGGGTGCTTCATCAATGCCAGCGGGAACCATTTAATTAGTTGGCCCTGTCGGATACACATCCTTTAGCAAATGAATCCCCTGTGGGACCGAAAGTTCTGTGCACTGAGGTTAGTTGTCACACAGACTTCTCATGCATCATGAGAAGCAGTATTGGAAAGGCCCAGGAGGACTCAGGATACTATCGTACTTCATGGTGACAACTCCCAGTTGATGGGGAAGGTCACCTCTTCTGAATAAAGCTGTGACATTGGAATGACGCCACCAAGCCCAACCTTCTAGGTGTCTTTTCTCCCTGCATTGCCACAATCAAGTATTCACAGCTCCCTTGTTCGAATAGTCATTCCCACATCAACATATAAAAAAGACTGGCAGAGATGAGACAGTTCCTCTCATGGATGTTTGGCTGTCCATTTGAGTGAATGCTTCGATGTATAATCTCCACTACAGAATATAATAATATGCTCAAAAATGTCATTTACGCTGCCACTTGGATGGACATGGAAAATGACATTTATTTAGTCTGGAATCATCTGTCCTTTCTTCAAATCCCAACCTTCTAGTTAATAGAAAAAAAAAAAATCAACTACCTCTTTGACACAGTTTAACATCTTAGTTCCACTATATAATTTGAATAGTTTTTCTTATTATTAGATAGAATGTCTTGGAAAGAAATCTCAAGACTCTCAGCCTTCTAGCCTCTGCTTCTCCCCCAAAGATGTGGAGAAGGGACATCTTTGGAATCCTGGATGCAGGGGACAGAGGGTTCGCTGGGCGCCATGTTGGGCCCTTCTGGTCATTGGCATTACCCTTTGTCCATCTGGGAACTACTTGCACTGCTACTCTCCTTAATTCGTGATTCTAGCTGGTGCTGTTTATTGTCTTTTCTGTCTGGTGCACCTTGGCCATGGGTACCATTATGGTGGCCAACTCCAAGGGTCTCTCTTCCATTCATCTGATCTAGCAGCCCTCCTTTGCCTCTGTTCTGGAGTCCCGTGACCCTGCTTGGTCCTAGTGTGCTGGAAGTTTCCTGGGTACCCCAGGTTATACAGGAGATAGCCTGAGGGCAGGGCTGCCTGTCTGTTGAGGACTTTCTTCTTTCAGCCAGGAGTGCCTGGTTGAAATCTATAGCTTTCCCCTGCTTGCTCATCTCTCCACACCCTGCTGTAGAATTAGAACACAGATGCTTGTTTTCCAGTTCACACGCAAGTTCTTCAGAACTGTTGGGTCTTCCTCAAAAGGATGGTGTGTGATCATTAAGGGATGATGAGACCACAGTCAGAAGGAAACCTTTCCCACCCTTCAGTTTCCCTCCAGGACTCATATCAATAAGCCCCTTCCAGGCAACTTGTATTTAGCTGAATAGGTACGGATGGCCCTGATTTACCTAACAAGGTAAGGGAAGGAAGAAAGGAGAGTGTTGATGGGGTTCACATTAGTTTAGGACTATTTGGAAATACATATAAATAAGCCCAGTTGATAGAAATGAGTGTTACTCCTATTGCCCTGTGGAGTCTACTTTTTCTACATTGCTTAAAGAGTCTGGGTTGTTTATGAAATGCAGAAAGGTGGATAAAATATATTGCATCTGAGCCTTCACTAAGCTCTGTCTTGAATTTTGCTTTATTTTTGACTTTCTGTGAGGCTTGACTGGGTTACACGCAGCAGCCACCCGGCAGCTGCCATCGTCCTGGGTAAAGGACATGTGTTCGAAAACCTCTTAAGTTCTGTTCGAGTCCCTAAGGTTTTAACTCATCTCAACGTTTCATCTCCTCTAAGGATAATGAGTGGGGGGAAATGAGTATTATTTAGGGACTGCAATTGATTTCAAGTAAAGTTGAGGTTAGTTTACCTTTTTCTTTTCCTTTTGATTTTAGGCACATATTTTGCAACCACGATTTAATTTATTTTTGTTTTTCATATATTTTCCGTAACATCTTAATGGAAAAACCCAAGTGAGCTTTTTTGGCCAACCCAATAAAATGGGCACCTAAAAAGGTGGGTTGTCTTTTTTTTGTTTGTGTTTTGACTGTTATGCTCTACCTGAACACACACATTCATAGTAACGTATTTTGAGACTTTTTTTTTTTAATGTCTTCTACTTATTTATTTTTGGCTGTGCTGGGTCTTTGTTGCTGCACGCAGGCTTTCTCTAGTTAAGGTGAGCGGGGGCTACTCTTCGTTGCGGTGCATGGGCTTCTCATTGCAGTGGCTTCTCTTGTTGCAGAGCACGGGCTCTAGACACATGGGCTTCAGTAGTTGTGGCACACGAGCTCAGTAGCTGTGGCGCGCTGGCTCTAGCACACAGGCTCAGTAGTTGTGGCACATGGGCTTAGTTGCTCCGTCACATGGGATCTTCCGGGACCAGGGCTCGAACCCGTGTCCCCAGCATTGGCAGGCAGATCCTTAACCACTGCGCCACCAGGGAAGTCTGAGACATTTCTGAAAAATATTTGTTTTCTATTTTTTACAATCATAACCTATTGACAGGCTTTCAGTTTTGGAAGCAGATCTTAAAGTTTCTGTGAACAGAATACAGATGAATTGTCAGGGATTCCCAAGGACATACCTTGCTAGTGTATATTTTTTCTTTAAGGGGGAAAAAAGAAAAAGACAAAACAAGTCAGCATTAATCAGACTACATTTTCAGAACTTTGACTAGTTCCAATATACATGTCTCTTTTATTTTTCTTTTAAAATGTAATCAAAAAATGATCTCTATTAAAATATGTTAATTTGATTTTGGTTAACCTTTAGAATAAATTTTCTTTTCTTTGCTTTGCTTGACATATATTATTGACCTTGATGAAGCCTAAACTAGAAAGTTATTTTCAAAGATCAAAACGTGAAATAATTTTTTAAAACCTGTATTTTTAGATTAGAAATTGTGACTTCAAATAAGATAACAAGAATATTTCAATCAAAATTATAACTTAACTAAATATTGGTGAAGATCAGTAGTTTTGCTCCAAGTAGAGATATTTATTCTATTTAGGAAAAATATTTTTGTTAGACTATTACAAAAAGAAATAGATTACTGTGTTCTTAATTACATTGATATTTACCCTATATATTCCAAGTTTTCCACAGTAACAGTATCATTTAATTAATCAGAAAAGAAATGCAGCTTGTATGCTTCTTTGTTTTGAGAATATGATAAACTGTTATATATATTCATATGTATACAAATATACATACACACAGGTATTTTTTAATAATTCGGCTTCATCTATCTGTAAGTAGAAGTGGCAACATTTATAGCATTGTAATTATAAAGTGATTATTACATCTTTCCTTTATTACATGCTTATATGAAATTATTCTTAGCAATTTTTGCAGTTGCTATGGAATTCTGTTTGTTATAAAGAATATGTGTCCAGGGCTTCCCTGGTGGCGCAGTGGTTGAGAATCTGCCTGCTAATGCAGGGGACACGGGTTCGAGCCCTGGTCTGGGAAGATCCCACATGCCGTGGCGCAACTAGGCCCGTGAGCCACAACTACTGAGCCTACGCGTCTGGAGCCTGTGCTCCACAACAAGAGAGGCCGCGATAGTGAGAGGCCCGCGCACCGCGATGAAGAGTGGCCCCCACTCGCCACAACTAGAGAAAGCCCTCGCACAGAAACGAAGACCCAACACAGCCTAAATTAAATAAATAAATAAATAAATAAATAAATAAATAAATAAATAAATTTAAAAAAAGCCAAGCATTTGAAGCCCTTAAAAAAAAAAAAAAAAAGAATATGTGTCCATATCCCTTTAAAGGAAAGACACAAGTCCACAGAAAAACAGCCATTCCTTTACATCAATTTCTTTTAAAAATTTTATTTATTTATTTATTTATTTATTTATTTTGGCTGCATTGTGTCTTCATTGCTGTGTGCAGGCTTTCTCTAATTGCGGTGAGCAGGGGCTACTCTTTGTTGCAGTGCACGGGCTTCTCATTGCGGTGGCTTCTCTTGTTGTGGAGCACGGGCTCTAGGCATGTGGGCTTCAGTAGTGGTGGCACATGGGCTCAGTAGTTGTGGCTCGCGGGCTCTAAAGCACAGGCTCAGTTGTGGTGCAAGGGCTTAGTTGCTCCACAGCATGTGGGATTTTCCTGTACCAGGGCTTGAACCCGTGCCCCCTGCATTAGCAGGCGGATTCTTAACCACTACGCCACCAGGGAAGTTCCCTAAATTTTTTAATAGATTAAAAAAAATACTAATTCTACACAAATTGTCTCATAAGCTGAAAGAAAAAGGAACATTTTAAATCTCATTCTATAAGGCTAAACATACCCTAATACCAAAAACAGACCAATGTAGTATAATTAGGGGGAAAAAGAAAACTACAGAAAAATATCTCTCCTAATCGTAATTGCAAAATTCTTAAAAAAATATTGTCCAAATGAACCCATACTATATATGTGCAAATACTGTGTATTATATGTATGTAGTACTATATGTATGTAATATAATATTTCAACATGATGAAGGGTATCTAAGGACCTAAAATTAGTATATTTCATTGTAAAGACTAAATTTTGCCTGATAAGGTAGGACCATAAAGTTGTTTTTTTGTTTTTTTTATTGTTTATTTTGCTTTTAACATATGCAGTAATTGTAGTGATATTGCCATTCTGTTTCTCATATCAGCATAGTGAGTCTTCTGTCGTAATTACTGTTGCCAGAAGTTTACCAATTTTACTGTTATTTTCAGAGAACCAGCTTTTGGTTTCATTTGTTTTGTGTATTGTTTCTGTTTTCTATTTCATTGACTTCCACATTGATCTTTATTAGTTTTCCCCTGCTTACTTTGTTCCTTTATTTCATCTTTTCATGTTGGAAGCTGAGGGCACTGATTTGAGATTTTTCTTCTTTTCAAATCCAGGAATTCGGTGCTTCCCTCTAGTAACTGCTGTCTGTGCATCTCACGCATTTGTGTATGGTGTGCTTTTAAAGGCACACAGCTCAAAACAAATATCTATTTCCTTTTTGATTTTTTTCTTTGACTCATAGGAGTGTGTTATTCATTTTCAAGTGGTTTGGGATTTTCCAGATGGCTTTCTGTTCATGATCTCAAAATTGATTCTACTGTGGTCCGAGAATGTCCTATTTATGACTTAAATACTTTGGGCCCAGGATACAGTCAACGTTGGCAAATGCTGAGTTCCCCAGAACAAACTCTACATCCTGCTCGCTCTTGTTGGGTGACTCTTCTCTAAAGGTAGATTAGGTCTATTTGGTGGAGTCTGTGCTTTCTGCCCTTTTGTTTGTTTAAATTTTTCCTCATCTGTCCACTTGTTCTATCAATTATTGATGGCAGGGGATTAAAACTTCCACTATGTTTATGGATTTGTCTATCTTTCCCTGTAGTTCTTTAAGCTTTTCCTTCAAGTATTGTGAAGCCCTGTAATTAAGTGTATACATTTTGAGGATTGTTATATGCTATTGAGGAAAGTACCTGTATGTCATTATGAAATGACCTTCTTTATTCAGGATAATTGTCTATGGCATAAATCTTACTTTGATATTGATTTATCCATTATATATTTCTTTTGTTAGCATGATCAGGGTTTATGTATTTCCTTCGACTTTTAACCTATTAATGCTTTCATACTTCACATGGGTTTCTTTAGGAAGTATATAATTGACTCTTAATTTTTTATGCAATATGACAATATCTGCCCTTTAGTTGGAAGCCTTGAGCTTATATACATTCAGTGTGATCATTTATAGGGTTGAATGTAAACCTTCCTTCTTGAAGCGATGTGTACGACTTACATGTACAAGAAAAGATCACACACAATATCATGGCATTTCTGTCCTTCCAGCCTTCGATTATTGTTACCGTAAATTTTACTTCTGCATGTTATAAATACCACAATACATTGCTGTTATCATTGCTTTTAAACGTTCTAAGAATCTTTATTTTTACACAGTTGTCACTGTCACTGCTCTCTCTTCCTTTGTAGAGACTGAAATTCCATAGTCTGTCGTCTCCCTTGACTTGAGCAATGTCTTTAGGTTTTCTTCTCTAACAAGTCCAATGCTGATGATTGTCTTCAGCTTTTGTTAAGTCTGATAAAGCCTTTAGTTCACCCTCCCTTCTTTTATTTCAACTATTGTATTTTTCATTTCTGTAATTTACATCTGGTTCTTTTTAAATACCTTCTGATTTTTGCTTAGATTTTATATATATATATATATATATATATATATATATATATATATATATATATTAATTTGTTGGTAGAATATAATTGCTTGCTGAAGAATTTTTATGTTTGGTGCTTTAAAATTCTTGCCTGATGATTCCCTCTCAGTGTTGGTGTCTGATGATCGTCTTTCTCTCCTTCCAGCTGTGGTTTCCAGGTTATTGCTGTAGCAAGCGACTGTTACATTGCCTCCTGGACATTTTGGTGTCATGGTAGAAGATTTAAATGGGATTCAGAGGCTCCTGTTTTCACAGGTAATCACAGGTAATTGCTGCTTACACCTTAGCATACAGATCCTGGCTTACTTTCCTGATCTGTAAATCTGGTCTTTGTTTGTGCTGCTATCCAATGGTTTCCCTGAAAAACTCTGGAGAGTATGTCACACCATCACCTGGTTCCCCAGCATGCTTCTTTATTTGAAACCAATACCAGTGTCCTGCTTGTAACACGTTTCAACCAGAAAAGTAAAAGTCCTCTTTCAATCTCATCTTCATGATCTGCTCTCATCTCTTCCCACTGTACCTGTTGCCCTGCAACTTACTTTCCCCTTAACACAGTACCTTGGAGGACATTTCCCATCTGCACCTGTATGTTTCTGCGCGTTGTCTAAGCAGCAGGCATAGGCCAGGCAGCTCTTTGACCATCCATGACACTTCAGCACTTTGGGTAGCGGAGGGGCATCTCCTCATGTTTGTAACTGAAACTCTGCCATGATTTTCTACTTCACAGCTCATTCTCAGCATAAGAAATTGAAGTGTGTGTAGAGATAGATTTACATATGTGGCCCACTTGGCCACTGGCCTTAAGACGCTACCCATTGTGTGAAGAGATGTTGTAACTAATAGTAGAAGAACTATCACACCTGATCATACAAAATGCGGCTGCATTGGTCAAAGCTCGACTTAGAGCACTGCATAACTGAGTAGGGAGCACTTCACTCGCCCTAGTGATCGATCGATCCCTCCCTCCCTCTCTCTCTCTCTCTCTCTCTCTGTTTTCATGAACTTTCCGAGCTTCACCTTAGTTCTTCCACTGTGTTCCCTCTTGCAGACACCCCCTACCCACTGTCTTAGGTTGCTTCCATGTCCTGGCTATTGTAAATAGAGCTGCAATGAACATTGTGGTATATGACTCTTTTTGAATTATGGTTTTCTCAGGGTATATGCCCAGTAGTGGGATTGCTGGGTCGTATGGCAGTTCTATTTGTAGTTTTTTAAGGAACCTCCGTACTGTTCTCCATAGTGGCTGTATCAATTTACATTCCACCAACAGTGCAAGAGGGTTCCCTCTTCTCCACACCCTCTCCAGCATTTATTGTTTCTAGATTTTTGGATGATGGCCATTCTGACTGGTGTGAGATGATATCTCATTGTAGTTTTGATTTGCATTTCTCTAATGATTAATGATGTTGAGCATTCTTTCATGTGTTTGTTGGCAATCTGTATATCTTCTTTGGAGAAATGTCTATTTAGATCTTCTGCCTATTTTTGGATTGGGTTGTTTGTTTTTTTGTTATTGAGCTGCATGAGCTGCTTGTAAATCTTGGAGATTAATCCTTTGTCAGTTGTTTCATTTGCAAATATTTTCTCCCATTCTGAGGGTTGTCTTTTGGTCTTGTTTATGGTTTCCTTTGCTGTGCAAAAGCTCTTGAGTTTCATTAGGTCCCATTTGTTTCTTTTTGTTATTTCCATTTCTCTAGGAGGTGGGTCAAAAAAGAACTATACTTTTTATTTTATTTTATTTTTTTATTATTATTTTTTTTTTTTGCGGTACACGGGCCTCTCACTGTTGTGGCCTCTCCCGTTGCGGAGCACAGGCTCCGGACGCGCAGGCTCAGCGGCCATGGCTCACGGCCCCAGCCGCTCCGCGGCATGTGGGATCCTTCCGGACCGGGGCACGAACCCGCGTCCCCTGCATCGGCAGGCGGACTCACAACCACTGCGCCACCACGAAAGCCCAACAACTATACTTTTTAAATGAAAACTTTGGAGAAAACATCTCGTATATGGGCTGAGACAGGTACAGAACACGGGGAGTTTACAGATTATCATAAGGAATCTTGGTCAGCGTTGACACTAGTTATATCGTAGAACTCCTACAAGACCAATTAACTGGCTGACTCTTTTTCCAGGTTTGCTCTGTATCACCCACGGAACCCTTGCCTTGGTAGAATTATCACATGTGAAGGAAAGATTGTTGACCCGATTCTCCAAACCATAACATTCCTACTTCCTTACTTACAAACCATTACATTCCTTACTTACATCCCTCTCTCATCTATATAAAATTTCAGGCAGTACATAGGTATCAACATCTTGGTCAGATCTCACTTCAGCCGGATAGAGAAAGAGCAACTTTTTACAGATATATCCTCGCTGTAGCTGGAAACAGGGGTTTATCACTTCTCACAATGCTACAAAAACTGCCATCAACAATTTTTTTGATAATCTGAGTCTAATTATTTCTACTAGTCTGATAAATCCATTTTTTATATGATAAAAATGTCAAAGGGAAAGCAAAGTAGGGTGAAAGCATGTGTATGATATTCAAATCATGTCACTGCAACATTGTTGAAGTTTTTCCCTTTAGAAGTAATTACTTTGCAAAGAATGCCTCAAGGGCCCTGTATTTTTTCATCATAAAGCAAAACACAGGGCTTCCCTGGTGGCGCAGTGGTTGAGAGTCTGCCTGCCAATGCAGGGGACACGGGTTCGTGCCCCGGTCCGGGAAGATCCCACATGCCGCGAAGCGGCTGGGCCCGTGAGCCATGGCCGCTGAGCCTGTGCGTCCGGAGCCTGTGCTCTGCAACGGGAGAGGCCACAGCAGTGAGAGGCCTGTGTACCAAAAAAAAAAAAAAAAAAAAAAAAAGCAAAACACAGATTTAATAAAAGGAGCCTGAAGACAGGCTTTTGGCACCATAATTAACTTTCAAATGGGTTGTTTGAATTTTTTGACTCATTAAACCCTATTTTGGATTCAGTCTATTCTGTAATCAACACTTCACAGTTTTCTTTTTCATGTGTGACATGTATTGAAACAGGGTTGTTGTTGTTTTTTTAATTCACACAGCATAAATAACACCATGATGTGCATTATAAATGTCGAGAATCTGGAAACTTGAGAATATGTCAGAGTGTAGAATTGACTCAAAGTGGATTGATGATTTCTTAGATGTGAAGAGGAAATAAGTAAAAGAAATACTGTTAATTTTGTTGTGGGGGAAATAACCAACAAGCTCATTCCAAGAGAGCCATGCCTGTGGTTTTTTGTTGTTGTTGTTGTTGTTTTTATTGGCGTATAATTGCTTTACAATGGTGTGTTTCTGCTTTATAACAAAGTGAATCAGTTATACATATACATATGTTCCCATATCTCTTCCCTCTTGCGTCTCCCTCCCTCCCACCCTCCCTATCCCACCCCTCTAGGTGGTCACAAAGCACCGAGCTGATCTCCCTCTCCCTGTGCTATGTGGCTGCTTCCCACTAGCTATCTATTTTCATGCCTGTGTTTTTACCCAAGACAAAAAACGGGACTTAGTAGATCTTATTCTGTGATAAAACATTGCGGTTACTGAAGTTGAAGTTTAACAGTTGCCCAGCATATATTTTTACCATCTATTTTTCACCTTTTTTGTCTTGGTAATGACTGACTGACTATGGTAATTGTCATTCTGTTTTATAAAATCACGGTTATAATGAAATGATTTGTATACCTGGCTAACTTGCCAATAATTGTAACAGGTACCTTTATATGCACTTCATGCAGTCAGAATCCACATTGTTCCCAGCCCGCAATCCATGGTCCCTACCTCCTGAATTTCATGTCTTTCTGTCACCTCCTCACCTGGTCTGTGGACTGAAACTAGGGCCCTGATTCCAACCAGAAGAAGACAGGAAAGGCAGGTAGGGGAAACGTAGGCAGGGTAGCTCGCACGTGATTACACGTGAATGCGTAGGAGAGTTTTTCAAGCGTCAGATTTGCATGTTTGTTTTTCTGGAGTCTCAGTGTTTTTTTGCCACCTTTGTAGAGGCAAGCTGCTATAACCCCGCATGTCAGGGAACCATGGAAGTGAGGGGGCATTTTCTTATGCAGTTTTCTCTCACGCAGTCTATGAATTGAACCATCTCATGTTGAAGGACCTTAAAATAGATGACCCAGGAATGGGCAAAATTAATATGAAGACCTGGAAAAATTAAAGTCATATTTTTAGATTTAGCACACCTCTTTTTGTCATTTCAGATCAATAATTTTAAAAAGGAGTAAAGACATCAATTTAGGCTTTGAAAGAAACAATGCATTTGAGTTAATGGGTATATATATATATATATATATATATATATATATATATATATATATATTGGGTTGGCCCAAAAGTTCGTTCGGGTTTTCTGTAACATCTTACGGAAAAGCCCGAACGGTCTTTTTGGCCAACCCAATAGAAACCTATGCCCATCAATTAGAAAATACACATCAGTTCAAGTACACATAAAACAAATATTAGCCTATAGAGGATATACATGTTTCAACTTGATTAGGACTTTCTGGGCAAAGTTTACTGGAACTTGTGTTATGGGAGAGGCTTTGGAGGTGAAGAGATGACACATATAAAGTGACCAGTGGGGAGAGATGTCCCTGCCTCAAAATACACATTCATATTTCAAAAGGAAATTATGGCAGGGGTCTCCAAGACCACCCCTTGGTTGGATGATGCGCTAGGAAGATTCAGCATAGATAGTCTAACTCATAGCTATGATTTATCACAGCAAAAGGATACGAAGCAAAATCAGCAAAGGGAGAAGACGTTCCTGAAGTCCAGAGAACACCAGGTGCAAGTTTCCTAGAGTCCGCTCCCGTTGCCCATGCTTCATTCCTCCAGTACCAAATTTTGAGAGCACACACATGACTTTGTCCAACAGGGAAGCTCATTAGAAATCAGTGCCTGAGGTTTTTGTTGGGGGCTGGTCATGTAAGTACCCTCTGCTTAGTATGTACCAAAATAGCAGACTCCCAGAAGGAAAGCTGGCTTTGAGCCCATGTTGTTGTACAAAGGATTTAGACAAAGTGAGCCACCTTTATCAGTTAAGGGATGGTGGGAACCCACCTGAAACTCAAGTTCCCAGGTAGCAGCCAAGGACCAGCCTTGCCTGTAGAACTTTCGAAGGCCGGCAGTCTCAGAACTGCCCTGTTTAACTCTTGTCTACACAGAGATAGAACATTGGGTTGTAAAAATTATCTCCAATCTCACTCAATGAGGTGTCTATTTATATTCTAATAGGTAAGAAACCAGGCACTTCTCCTTCTTTTCTAGAAAAAGTTTTTTTTTTTTTTTTAATATACCTTAAGGAGATTAGGCTCTTTCCCTCCCCACTTCCTGCAATGATAAAACAATATACATAATAAGGGAAGGATGTAGAAGGTAGCCCGTGTCATGAAGTACTCAGAGCTTCTTCATGGGGTTGAAAGAAGTCTTCCCATAGGGCTTGGTTATAGAATTATATCATTTATCCATCATTAACTCACCCATTCAGCAAAGACACCAAATCATCAGTAAGGAACAGAACAGAACACAGCACAGAACAGTGGGTACTGAATGCTGGATGTAAAGAAGGCACTTTTAAAAGTTTTCAAATCCCAAAATTTCTAAGCACCTTCTTTTTTTTCTTCTGTCTTAACATATGTATGTATTTAAAAATATTCACCACTGCATTTTGACTTACTCAAATCATTAAACATAATAGTTGTTGGTAATATATTTTTTTGGAATTAAAATACATTGTTTTCATTGGGGTGTAGTTGCTAAGCACCTTTTGGAAAATTTTATATGGAAATGGTTTATACTGAGATTATGTGATTACAGAAGATTATATATTCTTACGAATGCATGGTTACATATTCTTATGAATATGACTATATATTCTTATGAATATATGACTGAAATATTTTATATGGGATGTTTTATACTGAGATTATATGATTATATAAGATTATATAGGGACTTCCCTGTTGGCACACTGGTTAAGAATCCGCCCGCCAATGCAGGGGACACAGGTTTGAGCCCCGGTCTGGGAAGATCCCACATGCCGCGGAGCAACTAAGCCCGTGTGCCACAACTACTGAGCCTGCGCTCTAGAGCCTATGAGCCACAACTACTGAGCCCGGGCGCCTAGAGCCCGTGCGCCACAACAAGAGAAGCCACCGCAATGAGAAGCCCCCACACCACAACAAAGAGTAGCCCCTGCTCACCGCAACTAGAGAAAGCCCGCACGCAGCAATGAAGACCCAACACAGCCAAAAATAAATAAATGAATACAATCTTTTAAAAAGATTATATATTCTTAGGAGTATATGATTACATATTCTTATGAACATATGACTTACGATTATATAAGAACAGATTATATGACTAATATCAGGAATTCATGAATATTCATTAGAACTTCAGGACGATTGTATCCCATGGTAGTTGCCAGTGTTTATTGTATACTTACTACCTTCCACCCACCATTCTAAGTCCTTCACTGGTAGAGGCTGTAATTCTCAAAGCAACCTGTGAAAGAGTTGCTCTTGGGATAAATCGGAATTTCCCGTTAAGGAGGCAGTTGCAGAATGAAGGACAGGTCCGGCCCCCATGGAGAATGAGCATTGGGGGTAGGATTGGAGCACAGACCTTGTCCCTGTTCAGATCAAAAGGATGTGCGCACAGAGCGTGAAAGCAGATTTCCAAGACGGGCAAGTGATTCCACATCTGAGTGACGTAAATGAACCAGGGATGGTTGCGTTCAGCCGGACATGGTGTCTTGATGTGTTTGCTTGGAATAATGCGTGTGCTGAGGTCCTGATGCCCAGATATCAAGAATGGCTCTCCTGTCAGGGCTATGGATATCACAAACTGGGCTAGAAACACGCCCAGGAGGAGGGTGGGACATCCAGACTCCTGGCCAGCATGCTGCTGTGCTCAGCACCCATGTATTCATACCCATGATGAGTTAAATTTAGATATAGTATGATTCTCACTTTCAGTTGTATAAAACTTTCACACATTGTAGGCGTTCCCTACCACGTGTAAATCCAAGGCAAGTTTTCAAAGGGACTTGTCAGATCTCATTCAAACCTCCATACCAGTAACAGCCATAGACCTCAAAACAAAATCAAGTTCAACAGCAACAAAAGAGCGAGATGTGTCAAACCCGGTGGGGAATTCAGCACTTCAATGAACTCATCCTTCAGGATGCTGTAATATTGAAAGATGGGCTCAGGGTGAGGCCAAAAAATGCCGTTTCTCTTTGACATCCATGTTTCCCCCAAACATGGTCTGTTGATAAAACAGGAGGAGCGTGAACGGGTATTCACCCCGGTACTTTGGATCCAGCTCTGAAGGAAAATGAATTCCGTCTTGGCAGGGAGGATCGCTTTCCATGGCCTTAGGTGCTGCCAGCTTTATCCATCAGTACTGTACCCTCCTCCACCCCGTCCCCTCTGCCTTCAGACACTGAGGAAAAGCAAAAGTTTCACGCTCAGAGGCTCAGACAAAGGCAGACTGTAAGAATGAAAAGGTGTGTGGCCCGTGTGGAATAGTTATCATCGCATTTCTATATTAATTGCAGCTCCAATCAGGATAGCCATGGGAGTCCCATACATTCCTCCTTGAACTTGTGGCCCCTGGAGCACCCTAAACGATCTTGTGCCGAAGAGAAACGACTCTCCTTTGGCGTGGCAATCAATCAAGTGAATGGGACTTAGTCATTTCTATTAGTTATTTGGGGGAGGACTTCCATCTTGAAGTATGGAAATGAAGAAACCTGAAAACTGAATTAACTCAAAATGCTCACCCAAGGTGATCTTTTAACATAGCCCCTTTGAAAATCATCTCCTCAAGAGACTAAATAAAAATGTTGGAGCCTGAGAACTGCCACGTTGAGATTATTTCAAGTGTGAATCATCAGGTCATGTAAAGGAGAGTTTGATTCTTTTCCAGGTTTATCACGTCTTATTGATACGGCTCATTCGGAATGTGATGGCTTGTCTTTGCATCATGATTTTCACAACATTCTAATGTACACGAACATGCACCATGAGATATTGAAATACATATTTACTCCTTAAAGTATTGTGAATTCACACACCAAATTCCTTACTCTAGTTTGTAATATGTATTTTACTCCTTGGAGTGTCATCCAATGATTTTAAGATGCCGAACTGGAAAATGTGACTATATTTGCAGTGGACGCATAGTTAAAGTATAGTGCAGTTGAATGTTTTGAAATTTTGATTCATAATTTAGGATAATATTTAACCATACATTTCATTAATGCTTAGTTTTTATTAATATTTTGTTTAATATCTATGCTGTCTTCCATAATTGGTATCAAGCACTCTTTTGGATTTGAAGTAAAATATAGAATTCTTTACCAATGTTAGCTGTCAGTTCCTTAATGTTTCATACCAGAAGTAAGTGTAGGGTGTACTAAATACCTTTATAACTAGGATTTGAGAGAGGAAAAAAAATGTACTGTTTAGTGAATCCAGTGGGTTTGTTATTAGCATTGTGAAATACCAAGAATGTGGTATCAATTATAGCAATGATATTTCCCATGAAATCAATATTTTTCGATTTAACCCTGTGTTGAAGTATCTTTCAGGGAAACATCCTTTTTTGTTGTTGTTTTTTAAGCATCCCCATTTTTCTGTTGAACCCAATACTGAAAGACAAATATTTCACATTTGTATATTGCATAGACTTTAGTTTTATAACACTGAATCATTTGAGTTGTAACATTTTGCTTTTAGACTTGGTGCTTTAGGATGGCTAATTGGCAAACAAGCAGTTGTAATAAAATTATAGATGTGTTACAAACACACTTTTTAAAAATTTTTTGCGGTATGCGGGCCTCTCACTGCTGTGGCCTCTCCCGTTGCGGAGCACAGGCTCCGGACGCGCAGCCTCAGCGGCCATGGCTCACGGGCCCAGCCGCTCCGCGGCATGTGGGATCTTCCCGGACTGGGGCACGAACCCGTGTCCCCTGCATCGGCAGGCGGACTCTCAACCACTGCGCCACCAGGGAAGCCCTACAAACACACTTTTGATATGTGTGTTACAAAGTCTAGTTGCAATTACGACAAGACCCTGACCTTTACACATACCCTAAATAATGTATTTTTTTAGGGCTCTTTTAGCAAAAGCTCTGGTTGCCTTAAGCTTCAGTACGAATGGCAGTTAGAGCCCCGTAACATAGACTCTTTCTTGCATTGATTTGGTAACAGAAAGTCACAGATTTGCATCTGCTCATTAATTCAGGAACAAGTACAGCAATTCTGTGGTACATTTGGTGTCCCTTGAAACAGATACAAGGGACAAAAACACTGAAAAGCTATGGTGATGTTCTTGGATACAGATAACCTTAAAAATTAAAATTAATCATTAGTTCCCCTTATTAATAAAAACAAACATGCAAGTAGTTACACATGGGGTTGTATACACACACACACACACACACACACACACACACATTAGGTACAAAAACATCAAGGGTGAGGTATAGCCAACATTTTGTTATAAGAAGGGGTGTTGGGCTTCCCTGGTGGCGCAGTGGTTGAGAGTCCGCCTGCTGATGCAGGGGACACTGGTTCGTGACCCGGTCCGGGAAGATCCCACATGCCGCTGAGTGGCTGGGCCCGTGAGCCATGGCCGCTGAGCCTGCGCGTCCGGAGCCTGTGCTCCGCAACGGGAGAGGCCACAACAGTGAGAGGCCCGCGTACTGCAAAAAAAAAAAAAAAGAAGGGGCGTTTAAGTAGAATTGATCCAAATCTATTCATTGTAGTAGACTTAAAGAAGTCCTTTTATACCAGTCTTTGCATGAATGTTGCTCAGAACTGAAATCCTCCTAACTTTAGGTAGATTCTTTCAGCCCATAGTTGAGGAAGCTAATACCCTTTATTTTTCCACATTCGTATTTCTGATTTCCACAGCATCCTAGCTTGCGCATCTTTTGTATAGGTGAACATCACTACTTGAGTTGATTTGTCACCATTTTGTTGTATCTGTAAAAATACTCAAGATAATACCTCTTTTTGTATCCCTGTAAGTCTAGTTCCACTCTGTCACTACACAAAGATATTATGTAATTATTGGCTATATTCCCCACACTGTGCATTTCATGTCACGGTGATGCATTTATTTTGCAACTGGAAGTCTATACGTCTTTCCTGATTTTTTTTTTGTCCGTGCTACTCACAAGCTTTAGGAGTAAAAGCAACAACATCCTAATTAACCTGTCACAGGAGCTAAAGAGAAAAAAGAAAGAGATCGCAAACAAGTAGGAAAGATCAAGGAAAACAACAGTCATCAGGCGTGTGTGTCATGATTTTGATCCTTGGATTTTCTAGCATCTGTATCATGTTGTTTACTTGGTTTCTTGGTAAATAACCTGACTACAGTCCACAGAAATTCAGAAACCCCTGAGGACATAAACTTGTAAAGCAACACTAAACCCCGTGTGATTTGTTTTGCTCCAAGTACCTTAAATTGACGCTAAGACCATACTTTAGAGTTTGTCTGCATTGGAGAAATCTTTAAGCGCTGATATTTGCAAAGTGTTTAACATACAAATGAATGTACACTTTCAAATGGAGATTTGCATTTTCATCAGGACATGCAGTTCTTATCATCCCCTGATTATGCAGTCTTACTTCACAACATAGCCTTTGCAGAAGCTGTTCCATTTCCGGAAACATTCTTCCTCTTCTGCTTTTTTTAAAATTTTTAATTGAAGTATAGTTGATTTACAGTGTTTCCCTGATTTCTTCTGTACAGCAAAGTGACTCATTTATACACATATATGCATTCTTTTTTATATTCTTTTCCATTACCGTTTATCCCAGGAGACGGAATATAGTTCCCTGTGCCCTACAGTAGGACCTTGTTACATTGTTATTACGTTCTAAATGTAATCGTTTGCGCCTACTAACCCCAAACTCCCAGTCCATCCCTCTCCCCTCCCCCTTGGCAACCAGAAGTCTGTTCTCTATGTGAGTCTGTTTCTGTGTCATAGATAGATCATTTGTGCCATATTTTAGATGCCACATATAAGTGACATCATATGATATTTGTCTTTCTCTGTCTGAGTGACTTCACATAGTATGATCATCTCTAGGTCCATCCATGTGGCTGCAAATGGCATTAGTTCATTCTTTTTTAGGGCTGAGTAGTATCCCATTGTGTATATGTACCACATCTTCTTTCTCCATTCGTCTGTCGATGGACACCTCATCCTGGCTATTCTTCCTCTTCTCAACTAAGTTAATTTCGACTTCGCCCTGTGGGATCCAGCCTGTGTCTTTCTCTTCCTTAATGACGCTGTTCCAAGTCCCTTGGTCAACCGACTCCTTCTTCCAAGCACATAGCAAAGTGCACATTTGGAAACGGGACAGGTGGTGTTCAGTTTTGGAGGGGGGGACATAGGTGCCCTCCTCAAGGCTTGATGATCTTCTAAATCACAGTTGTGTCTTACTCATGTCCCTGTGTCTTCTTTTAACCCAAACACTGGTGCAAAGCTTACCTTGTTAATCACTTTTGACTTGTGTGTTCATGGTCTATTGATACGAGATGATCCCCTCATGTTCTTACTATTCCAGTAAGGAAGGAGCAGCATCTAATGAGATTAAAGAAAATTAGGACCGTCTCCTTCCCAGTGTGTCCAATTCTGTATAGAAACTTAAATATAAAGTAATGTCTCCCTACCCAAATCATCCTCAATGTGTGAGCACTGCTTGGCTGTAATTTGAACCAAGTTTAAGAAACAGGCATGCATTGTTTCCAAGAGCCTTTTTTTTTCTTCTTTCTGTCGTTGATTTGATTATCTGGACCCATTTATTTTTGGTGTATTCCTTGGAAAGCAGACCATAAAAAGAACACAAAAATGAAGGAGGGGCCTAAATTTCAAACAAATAAAAACAATGGCAGCTTTCATCATGCCAAGTCAGGAGCCCTGTTCATGGAAAAAGTCAGTTGAGTTCCTCTCTGTAGACCTGAAGCATCATAGACCAAATCTCAGCATATATTTAATTATGTTCACTTGGAAAAAAAATAATAAAGTAGGAAATTAAAGAAAAACTATTATTCTCAAGTTAGACATATCAACATATGTAAACATTATTTTATCAGGAAAAAAAAAATCCCCCTGTTGCAACAATTGCTTGTCAGGGACCTGGGGCAAATGCTTCCTTGGTGTTGATTCCAAGGAACAGAGACAAGCCAGAGGATCGTATCTACCTGAAGAGGTGGCGGGGACTGGAAATCGAGATCGCTGCCATTCTCAGCTGCCTTGAAAAGGTCAGACAAACAAAACAAAATGAAATGAAGACAAACAGGCAAAATGGAAACTCTGGGCCACCTCCACACATGCTGGGAGGTTTAATCCTGTTTGGACACAGGAAAAAGGAGGAAATCTCACAAGCTAAGGGCAGACAGTGGTGTGGCAATATTGACACAGCAAAAATGTAGCACAGTTGGACGCAGGAAAGAGAGAAGCAACCACATGTTTGATGGACAAGTGGACTTACTCGTGTTTCCTTCGGGTCCTGAAAGTTCTGCCTTACTTGCAAAGTTTTAAATGAACAAAAGCGCGTTTAAGCAACCAGATCCGGGAGTTGCCTCTCACACTCACAGGTGGTGTCTCATACAATCTGGTTCTTTTTCAGAATGAGTTTTATTGAGCTGAGTGTAGGGAGGAGAGACAAATAGAAATATTTTAAAACCAGCCTTATACCACGCAGCCTCAAGATTTTTACGTTTATGTTTGTTCTCTATGAAACATATTTAGCACATTCATTACTGGAAACTAAGTATTCGTTTATACCTAGAAACTCAGTATCATGTCTCATTGACATCTTGTTTAAATAGCTACAGCAATAACAAAAATCAGCTCACGCTATAGAAACATGATACATTCATTCCTAGTAACTAACTATTCTGTCTCATTGACACTTTGCAGAAATGAAAACAGCTATATACTGCAAGAAGCAGCTGATGATAGTATTTGGATCAAGCCTGATGTCTCAAATGTGCTTTAAATATACACGTTAAGCCTCACATCACCAAAGAAGACGGGTCAGCTTTCACCAAAAATGTGTTATTACTCCAGGGTTTCCCGGTATTGACCCTGTTGACACTTGGAACCAGATCATTCTCTGTGGAGGGCTGTTCTTTGCACTGTAGGATGGCAAGCAGCATCCTTGGCCTCCACCCATTACATGCTGGGGCAGTCCCCCCATCCCCCCGTGGTGACGGTGAAAAACGTACCCAGGCGTTGCCAGACGACCTGGGTAGACAAGCAAGAGTGCAGTGCCCCCAGCTGAGAACCCACCCCGTTCATCCAAGCACTCTTGTGTTTTAACATAGTGCATTTTCAAAATCCATTTTTCACGTTTGGGCAGAATAGATTGAGTCAGAGTCCTTCTTTTCTCTTTGCCCCGGATGTATGTATTTCTTCAATCTTACCTCCCTTCTTTTATCCCTCTCTCCACGCCCCACTTCCTTCTTTCAACAAATATTTTTATGCCTCCTGCAAAGCAAAATCTGTACCATTTCTGGGGTAAAGCAGTGCCCAGAATACAGACTAGAATCTTAAGTCTTCAGGAGAAAGTTCTGAAGATATTAATAATAAGCTACTGAACAAAACGTTTGCTTCAGGATCTACCAAAATAGGAACTTTTCCCTGTTCTCCTGGACGCACTTTCATTTTTAGTAGCATCCAGTTTGAAACAGCACTTCAGTTAGCCTATGAAATGCATCGACGATATCCACCAGATCTTGGCACTTCTCCACTCGATGGCTAAAGAAGGGTATTCTCAACTTTCAAAGCACTCTAGACCCCAGACCTCAAGTGTCTGATATTTCATGAAAGTAGACAAAAGAAAATTGTCCTTCATGTGTGCCAACTAATTTAATATACCACAGGAGAGGTGTTCTTAGGCGTTATACCGCTGTTCTCTGGGAGGTCCTCGTGGGACCATGCTGGCATCTGACCGTAATTATCTTACTGCCTTTGAGACACTGAGGGGCAGGTTTGTACCTGCCCTGTAGCAGACATGTAAACAAAAACAGATGCTTTTCAGGGGAGGTTTGTATACCTTACATGTTCTCCCTTCTGCACATACACTGTCTATCACCTTGCTTGGAGAATGACAGTCACAGAGTCTCATCAGCTGTATATAGCATGAAAATGGCTCAGGTGGTGCTCTCAGGAGCCTTGAGACCGTTATTAGGAATTTTCCTCAGGATTTCCCCCGGTAAGAAACATTCCCCCAAATGGGAACCCAAGAGGACTCTAAAGGATGACCACAGAGAAGTGATCACAAGGGAGGGAACTTGCAAAACTTGACACCTTGAGTGGGATCTGACGAATGAACCAGAATGAATAAACATCATTGTAAGGTGTGTCTGTAGCCAGGAAGGGTCATGGTAAAGAGAAAACAGATGTGAGCACTTCTGAGGTGGGGAGAAAGTGGTCAGTTGTCAGGGGTTTGCTTTTGCTGGAGTAAAGACCATGATGTGTACCAGACAGAAACAACCCCTCAAGATGTCCACATCCTCATCTCTAGAACCATGGTTATGCCGTGTCACAGGGCAAAGGAGAAACACGGTTGCAGGTGGAATTAGGGTTGATGATCAGCTGACTTGAGATGGAAAGATTGCAGGATGCATTCACTTCCCGAGGATTTAGGAGGTAATCTTTTTTCATTGTTCCCTGAGTGGGGACTCATTAAAGGTGACACATTACCTGTGGAAGAAGAAAAGTTGAATGCAGACACGTGGACGGATTTGGAGCTGACTTTGGTTTATCAGATGGTGATGGATGTCTGCTGGGCAGGTGGGCCCACAGATCGAAATTTTAAAAAGAAAGATGTATTGGAGACCCAGGTAGGGCGGAACTTCAGCATGGAAATGCCCATGGAAACCATGGAGGGAAAGAACTTTCCCTAGAGAAACGTAAACCTGATACATAAGATAGAGCAGTGGAAGGTTGAGCGTCAGCATCTACTGATGTTGTGGGCAGAGGCAGAGGAGAATGGTGACATAAGGATACAGAATTGCGAAGAATCGAGAAGGGCGGACAGGAGGATATGATAGTGATCGCTGCAGAGGCATCACGGTGATGCAAGAATCCAGAGATTGTCAAAGGTAGAACATGCTATAGAAACCTCAAGAAATGAAATGATTGAATGTTTCTCTGTAGATGGTTAAATGGATAAGTCGTCCGTGACCCATTTTAGAAGAGATTCGCTGGTGTGCTTTCAGAGCAGTCAGCATCGTAGCTGAGGGAAAACACAGTGTTGGAGCCACACAGCAGCCCTGCTCAGTCATCTTGGTCTTGACCCTTGGTTTGCGTAGCGTAGTAGCAATGAATACACATCACCTAGACTGAAAACACTTTCTCAGAACAACTAGAAACTGTGCAAGTAAAATGCTCTCTTGTATGCTAAGTAATCAGAAGAGTGCCACCTCAAAGGACATTCCTCAAGATAATGTTTATATAGGTGTCAACTTTTTATGGACTGTCGACAATTGACTGTAGTTCCATTTGAGAATATATATTGTGCTTGATTACTTCACCTGCAAAAATCCTGGTGATGATTAATCATGGAATGATTAGGCACTCAGCTCCAAGCATATACAATACAAAATAAATCATCCTGCATCTATTAGTGAAGTGATTTACATACTTCTGGTGTCTAACTTTATTAGGGCTCAGATGCTCAGAAGATTCCAATATGCTGTATCTAATCATTTGATCACTTGTTCTGGTATGAACCTAATTTCCTAACAGAGGACTCTATTTCCCACTGGGAAATTGTGGAATTTGTTATTTTCTTTTGCAAAAAAAAAAAAAAAAAAAAGCCACAAATGTTGTATCTAATGTGTTTGTTGTTTTCTCAAGACTATGAGGAAAGTTTCCCTCCTGATGTGTCTTCTTCACTCTCATCCTGTGTGTGTATATATGTGTGTCTTGCTCTCTATATATGTATATATATGTAAACTGCTTTTTTGGCAGATTTTATTGAGGTATAATTGACAGTATATTAGTTTCAGGTGTACAACGTAATGAGTCTATATTTTTCAAAACGATCTCACCACAGTAAGTCGAGGTAACAGCCATCCGCATACATAGTTACACATTTTTCTTCTTGGGATGAGGACTTTCAAGAATTCCTCTCTTAGCAGCTTTCACATATGCTAACAGTATTATTAACTACGGTTGCCATGCTGTATATTACATCCCCATGACTTATTTATTTTATAACTAGAAATTTGGACCTTTTGACCCCCTTCAACCAATTCATCCCCCCGCCCCGCAGACCCCACCTCTGGAACCACTAATCTGTTCTCTGTATCTATGAAGTGTTTTTTTTTACCTTTATCATTAGTTTTTAATTTAGTTTTTATTTTATATTGGAGTATAGTTGATTTACAATGTTGTGTTAGTTTCAGATACACAGCAAAGGGATTCTGTTATACATATACATATATCTATTCTTTTTCAGATTCTTTTCCCATATAGGTTACTACAGAATATTGAGGAGAGTTCCCTGTTCTATACAGGAGGTCCTTGTTGGTTATCTATTTTGTATATAGTAGTGTGTATCTGTTAATCCCAAACTCCTAATTTATCCCTCCCACCTTTCCCCTTTGGTAACAAGTTTGTTTTCTATGTCTGTGAGTCTATTTCTCTTTTGTAAATAAATTCATTTGTATCATTTTTTTAGATTACACCTATAAGTGATATCATATGATATTTGTCTTTCTCTGCCTGACTTACTTTACTTAGTATGATGATCTCTAGGTCCATCCATGTGGCTGCAAATGACATCATTTCATTCTTTTTTCCATTGTATGTATGTACCACATCTTCTGTATCCGTTCATCTGTTGATGGATATTTCCGTTGCTTCCATACCTTGGTTATTGTAAATAGTGCTGCAGTGAACATTGGGGTGCATGTGTCTTTTTGAATTAGCTTTTTCTCTAGATATATGCCCAGGAGTGGGATTGCTGGGTCATATGGTAGCTCTCTTTTCAGTTTTTGAAGGAACTTCCACACTGTTCTCCATAGTGGCTGCACCAGTGTACCTTCCCACCAACAGTGTAGGAGGGTTTCCTTTTCTCTGCACCCTCTCCAGCATTTATTGTTTGTAGACTTGATGATGATGGCCATTCTGACAGGTATGCAGTGTTATCTAATTGTGGTTTGATTTACATTTCCCTGACGATTAGTGATGTTGAATATCTTTTCATGTACCTGTAGGCCATCTGTATATCTTCTTAGGGAAAAGGTCCATTCAGATCTTCTGCCCATTTTTTAATTGGATTGTTTGGGTTTTGCTATTGAGTTGTATGAGTTCTTTATATGTTTTGGATATTAACCCATTATGAAATGTTTGATTTGCATATATTTTCTGCCATTCAGTAGGTTACCCTTTCATTTTGTTGATTGTGCCCTTTACTATGCAGAAATGTTTTAGTTTGATGTAGTTCCAATTATTTATTTTTTGCTTTTGTTTCCTTTGCTTTTGGAGTCAGATCCAGAAGAATTGTCACCAAGTCTGATGTCAAGGAGCTTCCCATGTATGTTTTCCTCTTGGAGTTTTATGGTTTCAGATCCTTAATCCATTTGAGTTAATGTTTGTGTATGGTGTAAGACAGGGGTCCAGTTTCATTCTTTTGCATGTGGCTGACCAGTTTTCTCAACACTGATTATGGAATAGAGGGTCCCTTCCTTATTGTATGTTCTTGACCCGTTTGTCATAAATTAATTGACCATACACAGGTGGATTTAAAGCACTTTATATGCATAAAAGATATTTCTTCTTTTAAAATTTAATTTTCATTGATTTTTACATCCGTATACCTCTGCACTAAACACACTTGCAAGATGGCATATTTATCTCTGAAAAGGAGCACCACTACATTTTTAAATGTGCAATAGAAATTTATACCACATGTAACTCCACACTTCTAAGAACTGTATTCCACAATTCCAAATAGGTCCATTCTGCAGTTTCTACTTTGAAAACCCAGCATAGTGGAATTCACCTAAAATGGTACTAAATTATTGATGTGGGTTGTTTTTTTTTTTTTGGCATGCTTGTCTGAAGTGGCTCAGAATAGATCAAAAACTTCTCTGAGGGCAGTTTGGCCCCTGATCTCAGATCCCTTCAGCATAGCACACACTGGAAGGCTCTGGACCAGTGCAGCGTGCTGACAGTAATTGACTGCCTAATGGAAAAGCATTGACCCTCCGGAGTTCCTCTTTTCTGCAAACGCATCTTTCTCTCTTCTGCCAAGATATTTGTCTTCATCCACTTTTCTCCTAGGGTCAACAGAGCCAGCGTGAGCAGAATATAAATGCACACTCATTACAGAAAGAACTCTCTGTTCATAACAAGCAAAGAATACACCATTTTCTTTAGCTGAGAGCTGGACCGAATCTCCAGACATCCATTGGTCTTGTGTTACAGTGAAAAGGTAGAAGATTTGACCTTCCACTCTGGAATCTTCACTATTTATGTTCATCACACAGGTATCTGCAGGGCAACCACTGTGTGCTGGCTACACGTTCATATCAAAGTTACACAGGTGGAAGGACTTCGTCTGCATGCATATATTCTGATACTTTAATTTCTGGCAACAGAACGATTCCAAATGCACAAGAGCCTTGGCAGCCCAAATTCACTCTCTCTGCCTTGTTCAAATATGTGCTAGCATTTAGGTTAAAATAGTTAAGTCCTTAGCTATTATTATCGTCAGATTCCTGGGGTGCTAGCTGGTGTCCGTAATCCACTTTTATCATGAATTTCATATGGATCATATGCAAAATATAATTATGCTCAGTATATTTAAAGAAATGAAAGAATGAGGACATGAAAATATTTGGGTATTTCAAAAGTTACCCTGGTTATGACAAAGGATGGAAAACTAGAAAGTGAGGTTACAGAATATGGAGACTAGAATGAAAAGATCTAAGATATACCTTACCTATTCAAGGAGATGAAGTGAGAAACAAGGGGGAGGGGCAGGAAGCTATCTTTGTAAAGATGTCACCTAAGAATTCTGCCAGATTGATTAAGGATACCAATGTTTAGTTTAAAAACCTGAACAAATGCAACCATGGTTAGTACAAACTAACTGAGATCTAGAAACTACAGATTTTAAATTCAGAATACCAAGGCAAAGAAAAGATCTAAAAAGTAGGAAAAGATTAAGAAAAAAAAATGCACATAGGAATAACGATTAGTGTGACATCAGATTTCTGAGCAGTCATGTCAACCTAGATTTCTAAATTTGGAAAATATATCCTTCAACAGCAAGGGCAAAATAAAGATATCTTAAGTCAAAGAGATAGCCTTAGAATTTACCTTAACGATGACAGCAAGGTCTCAATGAGGCTTTTAATGTTATTTTAATAACAGTGGCAAATCTCAAGAGGAAGGAGCGTAATCTTAGATAAGGGCTGAGACACAAGGAGAAATGAAGACTAGTGGAAGTGGTAAAATGTGGAGCTACATTGAAACAAACGCAGTCTTTATGACTTGAAAATAAGAATGTCTTACGGAAATGAAAGTACAAGATCTACCTAAATGTATATGACAGCACCAGCTTATACGTTGGAAAGAGAATGTCTGTACTTTACAATTCTAAGATCCTTGTGATGTCTAGCAAAAGGGGAAGTCTGTTGTTTACATTCAGACCTCAATGAAAGCATGTTTGGCCAAAAAAAAAAAAAGCTATAGGATCATCTGTGATACAGAACAGATAACAGAGAGGAAAAATGGGAAAAGAAAAACTAATCCAAAAATCAAACAGCAAAATAGACCACATGGAAAGAACAGAAATAGAAAATAAGTGTTTAGAAATAACAGAAAAATATAGGATATATTTTGCTTAGCATGAACCCTCCACTCTTGAAAACAAGGCAATTTCTCTGAAATGCTCAGGGGGAGCCTGCATAGGCAATGAAGGAAAAGGTGCAGGGGTCATGGAATTGAGAAGACACAGTTTGCCGTGAGTTGACCACATGGCCATGGGTATGGCTTGAAGATGGCAGGTGGTTCCATACCTGATGGTCTCCATGAAACTTGCAGAGATGTGAATGCTAAGGAAACAGGGCTTCTGTATTGCTTTGTATTTGTGATTTCCTCTGCATCAGTAAGAAAGAGGGAGAGTTCTCCAATACATTGGAGAACAATGAAGATCTATTTGAAAAAGGAGCATGTGCAGGGAAATCTGCTCCTCATGGGAGAACAGTTCCCTGAGTATAGCACAGGGGCTTGTGAAAGAAGACAAGATGGGAGGGAAGGGTTTGGGGTAGGAGATTGGAACCCAGACAGTATGGAAATAAACATGCAGAAGGTCCTTAGTGTGTGATGCCAACACAAATGAGAACAAAGATAAGATACTGTATCCACTGGAGTTTCTCCACTCAAGACACAACTTGATGATATGGCATCAACTTTCATGTCTTTTTTTTAGCTTCAACATGGCAGACTTTTAAATAGCTTGATGACCCAGCTAGATGAAATAACCAATTGTTGAATATGGTGAAAACAATAAAAAGGTCAATGCAGTTTAAAATTAGACTTTCTTCCACTAAGTTAAGTTTCAGTGCTGTGAATTAAGTAAATGTGTTTTTTAATCGGATAAATTAGTCATAGGACATGTTTTGCTTCATGATACTGCTGGCACCCCAAGTTTCCAACAATGTGTAGGATATTTTGAGGGTCCCTGTGTCCTGAGGGGCAGTTGAATTCCTCACTTGTGAGTATCGGTTGACCTGGAAGGGTTAATCCACATTTGGATCTCTGACTTAGTAGATGGTTTAGCTCACTACAGGCATCTTATTTTATTTATTTTTTTGGCTGCCTCGGGTCTTTGTTGAGGCATGCAGGATCTTTCTTCACGGCGCAGCCTCTTCGTTGCGGTGCACGGGATTCTTTCTGGTTGTGGCGCGCGGGCTCCAGGGCACGTGGGCTCTGTAATTTGTGGGAGGCGGGCTCTCTAGTTGAGGCGTGCGAGCTCAGTAGTTGTGGCGTGCCGGCTTAGTTGCCCTGTGGCATGTGGGATCTTAGTTCCCCGACTAGGGAACGAACCCGCGACCCCTGCACTGGAAGGCGGATTCTTTACCTCTGGACCACCAGGGAAGTCCCCAGGCATCTTATTTTAGCAAGGCTCTTGAAATTCCCTTTATGTAAACACACAGACAGCATCATTCTGAAGCATGCAGTCATCCCATGCATCCTTTGGGAGTTTCGATGTCCCGCCCATCACATTTCTCCTGGCTGTACGTTGCATTTAAGGCAAAAGGAAATGGAAGGATCATCGACGCCATGCTGAGGTGCCCTTTGTAGAACTGGCCACTTTGCTCTGTGATGTTTGCCACCCTGATAAGTCAATACATACTCTGCAGCTCACCTGCAAAAACCAGACACACACCTCAGCCTTCAGTAGAAAAATTCAGGGATACTGTCCAACAGTCCCTCACAGGACTGGAGCTCCAGCATTTAGGAACTTAGTGAATAAAATAATGGTGGTGAAATGCCAGTTTTCTACCCAAAGACTTCATCTCACAAGACCACTTTAGCAATATCCTCTGAAGGTGATTTCAGACGGTTTAAGTTTTAGACAGATACACTCTAAGTAGCAAGACATTGCTAATTCATTTCACACTTCTGATACCTTGATGGTATCAGTTTACCTTTTTGAGTGTCATTTATTTTGGCAGTTGTACCTTCCAATACTGTTATTGGTGAAATTTGGTATTATTGTCTAATTATTTTACATGTGTTTTTTACCTGGTTCCTCTGGGGTAGAGACTAAAGGAATTTTATGTCTTGTCTATTACAAGCTTTAGTTTTTTTTTTTCTTGTTGAACTCACTAAAGTGATGAGTAACTGTAATTAGTTGGTTTATGCTTTATTACATGACTTTGAAAAGTCAGGAATGAATACAAAACCCCTGGTTTTATGTGATGTGTACGTGTGTCTATGTTTTTGTAGCAGTAGTAGTAAAAAGGGTGATTTCAGGTTATTCAAATCTCTCTAACCCAGTGGACTGGGCTAAAATGCAATTCAATTAAAGTTGATAGATTATTACAGTGAAAAACAATGATTTCCCAATATTCCCATGTCTAGTTCTTGTCTCTCCTTTTAATTATCAATATTAAATATTTGATAAAGCATTCATTGAGTATTTACAGTCTATGAAGCATTATGGAAAGACAACAACAAAAATAAGACAGTTCCTGAATCTAAAATGTAAAAATACGAGAATAAAGACAATACATGAATACATGCACCATCTAGAGAGAAAAAAAGCATGTAGCAATCAAAACAAACGGTATTTCGGGCTTCCCTGGTGGTGCAGTGGTTGAGAATCTGCCTGCCAATGCAGGGGACAGGGGTTCGAGCCCTGGTCTGGGAAGATCCCACATGCCGCGGAGCAACTAGCCCCGTGGGCCACAAATACTGAGCCTGCGCGTCTGGAGCCTGTGCTCCGCAACGAGAGGCCCGTGCATCGCGATGAGGAGTGGCCCCCACTTGCCGCAACTAGAGAAAGCCCTCACACAGAAACGAAGAGCCAACACAGCCATAAATAAATGAATGAATAAATAAATAAATAAAAACAAACGGTATTTCAAGTAAGAGTGTTTAGAGCTGAATAGGATTATTGGATGACAGTCTTTTCTTAGAGATCCAATGTAACCACATCTTTTAAAACATTGTAGCTACCAAAGAGAGAAAAGAAATCAAGAAGTCCTTTCCCACAGAACTGGAAGTCATCTTAGAGACTAGCACACAGGCAACAAAACTCAATTGCAAACGTATCACTCTTTCATTCCTCAGAGTCTAATGTAGTAATTGCACAATTCTTTTGATATTTCTCCAACGCTTAGTAATAGAAAAAAATCTATTACAATGTTGACGTCTAGTTGTTATGAAATAATTATTGCTCCAAATATTTCGTATGTGTACGCCTGACTTAAGTATTGAAATTGAACTACCCTTGATAGAATCCGGCTTAAATGTTTATAGACTTCATAGCGTCAGGTTATGTGCATTGCACATATTGGGACCTTATTGAACTTTTAAAGATCTTTTTAATCAGATATAAGATCTATGCCCTAAGTCATATAATAATTACATATAATAATTACAATAACCTGTAAGAAGTTTCCTTTAATTTTCTACTAAGTAGTACTTAACTCATGTTTATTTTTAAGAAGGAGAAAAGGAAAGACAAGTGAAGATTTGGGGTAGAAGAGAAACACAAAAGTGAATTTAGCTTCAGAGAGGAATAACCACATCCAAAGAGGGGTGCCCACAATTTGTTAATGGCAGTGTGTGGGGGGGGAGCGGTTATAGGTACATGTCTGTGTTTGTGTGTGTGTGTGTCTGAGAGAGAGTGTGAAGGTGAAGGCAGCATGTTGAGCCGGGGTATTTCCTGGGGATGAATATCTACAATTACACCACGTCTGCGGGGTGAATGTGTGCTGTGGAGCTAAGTATGAAACGTGGTTCGGCTTTTGTTCCAGTTGGGAAGAGTGTCCTTGCATATGGGGATAGTGGGTGTCTGTAATCACAGCCCACATGAGGGCAGCAGACCCGCTTTCCAGTTATTCTCTCAAATCATAAACGTACAAGAGTGGTATCTATTTTCGAGAAAGAAAATATGTCCTAAGTTTCATTCCAAGACTCTTTAGAAAGAATGCCAACAAACGTTTAGTACAGGCAATGCTTAAAGAACCGACACACTCAACTTTTAAATCTAGTATTAGGAGATGAGTAGATGTACGCTTTTCTGCACATTTTAAGAACTGTTGGGTGCAGTTTCGAAAACGTAATTCAGTTCATTGTAGGAGTTTCTAATTTATAGCTAAAGAGAATGATGCACAGTCTAAGACTGTAGAATTTTATCTCATTTGCATAAGAAAATTTCTGAAAATACTGATATTTTAAGTTTAAAAAAATATTGACCTTTGAAGTACTGATAGTCTTGAGAGAATTTGTAGTTTTTTAAAAAAAATTTTCCCAAGCATATCTCTCTAAATCCAAATGACATCCATGGTAATGTTCTACATATATATATATATATTTTTTCTTGGTTCTTCTTCCTAAAGTCTGCCATACAATGTATATAAATTTAATACTTTTTTTTTTTTTTTTTGGTGGTACGCAGGCCTCTCACTGTTGTGGCCTCTCCCGTTGTGGAGCACAGGCTCCAGACGCACAGGCTCAGCGGCCATGGCTCACGGGCCCAGCCGCTCCGCGGCACGTGGGATCTTCCCGGACGGGAGCACGAACCCGTGTCCCCTGCATCGGCAGGCGGACTCTCAACCACTGCGCCACCAGGGAAGCCCAAATTTAATACTTTTTAAGTCATCTTAACTTGTTGCCCAGTTGAAAAATTCAGATGCTGATTGTTCCTTTTCCTTACTTGCAAAAATCACTATGCTGTCTGTCACCTATGTTGTCAGCTGATGACCCATGGACACATTGACATGAATATGACAGTATTTCCATCTTAGCTCTGTCAGTGATTTCTTATATCAAATCTGTATCTGTCTGGAGTTGCATTTGCCCACCCCTGCAGTGGTCAAGTAGTCAACATTTAATGCAGTTTGCTCTTTCTCTTTTTTTTTTTTTCGTATTTACAAATCCAGTAGATCTCTACCAATCAGAGAAGCAGCAGGACAGACAAGACCTTCATTTACAGTGACTCTTTTCCATTTGTTAATAACCATTTAAAATTTGCTCAATGAATATTAATTTTTGAATGCAGATAGAATAGTTAACAGACATTCGTAAACATATGACCAAGTGGCCTTTAGCTTTTTATGGACATAGAACCGAAATAATGAAAAGTATGAAAACCAAGCAAGTGACCAACTGGATAGGTTAACATAAAGAGAACATACCCATGTAGTCACCTTCCAGGTCAGTAGGTAGAATTTTAACAGGACGGCAGAAATGTCTTTCACACGCCTCTGTCGTGACTACCCACTTCATTGCCTACACACATAATTGTCTGCAGTTAACATCTGCCTATTCTCAGACCTTATAAAAATGGAGCAATACAGTTTGCTTTGTTTTTTGTTGCTCCTTTTTTTACTCAGTGTTTCTCAGGATTATTCATGCTGTTGTTTGCAGCTCTGCATGATTTGTTTCACGGCTCTGTAATACTTCATTGGCTTCATGTCCTATGATGTACTGATGCATTCTATTCATAGAATCACTAGATATGTGGGTTGTTTCCAGCTTGAAACAATTATAAAGAGTGGTACTCTGGACTCAAATGCATGGACTTTATCCCTGGTCACTTAATATTTTCAGTGCTATTTTACATGCTAAGTATAATGAGTTATTAAATTAGTTTTTCCTGTGGTAGATGACAGAGACTGATGTTTGTGTACTGCTCAGCATTCACCCTAATTTTAGGATTTTGTGGATTCTCTGGCTTGTTGACTGTCGTAAATCTGTCACCTATTAATAATTTTGTTTTCTAAAAACTCTCAGAACTTTGTAGTCTTTTCTGGTCAGGAGGTACATTCTCAGATACAATATTGAATAGATGCAGGGTTATCGTTTTCTCTGAGTGCTTCTGATTCCTGTGGAATGTGTTGAGAAGTTAATCCTTTATGAAGTAAAGGAAGCCCCCTCATAGCGTTCGTCTGGTAAAAACCTTCCTGTAAATTAATCGGGGACTGGTGTTCCTTTGGGGAGATTAATTTTAAAAATAGGTGGATTTGTAAGCATTTACTGAAGTAGACAGAAGAGTATAATGAATACACTTACAGCTGACCTTCAGTTATTACCAATTTAGAACCAGCGTGTTTCAACTACCCTCCCCTCTCCTGTCACCACCCTGGAAAGTGTCAAACGTTGT
Organism: Hyperoodon ampullatus; assembly: GCF_949752795.1. Classification (NCBI taxonomy): domain Eukaryota; kingdom Metazoa; phylum Chordata; class Mammalia; order Artiodactyla; family Ziphiidae; genus Hyperoodon; species Hyperoodon ampullatus. The sequence continues at coordinate 3,306,305 of NC_136913.1, read as the reverse complement.
AGCTAATTATTGAGGGCCATTAATGAGTTTCAGGACTCAAGTGTCTTCTTGTCTGTATTGGGCTGTTTCATTATTTATATAAATAGTCCGTGGGATATAAAATGACATTTATTCCATTATGATTTTCTTCAATCTCTGAGATATTATCCCATGTTTCAATATACTGTTGACTGGTTACGCTTTTCTTTCTCTCTTCCTGACCAGCCTTGTCAGTGTTTTTCCCATATTGCTGTTCCCATACGCCAATATTTTAAATTTTATTTGCTATACTATTGATTTTCCCTAGCATTCCACTGCAGACCATGTGGTTCTTTTCTTCTCTGTGTTTACTTCTCAGACCTTCTTTCTATTCTCTTTGTGTTTAATGTGGGTTTTCCAACTTTTAATTATTTCTGTCTTTTATATTTCCTCTTTAAAATGAGTCATAGCAAAATTAAAATTAGTGAAGTAAAGTTAGTCCCCTTTACTCACACTTCACATGCCTTGGTATATGATGTTGTCGGTGTCTTTGGATTCTGCATATTTTCCAACTTCTATGATATTTTTCTTTTGAACCCCTGAATTGTTTAGAAGTGTGTGTTTCACGATGCAAGCATATGATCTGTTTTTCACTGGTGTTTTGTTATCAATTTATATTTATTTTGTTGCTGTGCGTTAGAGTGAGTGTACTGGTTAGTGCAGTAAGTTTGCACATTGTTCCAGGTATGCAATGTTCTGTAAAAGCGCATCAGTACCATCCTTTTAACATTCTAAGTTATATCTACATCTCTTTTCTAAATACTTTTCTGCTTGTCAAACCTTTTCAGAGAAAGATTTATTTAAATCTAAGATTTTGGATTTGCCAGTTTTTCTGTTTACTTTTGGCTGTGTCGTGTTGGGTGTGTGTGTGTGTGTGTGAGAGAGAGAGAGAGAGAGAGAGGGAGGGAGGGAGGGAGAGAGAGATTTGCTATTTTGTTAGGTGAAAGCAAGATTAGAATTCTGGTGATGTTTTTTTCTGCCTTTTATTTATTACAAATTTCTGCGCGTTTTCTTGGTTGCCAGCTCTGCTACTCTGATAGGCCTTGCTGGAGAAATGGCAACCCTCGGGCTCTGAGACATCTGAGAGGAGGTTTAGTGTTTCATTATAAAAATAATAAGACTTCTCTGTCCAGAAGCCTTGCTACACGGTATCATAACTAACATATAGTGCAGTCTGTCGTCACAAAGTACCTGATTCTAGCTGGATGCAGCCTCTTACTGGCTGCTCTCTCCCGGTACGGGTTCCTGAGTAATTGAGATGTAGACAGAGTTATCAGCACAAACAAGTTATCCCTGCTTCAAGCAGATGAAGTGTAAGACTCTAGGGATTTAGGTAGATAAAAATTGCCACGTTTTTCTCCACAGAAGAGAACACATTGACCCACACACACTTCCCATAAATATGGTCTCTAATGTGAGTACAGACTTCACGCAACATGCAGTACACACGCGTGCCAACACGTGCCCACGATTTCCTATGACACTATTATTTACAGAACGATCTGTTCATGCTGATATTTACCATCCTCAAGTGTTTCTGCTTCAATGAACAAGGGTCAGCCATTAATCATCACAGAAGCTAGGCAGTGGCAAAAATCCAAGCTTTTTCTCTGGCTTAGGATAGTCCTCTCCGTTGGAGAGTCAAACTCGATTGTGGGGAAACCCCAGCTGTGGGCCCCTCACCAGGAGGAGCTGCTTCTCCAGGAAAGACTTGCTTCTCCTTTCTGTACACCTGTGTTCCGTCCTCTGCCTCCGTATTTCATTGCTCTGGACCACTGCAGCATTCGTTCTAGGACTGCCTGGTTTCTCCAATAGCTGTCCAAGTGGTTAATGCATAATATGTGGGATGGATATGTATGTGTACGTTTATAGATATGTGGTGGGCAGGGAGAAGTAAGATGAAGTGACCCTGGGTCAAAGGGGTCTCTATCCATTGACTGGCGTCCTTAGAAGGGAGAGAAGCTGTAGATACAGACACACAGAGAAGCCCTGTGAAGACAGAGGCAGAGACGGGAGGGAGGAGACCACAAGCCCAGGGATGCCTGGAGCCCCCGGAAGCTGGAAGAGGCGGGAAGGACTGTCCCTCAGAGCCTCTGCAGGGAGCATGGCCCTGCCCACACCTTGATTTCTGACCTGTGTCCTCCAGAACCATGAGGGAGTACATCTCTGTTGTTTCAGACATTTCTCTAGTTTTAAGCCACCAACTTTGTGATAATATGTTGTAGTAGCCACAGGAAACTCATATAAGATACGTACATGGATATATACATATGTTCATACACACACACATATTTTTATTATATATTTATATATTTCAAAATTTATTGTGTATAATATATATATTCCTTTTGTTTTACAGAATTACTTTGCCAACACCTATCCGGTGCTTAATTGATAGTCTGTGTGACGGATATATGTGTGTACACACACATGTGAACACGCATAGTGAAAATACATATTATTGGAATGGGATCTGGAAAAGGTCAGGAACCAAGGCGGTTACCAGACGTTGGTTCCTTTCCAAAATGTCCATAAGACATTTGTTTCACGCTAAACGATTCTTGATATTTGGTCCTGTGCAAAACATCCATGAGCATATTTGGTCCATGCCAAATGGTTTTAGATAGGACCAGATGTCAAGGACCTTTTGGTGTGGACCAAATGTCTTACGGACGTTTTGGACAGGACGAAATATAACGAGGTATCAAGGACATTTTGGTGTGGCTCCAGTGTCTTAGGGACCTTTTGGATGGGACCAAATATGACCAGATATCAAGGATGTTTTGGTGTGGACCGAATGTCTTAGGGACCTTTTGGACAGGACCAAATATCCTAAAATAAGCAAGGCAGCCTTTTTCACATTCTTCAGCTTCTCTTTGCACGTCAGATCCACTAGGCTTTCCCACGTGTATGCTTCTGCTCATACCATGAACCACCCTTAGACGCATTAGTCACAGGTTAGGGTGACGTAATAAAAACCCGTCCCTTAGTGAGTGGCCGCCAACTCAAGCATCCCGTTGCCCCAGCCACTCTCTGCCCTCCCCGTGAGCAGTGACAATGGCCTCTCCATTCTCTCCATCCCTTTGACGGGGTTTTCCTTCCTTAGACCATTGTCACAGAAAGATGGATTTTGTCGGCTGATTCCCCAGGGATTACGAGTACCACATTCCCCCAGTCAGTGGGGAGGCGGCCGATGTGCTGTAGATGCTCACTGAAATGTTTACTGCAGAGGTGCACTGCTCCTGAGGGTAGCTCCTCAGGGAACCATGTTCTGTATACATGGGCTTCTGCAAAATATTTCACCCCTAACTGCCCCCCATGCTATGCTGGGAGTCATGTAGACGAGACGCCCTGGCTTCTGCCCTCGGGAGTTTAAACGTTATTCAACTTATAGGAGGATGGGCAAAATGTAATAATAACAAGGGTAATAGTACTTGTTGCTATACAAGCACTTGTAAAAACATATAATTATCAGACAAGGAAATGTATTTTGGATGTGCTTAAGCAGATAGATGTAGAAAAATGACCGTAAAGAAGATTGGGTTTAGAGAATTGTACACTTAATCTGAAGCCATGTATTTAAGTAGGGCAGTTACCCTAGTGATGGGGATTCCAGAAAAGATGGGGGCGGGGTGTTTAAAGGGCACGTTCGCTGGAGGGAGTACAAGGCAAAGGTTGGAGAAACTGACTGCACTGAACTATAGGAGAAAAAACTTGGTGGTACACATCTACAGAAGGCTGAGGTGGGAGGAGTGTCAAGGAAGACCTGGTTACAATTCTGAATCTTCTCAGGGCTATTCGGAGGAAAGGTTCACTCAATGTCATGAACCCCAGGCCTTGCAGTCTCTGTATGAAGAGAGTTGCAGGTGACTTTTCATGAATGTGTACACCGTGCCATGCTGGGTGCCAGCAAGTTTACACACATTCATTCATTGGTAACACATCAGTTGTGCAAGACGGGTGACATTACTAAGCAGACTTGCTTGGGGGCAGCCCTTTCCCCCCAGCCCTGCAGAGAAAGAATCTCGTTTCTTTCTTCTCATCTCACTGCGCTTCTTTCAAATATCAGAATCAGCAGCATTTTATTTATTTTTTATTTATTTTTTTTTTTGCGGTACACGGGCCTCTCACTGTTGTGGCCTCCCGTTGCGGAGCACAGGCTCCGGACGCGCAGGCTCAGCGGCCATGGCTCACGGGCCCAGCCACTCCGCGGCATGTGGGATCTTCCCAGACCGGGGCACGAACCCGTGTCCCCTGCATCGGCAGGCGGACTCTCAACCACTGCGCCACCAGGGAAGCCCCAGCAGCATTCTTTATTCCTCAACAGCAGACGTTACTCAAGTTCTGAATTAACAAGTGCAGTTTGAAATTCCGCTGCAGAGACTCAAAGCAGAGAGGAATTCATGAACATGGCTGGAGATTTTAACAACCCTCTCTCGGTAAAGGAGAGACGCGAAATCAGTAGGTTATAAATAGGTAAGATTGTAAAAGCCTGTTAACCAAATACTTTTCATTCTCATTTCTAAAGCCTTGCCTCCACAACTCTAGAATACACATCCTTTAGAAGGCACGCGACACAGTCACCAAAATAGACCGTATTCGGGCCTACCAAGCAAGAGTCAGTAACTTTCAAAGGAATAAAATCATGCAGAGTTGTTTTCTCTGAACACACACGTGCACAGCTAAAACATCCTACATACTTGGTATTGAGAAAATTCGCATGAAGTCATTTATCAAACAGTGAATAAACGTGGACATTAGAAAATATTTTAACTGAAAAGGGATGAAAATGCAACATAGCAAATTTTTTCAGAAGTAGTGAAAACAGCGCCGAATGTAATCGTTTTAAAATACTATTAGATTGGCCAAAAAGTTCGTTCGGGTTTTTCCGTACGATCTGACGGAAAAACCGGAACGAACTTTTTGGGCACCCCGATACTTATTAGTTATGTGAGACTGGGCTTTGGAAGAGACGTTTGTAGCCAGGGAAACAAAAACTGAGTCTGTGGTGTACAGGTGGCAGTCAGTGGCCTGACGCTGTATGAGATCACCCAAAGAGGGACTGTCGGAGAGGGAGAGAGGTGTCGGAAGACTGAGACTGAGATCCTGACAGTATTAAGAGGTCAGGGAACAGAGAAGGAAGTGACAAAGGACACTGAGAAATAGCAGTGGGCATGGGAGAAGACATCAAAAGCAGCCAGAGCAGCCGTCACACGAAAATAAAGACATTGGTGCCCCGAAGGCCAAGTGGCAAAAGAGGTGAACCCTTGCGAGATGGAGACTGAGAATCGAAAACTGGATTCAGCTCCATGACGTTATCAGTGAAGTTTACGTGAATAACTTCCAGACAGTGGAAGCTGCAAAACCCTGCCTGGATTGTCTTTAGGACAGAAGGGGCTGGTGCAGGTAGGTGTCACAGGCGTGTGAGTAGCAACAGTTCCTCTGGAGGAATTTCGCAGGGCGTGGCAGCAAGAAGGAGTGGATGTCAGTTGGTCAGGGAAGTGGAGTCCAGAACATGTTTTTCTAAGATGCGAAATAGGGCAGATTTTCTGCGGATGGGAGGAATCCACTTGGGAGTCGGTGCAGAATTTGTATCCTTCAGAGCACAAGGAGGGAGGGAGTCCTCGCTCAGATGGAGGGATGGTGTTTGGATAGGAGGAGGGTGGCTAGCATCCCTCACCGTTCAGAGTGTGTGGTTTCAGATGTGGGTACCTCGGTGGCGATGCAGGCAGAAGCCCATGGGTGCTTTGGTCTCAATGCTTCCAGGTTCTTGAAGAAACGGAAAGCAAAATCTTCAGCTGATTGAGGGGCTAAATCTTAGGATTCTAGGAGATAAAAGTACAAAATATCTATCAGAGGCAGTTGGAAGATTACTAGACTGCGGAAGTAAACTGGGGGGGACCTGGACACCCCACTCGGCATTTACCATCACAAATGTAAAGCCACAGTGGTTGGTGTGGTTATGTTCATGGTGGCCAGTGGGGTGTAGGCGGAGCTGTATTTAATCAGACCTGGGGGTACAAGCTAGTGCAATAAAATGAGAGAGAGGCCAGGGATTCAGGGAGTAAGTTTAGGAGTGATGATGGTGTTTTCCCACTGGATTTTAGCGGGGAAACGGGGTCAAGAAAGGTGAGTTTCAGTGAAAATTTAGTAGCTTCGATGGATTGGTGAAGCCGGTGAAGTGAATGGTTTTTGGAAATGGTTTGGGGAGTTAGTGGTGAGCTGGAACAGTTGAGGTTCAAGATCAGAAAGAAGTTGTAGCCTTGAACTTATGGAGGACTGGTGCTTATTGGAAACCATCATGTGTAGGACTTAGGTTAGGTGGAGGAAAAGCATCATTGCAGGTAAGATTTCAGAGAACCTAAGGGCAAGGGTAGTGAAAGGATCAGGTGAATGTATATATAAATATTAAGAATTAGCTCAGCAGAATTGGAGCCCATGACAATAAAGCAAGAGGCAGAATGTTGAGAAATGAGAGGGACGGATTTGGGTGTCAGGAAAACAGGATAATATGATGAAATGGATTATAAGCGAATGAAAGTGTATGGGAACAAAATTGGCCACCCCAAAATGTGTGTCTGACGTGAGGATTATTTTAGAATGATTATTTTAAAAAGCAGAAAACTCAGGACGTCTTTCTTTTTACCTCCCCTTAGTTGCCTAAAGAATTTAGATAGAGGGCTTGTTCCTGGAATGGAGCATCGCCAGATATGTCTGCAAAGAATATGGACCATGTGGGGTGGGGAAACAGCAGGGCCTGGAGATCAGAGTCCACTCCGTGTCCCACGGTCTCTGCAGGCCCAGCAAACACTTGTTTACAAACGTTTGCTTTTCCTTCTCCATGGGAACTGCCTTCCTCCCCTTTGAGGTCCCAAACCACTACCCCAAGAGCCTCTTTTGTCTATAGCTGAAGATGATATTTAAGGTGCGGGTTTTGGTCATTTTGGCACGTGACTCAGGGTCTCCGGGTCTCTCCTGTGGATACATGTTTTTCAACTTTTGTTTGATTTTCGCTTGTTCATCCGTCCCATGTCAATTTAATTCTTAGATTTTAATCTTAAGAACCTAGAAGGGTAGAGAAAAATGCCTTCCTTCCCCACAAAAGTGAGGTAATCAGATGACGTGGGCTTTGAAGCTGGAGGACGGGCTGAGAGTGACCATGGCAACAGGGCAGACACCGAATATTTCAGGGAACCGGATTGCAGGCAGCTGGGAGGGCCGGCCTGAGGTCAGGCTCCTGCACCAGCTGAGACAGCAGGATATGGAAAATTCGGGCCATGAGTGGAATCACGATTGCATGCTGCTGACTAAGGAGGGCTGGGTGTCTGAGGTCCCTTTGTCACCCGCACCGACAGACCCAGGGGGCATGGGAAAAACCAATGTCTTCTCCAGCACCTCAGCTCTGGATGGTTATGTGGCTCTGGATTGTCCTTAAATCTCTAAAATTGCTCCTATTTACATCTCTGTATTATTTTAAGTGTCCATGGATGGCAGTTAAGAATCTCCTGGAAACACAATACAGCCAAGGCAAACAAAAATAGCCAACATTCCCCACTTTGAATTCATGGAATTACTGCTGTAGCAGGATCTTACTGTTTTAAGTCCACTGAAGATTTTCTTCAGTAACTTGTGATGTTTTTGTTCTCAGGACCTCCCCATAGCCCTGAATGATTATAGATCCCTCAAATTTGGTTGGAATACAAGAATTGCCTGGGTTTTTTTCCTTGGCATGTATCAAATCTCTTCCCCTTTTTTTTTTTTTAACTTTAGGATTCACAAGACTTTAATAAAAGATGTCAATATAGTTTTATTTTTGTGTTTCAAAAACCATCCAATTTATTATTTTTTTATTGAGATATAGTTAATTTATAATATTGTGTTAGTTTCAGGTGTACAGGAGTGATTCAGTTTATATATATATATATATATATATATATATATATATATTCTTTTTCAGATTTATTATCCCATATAGGTTATTATGGAATATTGAGTAGAGTCCCCTGTGCTGTACAGTAGGACCTGGTTGATTATCTAGTTTATCTATTGTAGTGGGTATATGCTAATCCCAAACTCCTAATTTCTCTTTCTCCTCCCACCTCTCCTGCTAGCCGTAAGTTTGTTTTCTAGGTCTGTGAATCTATTTCTGAAAACCCATCCAGTTTACTTCTACATATAAGTAGATACACCACACAGCCTAGGGAAAAAAAAAAAGCAGAATAGTTTTATAGGCAAAGATGCGAAGTATACATAGAGTGCCATGGAAAGTACAGCCTCCCTGTTTCTATACGTGTTGAAGGGAAAGTTAAATCCCGTACTGCATGGAATTTGGTATTCTGTAAGCGGATTTCCTCATCTTGCAGCAGAACTGAATACCAAGATGATGGGTAAAAACTCAAGACACGTTGGTGATGTTCTCGACAGAACACAGAACCCGCTCTCTGTGGGACAAAACTGGCCCGAAACACTAGCCCTCAGAAATGTTACACAGAGGTGAATTGCCACCTGCTGGCACCAGGAGCTGCTGATTTTGCTACAAAAGGCTTCCAGAAACTGTCCCAGGAGCTGCTAGCAGAGAGCAGTCTGAAGCTCATCGGGCTGGCTCACCTTTGTCCCCTTGGCCCCAACACATCTCTTCCCTCCTGTGGTCTGTGTCGAAATCACTGTGATGCGCGTTAAAAGGACTCCTAGGATTTTAGGTCAAGAGTCTATGGTGATACATACCAGAGACACACAGTCTGATTCTATAAATAGTATAATTACTATATTTATTACCAACCAAGAAGGCAGATTAAGAGAGGATGGTATGTCTTATGCCATATGCATATGTACACATATGACATATATATGCATACGTGTGTGTGTGTTTGAGTGTGTGTGTATATATATACATATTATCATTTACACTAAGATTTACAGAATTCTCCACTTCCTCCTCAGAAAATATTTAAAACAGAGGAAATGATGCAATAAAAGTAGATCCCACTGAAGACCTCAGTTTGCAGATTTCCCTGAAATTTTCTCATCTGAGAATATATTTTATCAAATTATTTGCAGCATTTAATTATACTTCTGTGCATTAGACATAGGGTGGACTTGTGAAAATAAAGATTGTCTGTGGGCTGCACTTAGGTAAAGCTTTCACATTTTGCTAGGTTAGGGTTTGGGTTTTTCTAAAGATGGTTACCCTAAATCTTGATTCCATTGTAAATTTAATACAGTTTCCAGATCAATCCATACCACTGTCTGTTAAAATATTCTTTTATTACTGCTACTGAGATATGCACTTAAATATTGTTATTGTGTTACTGTGAACAATCAGCCTAACCAAATACTAACCAACCATTCAGGACACAGGAGAGAAGGACTCAAGGAAAAAATATGCTGAAGCATGTCTTTGTATGTAGTGATAATATTAACCATCCTCATTCTAGACAAGGATTACACAATGTTACAAATAATTAATGATGATCTAGTGAAAGAAACACAGTAACATCATACTGCATATAGACATGCCCACAAGTTTAATTATGAACCTCATGCATCTCCTTTTTATATTTTCTTATAAGACAGTAAATTATTAGACTGACTTTTCCACTCTATCATATACTTGTATTACTATCCCTGCTGTCACAGTAAATTAGCAAGTATTATAAACATAATCAGTTTTGTCCCACGGGTCTTTACGATAATAGTTTTCCTTATGAAAATGCCCTAATTTGACAGATAAGAGTATGGTAGAGTTTCTAGTTGGATCGAGGCAAAAATATAAATGTAAGTGCATACAATTTTAATGAGGCATGCACACATGTAAATAGGAATATTTCTAACAGTATTATATAGCTTGCTTCTTTGTTTTAATTTTGTTGAGATAATTGGTAAGTAGACTGAAAGGTGACCCACGGCTTATGGGGAAGTCAGGTAACTTTCTCATGACAAGTCTGAAGATTTTTTGGTGGGTTTTTTTTGTTATTTATTTATTTTTGGCTGTGTTGGGTTTTCGTTGCTGCACGCAGGCTTTCTCTAGTTGTGCCGAGTGGGGGCGACTCTTCATTGCAATGCATGGGCTTCTCATTGCGGTGGCTTCTCTTGTTGCACAGCACGGGCTCTAGGTGCACAGGCTTCAGTAGTTGTGGCACGCAGGCTCAGTAGTTGTGGCACACAGGCTCTAGAGCGCAGGCTCAGTAGTTGTGGCGCACAGGCTTAGTTGCTCCGCAGCATGTGGGATCTTCCCGGACCAGGGCTCAAACCCGTGTCCCCTGCATTGGCAGGTGGATTCTTAACCACTGCGCCACCAGGGAAGCCCCAGTCCGAAGTTTTTTAATTGGTTTATTACAATGTTCAGCAATCCAAGCACAGAATGCTTCATTATGTATTTGCAGGTTGGCGCTGTTGTGTTTTCCCAGATACTGTTATGGCTTTCTCGTGTGTTGGCTTTATTGAATCGTTTTATGCCAGTTAATCTATAATACAGTTTGTGATTTAATATAAGGAGAATGTGTAGAATAATGCTGAAGTGTGGTGAATGACAGGGAAATAGATACTTTGCAACGTCCTCACAACTATGGACAGCTCCAAGCATGCATCATCATGGACCACTCCTCCTGGGATGACAATAGATGCAGAAAGCAGTCATCCAGTGAATCTGACCCTTGATGATGACACAAATACTGCATTCAACCTATACAAAGAGAGAAAAAGAAAATACATCTACTGAAAAAATTCCACTAAGTCACAAATTATTATTAATGGTAAAAAAAATTAGTAGATGCTACCCTTTGGCTCCTTACCGAATTCATTGTTCTGAGCATTCTCTAAGCATTCTTGTCTACTTCTCTTATTAACCCTTTAAGCTAGGTATCATTGTTACCCCATTTCACAGATGAGGAAATTGAGGCTTTGAGTGATGAAAAAACATTACTTATTGTTAAACATTTAGTGACTTCCTGGGCCAGAGTGAAACTAGGAGTAAAAACTGGGGTTTAAAGGAGATTTAATATTGAGCTACTTTCCATTTGTGAAGAAAAGATTCCACTCTTTCTTAATATACTGGTTCCAGAACGGTTATTTTGATGACGAAACAGTGTAATAATTGTAAAGACCTTAGGATAATCATCGGTCCTTGGTAATCACCATTCATGTCTATCTTACCTTATTAATATCAGGAAAGAGGACTACCCTGTCTGGTAGCAAGTTAATACTTTGAAACAATGCTAGGTCTAAGGCATGTGCTTTTAAAAATAGCAACAATAATAACAAAAATAAATTTTCTTGTCCACTGGAACAGATTGCTTCTACTAGTGTACATGAGGAGAATAGATTAGTCCATTTAATTAAGAGATATCTAAGTGATAATATATGTTATTTTTGTCAAGTTCATGAAAGCTAATCCCATGTGAGATTTTGCTGTGGGCTAATTATTTTCTCTATTGCATTCAATATGTCTCTCATAATAGACAGAAAATAGAGGAAGCCAATTAGTCATGCAACTTTAAATTGACGTTATTGCGAGAGACATTGAAAATTTAGAATATTGCTTAAAAATAAACAACAGAGAACACATAATTGTATAACATGCTAAAAGATGATTACTATCCCCTTCTGCCCACAATAACAATTTATTTTTATACCCACCTTCTATACCATCATGTTTAAAAAAAAAACCTGATAAAATTTCTCCAATTAATTTCTTTTAGATTTCCCCATAAACTCTTACAGAAAACCTTTAACCAAAACAAACAAAAAAAGAATCAGAGTATTGCATTGTAAGAAAAAAGTAGATAACATAGCTCTCATTAACACTGCAAGCATTCGGGACTTCCCTGGTGGCGCAGTGGTTAAGAATCTGCCTGCCAATACAGGGGACACGGGTTTGAGCACTGGTCCGGGAAGATCCCACATGCCCTGGAGCAACTAAGCCTGTGTGCCCCAACTACTGAGCCTGTGCTCTAGAGCCCATGAGCCACAACTACTGAGCCCTTGTGCCACAACTACGGAAGCTCCTGCGCCTAGAGCCTGTGCTCCGCAACAAGAGAAGCCACTGCAACGAGAAGCCCGCACACCGCAAAGAAGAGTAGCCCCCACTCACTGCAACTAGAGAAAGCCCACGCACAGCAACAAAGACCCAACGCAGCCAAAAATAAATGAAATTTTAAAAGTACAGCAAGCATTCCATGAGCTCCAGGGTCACAGGAGACACCATCAGATATGCTGCTTTCCATGATCACTCTGAGTATTTGCAGCAATCCATATGAGCTCTTGTCTCAGATTTCTTGCCCTCACAGTTATCTGCATGGAACCTTTGCCCAAAATTTCTGTCCATCTGTTTTCACTCACTCACCCTTCTAGTCTTTCAGACAAGAATTTACCAATCACCACCTCCTAAAGCAGAATAAACCCCATCTCAACTGTCGTGCATCCCTTCTTGCAGACGTATTTGCTGAGAGGTCTGCCCTGTCCTCTGATTCATCACCATACACCCTTTACCCTATGCTCATTTTGTTTTTCATTCATTTAAAATTTCAAATTAACATAGAAAATATTTTAACCACATCAAAAATTAAAAATAATATAAAAGTGCTCCTCTGACCAGCAACTAGATAATGAGATGCTTTGTTATAAATTTTTCAAAGCATTTTTTTTGAGAAACAAAACGTAAATCAGGGCTTTCCTGGTGGCGCAGTGGTTGAGAGTCCGCCTGCCGATGTAGGGGACACGGGTTCGTGCCCCGGTCCGGGAAGATCCCACGTGCCGCGGAGCGGCTGGGCCCGTGAGCCATGGCCGCTGAGCCTGCGCGTCCGGAGCCTGTGCTCCACAACGGGAGGGGCCGCAGCAGTGAGAGGCCCGTGTACCGCAAAAAAACCCCCATAAATCAAGTACCCTTCCTTCGCATATGTTTTCCATTGTTCCCAAAGGTAACCGCTTGCTGGCAGTCACTATATATTCATCTGTATTTTCATATACTGACTAAACCGGCATCCCCCATCATGATAGAATTCTGATCAGCATTATTTTACATTTTGCACTCAATTACACTGACACACGTGGATCTGGTTCAGTGTCCCCAACGGTCGTAAAGCATTGCGTTATACTAAGAGCAATAATTTACACAATCCTTCATAAAAGTATCTTACTTCTTCTGCAATGTTTTCTTTAAAAACAGTACAAAGATTATGATCCCCAAGCATCCTCCTTATACAGGCATGTTTATCTGGTGATTATACCTGAGATGGAATTTCTGTGTCGTAGGATGTTCTTGCCTGAAACTTTGCTATTTCCAAATTGCTTTCCTGAGTAGTGGTACTAATTTTCACATAACCATCCTTGTGTTTTTTTGGGTTTTTTGTTGTTGTTGTTGTTGTTTTTGTGGTACGTGGGCCTTTCACTGCTGTGGCCTCTCCCGTTGAGGAGCACAGGCTCCAGACGTGCAGGCTCAGCGGCCATGCTCTGCAGCATGTGGGGTCTTCCCAGACTGGGGCACGAACCTGTGTCCCCTGCATCGGCAGGCGGACCCTCAACCACTGCGCCACCAGGGAAGCCCCATCCTTGTGTTTTTGGTGTGTGTGGGTGTGCACTCTTCCTGAACTACACGTTGCTACAGGCATCCTATTTCTTGTCCCACTCCCAGAGTCATCCGTCTCTCCCAGGAGCCCTGGTTCCTTTTACTGGAGGGTGGGATTAGAAGTCAATTTCTGGGCAGCAGATGGGCCTGTTGCTCCTAGAGTGTCATTTCTTCAGGAACTTGTCAGCTGATAGAGCACGGAAATATGCGGGGTTCCCTCGGTCTCTGTGGGGGACCGGTTCCAGGACCCTCATGGATACGAACATTCATGGATGCTCAAACTCTATATAAAATAGTTTAGTGTTTGCATATAGTGTACGCACAACCTCTTGTATACTTTAAGACATCTCTAGATTACTTATAATACCTAGTACCATATAAATAATTGTAAATGCAATGTAAATCGCTGCTGGCTTATGGCACATTCAGATTTTGCTTTTTGGAACTTTCTGGAAAATTTTTCACCACCACCCCCCGAATAGCTTTGATCTGTGGCTGGTTGAATCTGAGGATATGGAGGGCCGACTGTGTGTGTGCATGCTAACTCATGTTTCTGCATGTGTCTCTCAATATTGCTCTATGTGGAGGATGTGTTTGTATATTAAGCAGAACCTGAGTGCATGGCGGTGTCTACAGCTCTGATCCATCACCACGTGGACCACTGTCACCTCCTTCATTGCTCATCTGCTACCTGGCTCCTGCAGTCCATATACCAATGGGTCAACCCCAGTGTACACGCAGGGCACTATCAGAATTGTTCAGCCATGCCCCCGTGGGAAATAGTTTTGTCAAGTAGAGTTCAGTGCTTATCTGCAAGTCCTTTTGTCTTCCATCTTACAGATCCACCAATACGTACAGAAATATTAGGTGAGCACCAGCCCCTAACCACACACCTCACCGAAGGTTACTTCACCCATTGGTAACACCATTAAATTCTCGTGACACAGCATACGCGTTTCATCCTGGGAGCCCGTAAAATTCTCAATATTTTTGTTATTGTTGTTTTAATTTGCATACCTTAGTTTCGGTCTCTGTGCTCTAAAGTTCTGTGACTTTTGACAAATGGCCAGTGTCGCGTATCTGCCAATACTGTGTCATACAGAATAGTTTCGCCACCCTCAAAGTATCCCCCATGCTTCACCTATTCAAAACTCCTCCACCCCAAAACCCTGGTTCATGCGGACCTGTTTACCTTCTCTCTAGTTTTGCCTATTCCAGGATGTCATATAAATGGACTCATGCAATGTATAGTCTTTTCAGACTGCCTTTTTTTGTAATTGAAGTATAGTTGATTCACAATGTTTCAGGTGTACAGCAGAGTGCTTCAGTAATATGTATGTGTGTTTATAGACATATATACATATATATTAGTACATGCACCCACGTATATTCTTTTTCAGATTCTTTTCCATTATACAGAATGCCTTCTTTCACTTAGTAGTATGCACATAAGGTTCCTTTTTAAATGTCCTTGCCTTGTCTGGTCACTGAACAGGATCCCATTGTATGCCTGATCACCATTTCTTTGGTGAAGTAAATGGCTTCATGGAGTTACCTTCTCACTTTAACAGTAAAATCCACCAAATTGACAATGCTGGAATGGGACTACATCCCATCACAGCAAGTGATGTTTCCCAGTCCACCTCAACCCTGCCCTAGAATACTTCATCAGGGTTCCCAGTGTGGAGAAGAAACCCTACTCTGGCATTAGGATGTTCTATGGATTCCGGGATTGTAGTTGGCATGGGGATGGCTCCGTTCTCTGTTGTATGGATTCCGGGATTGTGGTTGATGTGGCGATGGCTCCATTCTCTGGGCAGTTCTGAGGTCCTTGACCCTGTCCTACAGAAAGCCTGAGAGTCGCCTGCCTACCCAGATACATAGGGCTCCTCAGGCGTTGCTTCATTCTACTCTGTTGATCACTTGGAGACACCATGTTCTGATTGGTTGGTATGGGCTGTGCACCTCTTTTTCCAGTTGTATGAGTTCCCTATGGCTGCTGTAACAAAGGATTACCCTCCTAGGGGCTGAAACAACACACTGATACTCTCACTTCTCTGGCGGTCAGAAGTCTCACATGGGTCTCCCTGGGCTCAGTGCACGCTGACCCTTGGCCCCCATTCATCTCTGAAGCCATCCGTGGCTGGTCAAGTCTTTCTCACAAAGCTGTATCTCACGGTCTGACTCATCTGCCTTCCTCCTTCTCCACAGTGTACAGGACCCCTGTGATGACACTGGGTCCACCTGGATAATCCAGAATGGTTTCACCATCTCAGGTCCTTAACCGCATCACATCTGCCAAACCCCTTTTGTCCTGTAAGGTACGGTGTCTGCAGAGTCCAGGGTGAGGATGGGGGGACATCTTTGGGAAGCGAAGTGGGTGGGGATCATTCTGCCTCTGACACAGGGTCATCCCTGGAATTTATAAGGTTTAAGCAAGTTGGCATAAGATTTTCCGGCCTCTATGTTCTTACATGAAAAAGGAGATAATGGATGCACGTCTGCGGTTGAGGATCGCACGCACTCGTGTGTGGAGGCTTGGGGTACATTGTTCACAATCTACAAAAGACACCCTCCTTTGGCCCTCCCAGTGGGCTGCTGGCCAGATCCCAAAAAGGCACCCTTGCAGAGAAGCCAGAGTCATCCTCCTCATCAGTGTTTCTGTCCTGGGCCAGAGAGGCCCTGATGACATGTAATAAAAATGTACAGTCGCTGCCCTTTTGGTGAGTTCACTAGGAATAACGGAGAGAATTTAGCCTTTGCCCCTCAGTGGGTGAAGGGCCAGCAGCTGGGTAACTGTTTTCTTGTCTTTACATGTGATCACATCCTTGACCTCTGGTGGAAAACATTTGTCATGTTCAGAAATGCCCTGCTTCAAGGATCGTTGCTTTGGTTTAAAAAAAAAAAAAAAGCCTAATGCTGAGAGGGTTACCATGGCAAATTCCCTTAGGGCTTGACCAAGCAAATTATATTTCCAACAATTTCATCGTGGATTCTTTGCAACTGTAGGCAGATATGTACAGAGCAACATAGAATAGGCACTTACTTAAAGCCTTTTTAATTTTTTTGCTTTTTACTTTTTATTGAAATGGTAACATCACTCCTGATAATCAGTGAAGAAAGAAAATGCCTTCTCTGTAACGTCCCAATCCTACTTTCAAAGGAAAACACGTTCTGCGGTCACCGTTACATGCTGTGGGTTTCTGCTTTGCAGGATGGTGGCACCAGGGTTTCATTGCACCTCGTGCCTCTTGTTCTCCAGGCACCCCCGATTTCCCCCGATTCTTTGTGTTGGTGTTAGGGTTAGAGAAAAGGAATCTCTGCTGGGCCTCATGCTTCCTCTAGGTCTTATCCTGTAAGGTATGGCTTGGCCACCATCTGGACTTGGCCACTGTGTCTTACCACCAGACCTTTTTAACCCTTTTGGCTTGTAAACGTGCTTGTTCATTCCCCATGTGATTTTACCGATGAGTTCAGCCTTCAGGATGGCAAAACCCTAACGGGAAGTATCTTCTCAGGGCAGCCTAAAGATCCCAGAAACCAGAGAAAAAGGCAGAAAACCTATCGGTGAAACACACAAGCAGCAGGAAATAGCTCAGCAAATTATTCTGCTGCAAGTACAGATAGATAGACACTGTGTTCTAAGACACGGGGACCTGGTATCATAGTAATGAAAGGAGTGACCTGTTATCACTTGAAAGGAGTGAACCATAATGGGGTCCCTTGCAAGGTTTGCTATATGTTGTTTGGTGTTTATTTAACCCAGACATGGCCTACTCATGGCTTTGCACTTTAGGTTTTTTATTTTAATTTTTTATTGAAGTAGAGTTGATTTACAATATTGTGCTAGTTTCAGGTGTACCCCAAAGTGATTCGGTATTTGTGAAGATGATCTTCCATTATAGTTATTATAAGGTAATGGGTATAATTCCCTGTGCTGTACAATGAATCCTTGTTGCTTATCTGTTTTATGTGTGGTAGTTTGTATCTCTTAATCCCATACCCCTAATTTATCCCCACCCTTCCCTCTCCTCACTGGTAACCACTAGTTTGTTTTCTACATTTGTGAGACTGTTTTTGTTTTGCATGTACATTGATTTGTATTTTTCAGATTCCACATATAAGTGATATCATACAGTGTTTGTCTTTCTCTTACTTATTTCATGAAGCATAATATTCTTTAGGTCCATCCACGTTGCTGCAAATGGCACCGTCTCATTCGTTTTTTTAATGGCTGAGTAATATAATCCATACAATGTCTATCTAATGATACATGTCTTAGATGCAAATGTGCCTGCCATTAGCATGGCCGGGCTTGTTCTAATTTTGTTTACGTGTATATTTCCACGAAGTCTTTGCCCTTTCTTTAGCAACTCTTCTGATTCAAGATTCAATTTACAAGTGTCTATTGAGTATATAAGAGTTGATTTGTTACAGACTTGGTTTGGTGATGCTGTGGAAAGCTTTAATACAATCTTGATCTTATGATCTCCTCTTGTCCTCATCTGTGTTTTTCAGTGGATGGTACCTGCCTTATTTTATTGGCCAGCTCTACTTGACATACTCTTTTGGTGTATGAGTGGTGGTGGTGTGTGCCCATATTGATTTCTCTTTCTATGACTGAATTGGTGATGAAGGTTTTGGTTCATCTGTTTCAATATTTCTCAAAATGAGGCAAAGGACCCGTCCATGAAAACCATCTGAGGTGTTTGAACACCACCATTTCCATTTCAGGAGACCCTCTTTCCAGACTCTCTTGGGAGGAAGGGCTTTGGAATCCTTCTCATAAGCAACTCACATGATTTTAATACACAGTGGTGTCTAAATAATACCCTCCTTGGGATTACTGTATGCCGAAATACTGTTGGTTGTTTTTTCACCATTAGAGATAGACTCTGTTGTACACCAGCTGAACAAAAAATACAAATTAGCACCTTTCAAATCCCTCTTCCTTCTTCTAGTCACACACCAAAATTGTGTAATTAATTTTCCAATTAATTATGTAATTAAGGTGCACCATATGTGCTTTGTTTTGGAAGTGAAGTTTAAAAATTGTTTACTTATTTATTTCAAATAACTCAAAGTCACTGAGACTCTTTTATGGACATATTTTCATCAGTTGAGATTTAATTTGCTTTTGCTATTGGCTCTTTTTGACGAATTATTTTTCCTATCGGCTTCTCTGTGTTTTGACTAGATTTAAAAAGGGATGGTGAACCACATGTCACTAAGGTATGTTTATATATATGAACATACATTTAGATATATATTTTATATATTATAGTATATAATTTATAAATCACATATATACAAATATATATAGAATTTATAGATTATATAAAAATATATATCACTAAGGTAGGTTTAGCATCTGGTGTGTGTATACCAGTTGTATATGTGGATATATGCATATATCTCTGAGATATGTTTAGTGCTTAATGGTGACTGAGCTTTATTTTTTTCTTGAGAAATAATGTACCATCTTATATCTGTACTTTGGAAAAATCCCTTGGTTTGTGTCATGATAGCATTGAGTGTTATTAAATTTTCATATTTGTTTCATCACAGGCTAATCCTGCACTCATAACCTCCTTTTGTTTCTTTCCCATCCCTTCTTTTTCTAAATAACTTTAAAAATGTGCTATTTTACTCTAACAAAGTATTTTTCGCTCTAATTTTATCTTTTGTATTACACTCACTGCAGAGAGCTTGTCTATATCATTCAGTGGCCTAGTTACCACTCTTGTCATTCCTTGTCCTGAAGTTCTCTCGAGGCAGAATCTTGTTTTCTTTCTTTCAGGGGATTTTTTTGTGTCTTGAGATGCAGGGTTTCATAGATTTTCGTCTGCCTATTGTTGGTCGCATTGTTTCAGGTAGTGGGTAAATCAGGTTCCTGTAACTTCACGTTAAGGCCAAAGCACAGATAGTCTGGGTATCAGAACAAAGTGATAAAGCAGCTGGAATTCTGCTGGGCATCTTCTAAAACCCTTCCTGCCCAAATGGTGTGTGCACATGAGGGCTAGGCAAAGAGTGGATGTGGAGAAAACTCTCCTGTGCTGCTGAGTGAGCCGTATTGGAGGAGATGGACTCTTTCCCCCTGGAATTATTGAAAGGGGAGGGGCTGTTGAACTGTGGGACAGAGACTGTTGCAGTAGGTACAACTCTAACTGCAAGACCTGTGTCTATGGGATAGTCCAATAAATGTGAATTAAAAAAATTTTTTTAAAAGGTGAGGTGGGAAGGAGAAACACTAAAACTTTAACAAGCATTTTGTTCAGTGCATTGTTTATGAGACAGACGGGAACCTGGAGAGTCTGTGTCTGGCCCTGTCACATAGGGGGGTGGGGGGTAGTCTTACCAAGTCATGTGAGGAAGGAGTTTCCCAGAACACAAAAGGGTGAGCTATTTCTTAATCACTACTGCTTTCCAGGGTAACAGAGCTTGGGGGAAATTCAGCTTTGTTCATTTCTAGAGGTGGCTGTACATTTTAGGTTGACAGAGCATTTCCATATGTCAGCCATCCAAAGAATGATGACTTTTGAATTTTGTTCAATAGGGTAAACCTGTATAGTACTCTGTTACTGTTGATAATTAAATGGGGTTACAAAAACAACAAAACTGTACTGAAGGCCATTTCTCTATCCTAATTTCTTCTCTAAGGACCCATCATTGGAAGCCTAAGTACTGACTAATCTTAAAATGTCAAGACAACAGTTGCTCAGCGATCGCCTGCTATGGATTAAATATAAGCTTATTTACACTCTGTAGCTTTCCATGTTAGAGTCAGTAAGCCATAGACATTTGGGACACCAGAAGCAGAAAATCCTTTGAGTTGCCAAATAAATGTAGTCATCTATTTCTGGCACCTTCTTTTCACAAGAAATGAAAATTAAAACCTGACTGGTTGTTCCAATATATTCAAGTCTATCAGAGCCATCACCAAAGATCACCAATCAGTGATCTTTGGCCTCCTGTGTCCATGTTTATTTAGAATATTTTCCTACATGATTCTTCTCTTGTACAAGTGATTCTCCAAACATAGGGGAGGGGGAGACAGATCTCATTAAGATACAGGGATGTAACTGTTCCTGTGTTTCTCAATGCACTAAACAAAAATCTTGGCAGTTGAACTTTGAAGATTGGTGTTGAAAACATATGGCCTATTGAGCCAGAGATCAAATTAATTCTTACAAAGGCACAGATTGAAGTGAAAGCAGTCGTTCAGTACAAAAAAAAGAATGACCAAGGGCCAATTATTTAAGGGTGGGTTTTTTAAAGCAGTGCATTATAAAATTCAGTGTACTTTCAGCTTTCATCAATTCATGTATTAAGATGTTGGCATCATTTTATTGACCTAAAATATCAAACTACCTTCACTTCAGTAATTCAGTTTTCTGAGTGTTTTGACTTTTTTATGTTCAGAAAATAGGTTTCATCTGGGTTTTTCCATCATGTCTCAGAATTACAATAATTTTATCTTTAAAGAAAACAGTCTTTATACTCTGAAATAATGGATGGGTAACGAAGGCATGTGTTCATTTGCCTCATGCTTCTTTCAGAAAATTAGTAAAATTACTGAAAATTGCTCTGTAATATATAGCCTAGACTTACACTAAAAAAAGCCAACTCTTTGCTTTATAAATTCAGTGGAGGAGGGATATTACAGAACCTTCAGTAAAGGCATACGGCTGCACTTCTGTAAGCATTATGACCACTTGAAAATGATTTTTAAAAAACCCTGAATAATACTTGGTAGTAGATATATGGGATGGAACTGGGTAAATAAAATTACATAAGCTAAATTAGTGTAAAAGCTGAATTATAAGCTAAATAAGCTAAATTATTATATAATAATAAGCTTAGTGTCTGGCAAGCACAGCTGTACAAAATCTATTTCCCAGCCCTTTTCCCCTTTCTTTACAAAGCAAACCACAGCAAACACTTACAAAGCAAACCACAGCAAACACTCAATCTGCCCTGACTCATAGAGCCAGGTCACCCAGTTATGTTTAAAGATGTATAATTGGAAGTACTGGGGATGGAGTTTCTAGGGAAAAGACCTTGGATTTTCACTCTTTCTCCTCCCCTTTCACCTGGAAATCCCCAATCTCTGAACATTCACAGATTGTGTGTATGTGAGTGCATATGTGTGTGTAAATGTTAGATGGATGGATGGAAGGACAGACGATAGAAAAGGAAGAGATACAGAAAAATGAGGGCTAGATGGAATATCATCTATGAAAAAAGATGAGATGGATGGATGACAAGATACATGAATGATATAAAAGATAAGAGAGGTATAAACTTCTTTCCTTCTCTCTACATCCATCCACAAACAAGCATAGATTTACACACATCTGTACAAACACACACTTTCTTATTGTTACCTCATTTAATTAAATAAGATTGAGTCAAAGTTTGTATGCATTTGAAATACCTTTAGATTGTACTTTGTTACTTTCTGTAATGTCGCATTCAGCTTCCACCATCCGCTTATTTAAAGACCTCTGTTCCTGCATCATTACGACCTTCATACCTTTGGAGCCTGGCAGCCTTCAGGAAGTCTAGGAGCAAAGCAGTGTCCTCTTGGTGCTGCAGTAGGTGACTGGGCCTGGCTGCAGCCCTGGGAAGATGTGAGGACCTGACCCAGGAATGGAGGGATTGCCACCAGGGACTGTAAGAGGAAAGGGGGGAAAGAAAAAGTAACTTGAAAGATCCCTAGCAAAGCAGGATCTCTTACATACTCTCTCTTGATTAATGCATTGTTTGAGGATTTCTTTTTAAAGAGCATATAGTAGAAATTTTCTTTTTGGCATTTTCCCAATAATTGTGCTTTAGGGTACCATTAACACTGAGAGTCTGCTGTTTGCAAGCCTGGCTTCCTCCTCCACCCAGGGAGCAAGCTATCACACTTGGCAGAGAATGGTAAAATAAACACCTGGAGGCTAAACAATATGCTACTAAATAGCCAATGGGTCACTGAAGAAATCCAAGAGGAAATCAAAAAATACCTAGAGACAAATGACAACAAAAACATGATGATTCAAAACCTACTGGATGCAGCACAAAACCTATGGGAGACAGTAAAAGCTCATCTAAGAGGAAAGTTTATAACAATACAGTCCTACCTCAGGAACCAAGAAACATCTGAAACAACCTAAACATAAAGCAACTAGAGAAACAAAACCCAAACTTAATAGAAGGAAAGAAATCACAAAGATCAGAGCAGAAATAGAGATGAAGGAAATAATAGAAAAGATCAATGAAACCAGAACCTGGTTCTTTGAAAAGATAAACAAACAAAATTGATAAATCTTTAGCCAGGCTCATCAAGAAAAAGAGGGAGAGGCCTCAAATCAACAAAATTAGAAATGAAAAAGAAGTTACCACAGACACCAGCACAGAAATACAGAGGCTCATAAGGGACTACTACAAGAAACTATATGCCAGTAAAATGGACAACCTAGAAGAAATGGACAAATTCTTAAAAGGTACAACCTTCCATGACTAAGCCAGGACAAAATAGAAAACATGAACAGACCAATCACAAGTACTGAAATTGAAACTATGATTTAAAAACTCCCAACAAACAGAAGTCCAGGATCAGATGGCTTCACAGGCAAATTCTATCAAATATTTAGAGAAGAGTTAACATCTATCCTTCTGAAACTCCTCCCAAAAATTGCAGAGGAAGGAAAGCTCCCAAGCTCATTCTACGAGGCCACCATCACCCTGATACCAAAACCAGACAAAAATGATGGCACACAAAAAAGAAAATCACAGGCCAATATCACTGAACATAGACACAAAAATCCTCAACAAAATACTTGCAAACCAAATCCAGCAATACATTAAAAGGATTAGACACCATGATCAAGTGGGATTTATCCCAGGGATGTAGGGATTTTTCAGTATCTGCAAGTCAATCAGTGTGATACATCACAATAACAAATTGAAGAATAAAAACCATATGATCATCTCCACAGATGCAGAGAAAGCTTTTGACAAAATTCAACACCCATTTATGATAAAAGCTCTCCAGAAAATGGGCATGGAGGGAACCTACCTCAACACAGTAAAGGCCATATAGGACAAACCCCACAGCAAACATCATTCTCAAAGGTGAAAAACTGAAAACATTTGCTCTAAGATCAGGAACAAGACAAGTATGTCCCATCTCACCACTTACTCAACATAGTTTTGGAAGTCCTACCCATGGCAATCAGAGGAGAAAAAGAAAAATCAAACTGGAAAAGAAGTAAAACTGTCACTGTTTGCAGATGACATGATACTACACAGAGAAAATCCTAAAGGTGCTACCAGACAACTACTAGAGCTCATCAATGAATTTGGTAAAGTTGCAGGACAAAATTAATACACAGAAATCTCTTGTATTTCCATCCTCAAACAATGGAAGATCAGGAAAAAAAATTAAGGAAACAATCCCATTTACCATCAAATCAAAAAGAATAAAATACCTAGGAATAAACCTACCTAAGGAGGCAAAAGACCTGTATTCTGAAAACTGTAAGACACTGATGAAAGAAATTGAAGATGACACTAACAGATGGAAAGATATACCATGTTCCTGAATTGGAAGGCACAATATTGTCTAAATGACTATACTACCCAAGGCAATCTACAGATTCAATGCAATCCCTAGCAAATTGCCAGTGGCATTTTTTTTTTTTTTTACAGAACTAGAACAAAAAGTTTTACAATTTTTATGGAAACACAAAAGACCCCAAATCGCCAAAGTAATCTTGAGAAAGAAAAATGGAGCTTGAGGAATCAGGCTCCCTGACTTCATACTACAAAGCTACAGTAATCAAGACAGTATGGTACTGGCACAAAAACAGAAATATAGATCAATGAAACAGGATAGGAAGTCCACAGATAAACCCATGCACATATGGTCAGTTAATCTATGACAAAGGAGACAAGAATATACAATGGAGAAGACAGTCTCTTCAACAAGGGGTGCTGGGAAAACTGGACAGCTACATGTAAATGAAACTAGAACATTCTCTAACACCATGTACAAAAATAAACTCAAAATGTATCAAAGACCTAAATGTAAGACCAGAGACTATAAAACTTTTAGAGGAAAACATAGGCAGAACACACTTTGACATAAATTGCAGTAATATCTTTTTGGATCCACCTCCTAGAGTAATGAAAATAAAAACAAAAATAAACAAATGGGACCTAATGAAACTTAAAAGCTTTTGCACAGCAAAGGAAACCATCAACAAAATGAAAAGATAACACACAGAATGGGAGAAAATATGTGCAAACGATAAAACTGACAGGGGATTAATCTACAAAATCAACAATACTCCATTAAAAAATTAATTTAGGGCTTCCCTGGTGGCGCAGTGGTTGAGAGTCCGCCTGCCGATGCAGGGGACACGGGTTCGTGCCCCGGTCTGGGAAGATCCCACATGCCGCAGAGCGGCTAGGCCCGTGAGCCATGGCCGCTGAGCCTGCGCGTCCGGAGCCTGTGCTCCGCAAGGGGAGAGGCCACAACAGTGAGAGGCCCGCCTACAGCAAAAAAAAAAAAAAAAAAAAAAAAAAAAATTAATTTAAAAAATGTTTGTAAACATCAAAAAAATATGGTACATATACACAATGGAATACAACTCAGCCATAAAAAAGAATGAAGTAATGTTATTTGCAGCAACATGGATGGACCTAGAGATTATCATACTCAGTGAAGTAAGTCAGAGAAAGACAAAACATCATATGGTATCACTTGTATGTGGAATCTTAAAAAAATGATACAGATGAACTTGTTTACAAAACAGAAACAGATTCACAGACATAGAAGACAAAGTTATGGTTACCAAACGGAAAAGGTGTGGAGAAGGATAAATTAGGAGTGTGTGATTAACATATACACACTACTATATATAAAATAAACAAGAAGGACCTACTGTATATAGCACAGGGAACTATACTCAATATTTGTTTATTTTTCTTTTTGCGGTACGCGGGCCTCTCACTGTTGTGGCCTTTCCCATTGTGGAGCACAGGCTCAGCGGCCATGGCTCACAGGCCCAGCCACTCCATGGCATGTGGGATCTTCCCGGACTGGGGAACAAACCTGTGTCCCCTGCATCGGCAGGTGGACTCTCAACCACTGTGCCACCAGGGAAGCCCTATACTCAATATTTTGTAATAAGCTAAATGGGGAAAGAATCTGAAAAAGAAATGATATATATATATACCTGAATCACTTTGCTGTACAACTGAAACTGACACATTATTAGTCAACTATATTCCAAAATTTAAAAAAATTTTAATAAAAAATAACAAAGATGAAAATTTGTCTTATAGGGAATTCACAGCCCTCAAATTTGTGTTCATTATTGTGGTTTATCCATTCTTTCTCAGTTCACCTCTTAATATGTAAGATGTACTGTACAAGTACCACCTCTAAATAGTTTCCTTGTCCAATCTCTTCTTTACCTCTCTAGGCCTTTATGAAAGTTCCATTTATTCTGTCTTTGCACATCTAGTTTAACTACATTATAAGAGTTATTGTTCATTACCCATTTTGAAACCCTTATATTCCCCCACATTCCATCACTTTGACTTTTTTGTCAGTGAACATCCTCAAGAGATTTAAACAGGATAATTGAGTTGGTCCATGTTCAAAGTATTAGGCTGCACTGTTTTCTTTCACCTTCAAGGAAAAAAGTATCAAGGTTCCTGTATAATGCTAGCTATTGAACTTTCACCATTTTTTTAACATCTTTATTGGAGTATAATTGCTTTACATTGTTGTGTTACTTGCTGCTGTACAAAAAGGTGAATAAGCTATACGTATACATATATCCCCATATCCCCTCCCTCTTGCATCTCTCTCCCACCTTCCCTATCCCACCCCTCCAGGTGGTCACAAAGCACTGAGCTGATCTTCTTGTGCTATGCAGCTGCTTCCCACTAGCTATCTATTTTACATTTGGTAGTATATATAAGTCCATGCCACTCTCTCACTTCATCCAAGCTTACCCTTCCTCCTCCCTGTGTCCTCAAGTCCATTCTCTACATCTGTATCTTTATTCCTGTCCTTCCCCTACATTCTTCAGAACCCTTTTTTTTTAAGATTCCATATACATGCATTAGCATACAGTATTTTTCTCTTTGTGACTTACTTCACTCTGTATGACAGACTCTAGGTCTATCCACCTCACTACAAATAACTCAATTTCGTTCCTTTTCATGGCCGAGTAATATTCCATTGTATATATGTGCCATATCTTCTTTATCCATTCATCTGTTGATGGACACTTAGGTTGCTTCCATGTCCTGGTTACTGTAAATAGAGCTGCAGTGAACACTGTGGTACATGTATCTTTTTGAATTATGGTTTTCTCAGGGTATATGCCCAGTAGTGGGACTGCTGGGTCATATGGTAATTCTATTTTTTATTTTTTAAGGAACCTCCATACTGTTCTCAATAGTGGCTGTATCCATTTACATTCCCACCAACAGTGCAAGAGAGTTTTCTTTTCTTCACACCCTCTCCAGCATTTATTGTTTGTAGATTTTTTGATGATGGCCATTCTGACAGGTGTGAGGTGATACCTCATTGTAGTTTTGATTTGCATTTCTCTAATGATTAGTGATGTTGAGCATCCTTTCATGATTTCACCATTTTTTAATGAAATTGAATCATAATCTGTCTCAGCAGATTCTCAACAGAACTCTAATATTTAATAGTTTTAAGTGTTTTAGGTAAGTATGCTGCCATGATGATAGTCCTGGTGATCATAGTATTATTTCCCGAAATGCATAGGTTTCCCAAAAAAACCCTATGTTTTTCACCAAAAACATAGGATTTTGTGTTTCAGTGGTGTCCAGAAATTTTAGTGAGAATTATTTTTCCTCCCTCTTTATTTGCCTAGATGGCTCTTTGTTATTCCTTTTCACCCCAAAAACTCCTCTTGGAAATGGCTTTGCGATGCTATTGGGCCCCCCAAAATTATAAATTCTGTGCAGGAAAAGGCACTTCACTGCCAACATTTTTTTTTTTTTTTTTTTTCAGTACACGGGCCTCTCACTGTTGTGGCCTCTCCCGTTGCAGAGCGCAGGCTCCAGACGCGCAGGCTCAGCGGCCATGGCTCACGGACCCAGCCGCTCCGCGGCATGTGGGATCTTCCCGGACCAGGGCACGAACCCGTGTCCCCTGCATCGGCAGGCGGACTCTCAACCACTGCGCATCAGGGAAGCCCCACTGCCAACATTTTAATGCATTGCTTTGAGTTCTGCAAATGTGAGGCATGGACTGTTTCCCTTCACTTACTCAGGTAGAGTGGACCATCCTGGCAAGGTCACCTTGAGAGTCCATTGATTCTGTCCTTACAGAGATCAGCCCACATTTCTGTGCATTAAGCTCTACTATCACTATGCAAGTAACAAAGTGATGCACTTTTACAATTCTGCAGTCTCATAGATTTTCACTACTATTGCAAATACTTGTCTATTTATCATCTCCTGTTCACGTCACTTAAATATCAAACTACATGATATATATCCAAAGTGAGTTTCATACACTTCATGTCAGTTTTCAAAGAACACTTACACTTTTTATCTGAAAAACAACCTTGTATGGTTGGTGATTTTATCTGTGTAGTGATTGAGGAAACTGAGATCTAGTGATTTTACACCTTTACTAAATTTAAAAATCCCAGAGGTGACAGGTAATTAAGACTTGAGAATGTATTCTGTGGTTCCATTGGACTAATTATTTCATAAAGCCCATGTTTCAGGTTTGCGTGTTTGTTTTCACTATTCAAAATTGCTAGGGAATTGAAAAGAACACATTTTAAACCATTTAAGTATCTGACATAAGGAAACAAATTGCTGTTGTGACTACAAAATAAACCAGAATCACCAAATGAAGAGGAAAATCTACATATACATGTAAACAAATTTTAAATTTATATATGTATACAAGTCTTCTTATATAAATGAAAGCTATGAGATTTCTGATGCACTCCACCAAAAATTTGATTTCAGTATGTTACATTGCTCTGGGCTCTGACACCTTTACATGGATGATGAATTATTGTGTGTATAGTCAGTTAATTCTGTAATTTAGTGAAAGGTTTTAAAATATTCTCTCTCTACATCCTGATGACTTTCTCATAAGTATTATTTTAGTTTCCTTAATTAAATGGCATGGTTTACTGTAGCTGAGCAGTGAGTCATAAGAATTAATATTAGTTGCCAGAAACTTCAGTGTGAGAAAGAGCCATGCGAATGCACAGGAAGGAAAATGAGAGAACGTAGGTTTTCTTGATTGTGTAAATACACATTTTCCCCTCCATGTAAAGCTGTGACAGACAGCAATTTATCAGTCTTTGTATATATCTTCTGCTGATGAAAATAAGAAACTATTTGGAGCATAATAAGTAATATACAGTCATGTAGTCTCATTAATTTGGAAAGACCCAGAGTTCAGTATCAAATCACACACAGAAATGTTCCCTCAGGATGGGAGAAAATATTTGGAAATGAATCAACGAACAAAGAATTAATCTCCAAAATATATAAACAGCTCATGCAGCTCAATATCAAACAACAAACAACCCAATCAAAAAATGGGCAGAAGACCTAAATAGACATTTCTCCAAAGAAGACATACAGATGGCCAAGAAGCACATGAAAAGATGTTCAACATCACTAATTATTAGAGAAATGCAAATCAAAACATCCACAAACAATAAATGCTGGAGAGGGTGTGGAGAAAAGGGAACCCTGCTACACTGTTGGTGGGAATGTAAACTGATACAGCCACTCTGGAGAACAGTATGGAGGTTGCTTAAAAAACTAAAAATAGAACCTACCATATGACCCAGCAATCCCACTACTGGGCATATACCCAGAGAAAATCATAATTCAAAAAGACACATGCACCCTAATGTTCATTGCAGCACTGTTTACAATAGCCAGGGCATGGAAGCAACCTAAATGTCCATCGACAGATGAATGGATAAAGAAGGTGTGGTACATATATATAATGGAATATTACTCAGCCATAAAAAAGAATGAAATTGGGTGATTTGTAGAGACAAGGATGGACCTAGAGACTGTCATACAGCGTGAAGTAAGTCAGAAGGAGAAAAACAAATATCATATATTAACGCATATATATGGAATCTAGAAAAAGTGGTACAGGTGAACCAGTTTGCAAGGCAGAAATAGAGACTCAGACGTAGAGAACAAACATATGGACACCAAGGTGGGGAAGGAGGGGGTAGCATAAATTGGGAGATTGGGGTTGACATTATACACTACTAGGTATGAAATAGCTAACTAATGAGAGCATGCTGTACAGCACAGGGAACTTTACTTCACTTTACCCTATAGTAGAAACCAACACAACATTGTAAAACAGCTATACCTCAATTTTAGAAAAATGGCATTAAAAAAAAAAAGAAACGCTTTCTGTTCAATGCAGTTCAAAAAGATTATATGGAGTCTATCCTCTGCCTAAAACTACCCTACCAACTACAAGATAAACCACTTCCATCTATCCATCCAGACTCTGTAAGGATTACAACAGTACATATTAACTCTTCAAGAAGTAATCACTGAAGTAAAGGTTAACAAAAGCTCCGATACACAATATATTTTAATAGAAAATCTTGTAAGTTTAGCTGAACATTGACCAACAGCCTACCTGTGTACTGTATCTTTAAACAAATAATATAAAGGGTTCTTTGAAGTATAGCTGAAGTTAACGAACCTGCACTGTTACATGTTTGGCATCAAAATGGATTTTTCAAAATGTATACATTAATTCAATAACGATAATAGCCATACATCCATTTGGATTTAAAAATATATCAAGAATCAGGGAAACTTAAGGCGAGGGAAATTATTAGAAATTATTTATTCTTTGACACTGGTCCTTAGGATGGCAGTTGCTTTTAACGTCTGTCCCAGCTATGAGTTCTGAGAGGTTTTGCAATGCTGGATTGAGACAAGAATCTGTGAAATTCAGGATCACTTGGAAAGAGTGTGATCAAATGGCTTCTTCCAGACCACTCTCACTCATCAGGGTAGATGTAAAATTAACACACACATTGATTGTATAAAAATAATTTGCATTATAATCAATTGATGCCCATTTCAGGAAAGCACACTATCCCCCTTAATGCTGGAATATTTGTTAAAATATAGTAATTCACTCACAATTGGTAAATGCTCATCTGAATTGATGCTTTTATTAATAGAGGGGGCAAAAAATTAAATCCTACAAACATTTATTGCAAAATCTCTTATGAAGCTGGAATTCAAAGAAGCTCTCTTATGAAAACCTACAGAAAATGATGTTCATATGATGTTTAGGATGGGAAACTTACCCTGATGTCTTCTGTCACCACCTCTATTCCATACTGTGCTGCCTAGGAAAAGGTATCATATGTCAGTGATGTGCTAATAGACAGAGAAAACCCACAGAAGCCTACAGATAGCTGGTCAAATCAATATGAGCATTTTAATGGTGGTGTTAGATATAGTATCAACTTACAAACGTCAGTTTCCTTTGCTGCAACAGTAATGATCACTTAGAAAATGTGGGATAAGCATATCATTTATAGTGTCAACAACAATTTCATTGGCATAAATATGTATAAGACTCAGAGATGTCAGTTCTCTCCTATTTAACCCACTGATTCAGTTAAATTCAAATAAAACTGTGAAAAGCATGTTTTGTGGAACACGATAAGCTGTTTCTTAAATTTGTATAGAAAAATAGTGGTGTGAGCAGCCAAGGAGCTCTTCAAGGCAAAAATGAAGGTGGGTGATATATCCTGTAAGATTTCATGCCTTAGTGATAAACCCTTATTAGAAGAACATGGTATTTTCGTAACACAGTTCAATGGAAAAACGAGTAAGCCCACAGAGACATACAGACACATAATTTATGAATATTGAATAGAGAAGGTAAACTTTCAATTATGCTTGAACACTTAAAAAAATCAATTAAAAATTATAGGTTTGTTAAGAACTTAAAACCAAGTATGAAAATTCTTAAACTTTTAGGAGAATGTTTGAAAATGACATGAACTACGTAAATTAAAACCAAGAATAGAAAGTTCGATTAATTCAATTCCCTTAAAATTTAAAATTCTGTTTCTCTAATATTAAAGGGGGTAATAAGTGAAGCATCCATTTTGAAGGATATTTTTTCAATCTATGTATACAGCAAATATAAAAAACAATACACACACACATAAATACAATACAAAAATGAGGGAAATTATAAACAGGTAGTTCACAGATAAGTTATCATTTACAACTCATAAACATACGGAAGGTATTTATGTTCATCCATAGAATATAAACATAAATTTAACAATGAGACATCATGCCTTTACTCATAAAGTTGGGTAAGACTCTGTACTTGAAAGATACTGATTGAAGTTGGAGCTGTGAATCTATGGGCATTCTCACCCATATCTTGGATTATAAACTGTCATCAAGGTTTCAGAATACAGTTTGGCTTACACTGGAAATCTACCTTAAGAATAACTCATGAAAAAAAAAAGAATAACTCATGAACCAACAATTCTACTTGAATGCACATATCGTAGATATGTCACGAACATTTAGACCTTGAGGCACTTACAGGGATGTTCACACCAGCTTCTTTCATAAGAGCAAAACCCCAGATCATACATATGCTTGTCAAAAGTAAATTGGATTAAAAATCTGTGTTATATTAATTCAAAGAAAAAAATCGGTGTTGTATTATACAGCAATGAAGAATAATAAACTACATGTATTTAAATCACCCTGGGTGCATCTCTGAACACAGAGTTCAAGGAAAGAGCCCAAGAAGGGCATTTACAATCTGATTCTCTTATATAATGTTGAAAATCAGGAAAAATTTAAGAATACATTCCCTAATAATAGAACACTAGAAAACCTAGGTCTAAACTCAGGATAGCAGTCTCCTCTGATTAAGAAGAAAAATAATTTGGTTGAAAAGAGGAATGAAGCGTCATTAATTTGTCCAATTTCCTAACTCAGAGTGCCCCTTGATGGGTGTATGACATGAGCAATTACAGAGTCCTGTTTCCAGAAGGGTCACCTACTTGCTTTAGTGTACTGCTGCCTCAGTCTTGAAGTTCTGAGAAATTTAAGCTTTAAGGTTGTGTTTCTAAGTCGAGTCCAACCGGAAAATAAAGCATTGCATGATCAGGGGGGCTTGTGTGCCATATGCATTTCTTCCAAGTTCCCTGCTACCCCATTAGAGTATACAGTGCTCTGTGAGCACAGACTTTGGCTGGACCCACAAGGTGTGGGAATTCAGCAAGATTCAAAGTGAGTACAAAGTAAGTGTTACAACTGTGATGAAGTGGACCCTCTAGCAGCACAACTGGGTCATGCTTCTGGTGGGGACCAGAATTTGGCTCTAAGAAAGAAGAACAAAGATGGCCTAGGAAAGAAGTAGGCAATCCATAATTCCTTTCCATTTCACCCTTCCTCACTCCTCAGTAAGCTGAAGTTAGACAGTGTTGCTGCAACAGACACGTGCGTGTCAAGAAGTGAAATAAACTCCACTGAGTAATATACAGTGTCTCCGCTGTTCTCGTAACGACGTCTTAGGGTACCTCCCAAAAAATCTGAATTGTGAAATTCCAGTGACTCTCAATACAAGCTAAATACTCTGATATCCAAATTTAAAAGTAGCATAGCACAATATAAAAGTAAAAGTATACTAATGACTATTTTATTTCTTTAATTAGAACATTAAATAACAGAATTTTTAAAGCTATGGCAAGTTGAGAGAGGATGGAAAAAATTTTATATTTTAGTACTGTTCACAGTGCGAAAAGGATTGTCAGATTTTTCCTGGAAAAGATCAAGTAGTATTTCCAGCTTTGAGTCATAAAGATCATGTTGCAATGAACTCAACTCTCACTGCAGCACAAAAGCAGCCAAAGACAATACAGAAATGAATGGGTGCCATAAACAAAAGGACAATCTACAAAATGGGAGAAAATATTTGCAAACAATGCAACAGATGAGGGATTAATTTCCAAAAAAAAAAAAACCTAATCGAAAAATGGGCAGAAGACCTAAATAGACATTTCTCCAAAGAAGACATACAGATGGCCAAGAGGCACATGAAAAGATGCTCAACATCAATAATTGTTAGAGAAATGCAACTCAAAACTACAATGAGATACAACCTCACACGACTCAGAATGGCCATCATTAAAAACTCTACAAATAACAAATGCTGGAGAGGTGAGGAGAAAAGGGAACCCTCCTACACTGTTGGTGGAAAAGTAAATTGGTGCAGCCACTATGGAGAACAGTATGGAGGTTCCTTAAAAAACTAAAAATAGAGTTACCATATGATCCAGCAATCCCACTGCTGGGCATTTATCCACAGAAAACCGTGGTCCAAAAGGATACACGCACCCCAATGTTCATAGCAGCACTATTCACAATAGCCAAGACATGGAAGCAACCTAAATGTCCATCAACAGATGAATGGATAAAGAAGATGTGGTGCATATATACAACGGGACATTACTCAACCATGAAAAAGAATGAAATAATGCCATTTGCAGCAACATGGATGGACTTAGAGAATATCATATTAAGTGAAGTAAGCCAGAGACAAATATCATATGATATCGTTTATATGTGGACTCTTTAAAAAAAAAAAAAAAAGGTACAAAGAAATGAATGGGTATGATTGTGTTCCAATAAAACTTTACTGACAAAAACAAGTGATTTGGCCCCTGGACCCTAGTTATCCCATGGATACGCTTAGGTAAAGAATCCACTATCAACAGTACTTATCAATTCCAAGTACACGAAAGGAACTTAGCATGTTTTAAACATCTCTCAAAGCTTCCTGGTTTCTAAGTATTTCCACAATGTTTGACAATAATTTCAGATGTAACCCTTAGGCCAGTGTTTTCTGAATCTGAGGGTCCCCGATGAAGAGGTGTTCTCGGGTAGCTCCACCGTGGATCCGTCTACCCTCATGCTCCTCATTGGGCAGGCAGGGGAAAAACGCCAATCCTGGCGTGATGTGTCACTTCTGTTTCTAATAGCTACAAGAATTGTTATCCTTAAAACAAGCCTGAGAAAGCCACCCATTGTTACTGCCAGGGATACAAATGTTTCATGCCCTCCAATGCAGAATCTGGCCATTTCCTACTTTTGTCACTTTGGCTCAGTAGACATACTGCAGTGTTCTATGAATCCTTGATGCAGAGAGGAGCATTCAGGGTAATAAATCTATGCCAACTGCAGCATTTCCCTCTTGCTTCCGACGAGGGTAAAACATATGGAGGTGTAAAACTCAGTCCGCAGGGGGCATCAACTTTTTTTCTTTCCTTTAGGAGTTGAGACCTGATGAAAGTGTCAGTACAGGAATTATGTTCTGATTCCCTGCAGGATTACAGAACATTTCTTTGGACAGTACCTGCCAATTAGTTTTCTGGTTCTCCAAGGAAGTTTCTAGGTTAGCCAAAAATTTCTAAGCAGTATCCATCTCTTTCAAGAGAGGCTGGTGGGACAGCTTACTAAGAAATGAGCTGAGCTAATCATGGGGAAGGGGATGTGATGGAGGACCGTTCTAGAAATTGGAAAACCTGGAGCAGAACAAGAATTCCAACACTCAGTAGAATGTTAGAAAAAGACATTGAAATTGCCAAAGGGCCCGTAAATCAGCTTTTAATATACCATGTGTTGGGTAGACGAGGCGTGCGTTTTCTGTGCAAAGACCCTGAAACATGAATAAGATCAATAACAGAAATGTATATGAACATCAGTTTTGTTAATACTCTCCAATTTTAAAATGTAAATTTAAAATGTCAACACATGAATCAAGATGGCAGAACAGAAGGATGTGGAGATGACCTCCTCCGATAAATACATCAAAGATACATCTCCATGTGGAACAGTTCTGACAGAATAGCTACTGAAGACTGGCAGAAGATCTCGCATAACCGAAGTTGCAAGAAAGATCACCATGTAACTGGGTAGGACAAAAGAAAAAAAGGGACCAGGACAGGACCTGCCCCCCTAGGAGGGAGCTGTGAAAGAGGAAAGCTTCTCTCATCCTGGGAAGTCCCTTCACCGGCACGGAGATCAGCCAGGAAAGAAAGGGAGCTTCAGAGACTCAGTGGAGAGTGCAGCAGCCAGTTCGCAGCAGGCAGAACCAGCACAGAAGGTCTGTGCTACCTCCCTGCATGCTCCCCTGGGCGGGACAGGTCCAGCCTTAGCAGCTGTGGGCTTTGTGCATGCATGGAGACTGGGCCAGGGTCTGGGCTGCTGCTTTAGCTCCCACAGCAGGTCCAGGTGTGCGACGACTGCGGTCCTGGTATGTCACTTCAGTGGATCTGTGCCTATGGATCTGTGCTGGTGGCTTTGTGAACACAACACCTGAGGAAACCAGGGACAACTGCTGGCATTGCCACAATTGAGGCGGGGCTGAGGGCAGTGCCAACAATAGTGTACTTTGTGAGCCCACACAGTGGGTGACAGGCGACACCACAGAGCACACGCCCTGGTGGGTGGACAGCTCTGACGGGGGAATACTCAGTGGCTCCTCTACCAGTGGAAATGCTCCAGTCCCACCTACCTCACACTGCAGCTCAGAAACACATCTGGGGGCTTCTGCTCCAACACCTCGTGAGCAGACCCTACCCCCAACAGGGCAGTGGCAAGCACAGAGCAAAGAGGAGGTCCTGCTCAACATCGGGTGCAGGCTCTGGTCACCACAACACCACTCACACCCCCTATCAAGGGGATAATGGCCAGCACACAGTGAGAAAAGATGTGTCAGGCATCCATACTGAAAACAGCCCTTGCACCCAAAATATTAAACCCACGCAAGCAACACAGGGATGCCCCCACATGAAAACAGCCCTCCAAGACCACAGTAGATATTTGTTTCTCCTAAACTCATAGAGTGGAAGAAATAAGTAAAATGAAAGATGAGAGGAACCACTCCCAATTAAAAGATCAAGAGAATTCCCCTGAAAGGACGTACAATGAAATAGACTTCTTCCATCTAATAGACACCAAGTACAAAAAGCAGATAATGAAAATACTGAAGGAATTAAGAAACTATTGATAGAAATGCAAATTACTGTAAAAAGGAACTAGACACTAGAGAGGAACCAAGAAAAATTAGAAAACACATTTACTGAGATGAAAGCTGAGCTAAGGCAATAAATAGCAAAATGAATGATGCAGAACAAAAGTGATCTGGAAGATAAAATAATGGAAATCACCCAGTCAGAACAGCAGACAGCCAAATGAGGGGGGAAAAAAAAAAAAAAAGAAACCAACATAAGAGACCCATAGGGTAATATAAAATGTGCCAATCTATGCATAATAGGAATTCCAGAAGGAGAAGGAAGAGGAAAGGGCATCAAAAATGTATTTGAAGAAATTATGGCTGAAAATTTCCCAAACCTTAAAAGGGAAACAGATATCCAGGTATAAGAAGTACATAGGGTCCCAAACAAGATGAACCCAAACAGACACACACTTAGACATACTGTAATTAAAATGGCAAAAATTAAAGACAGAGTATTTTCTTAAGGCAGCTAGAGAAAAACAGAGTTAATTACAAGGGCAGCCCCATAAGCCTATCAACTGATTTCTCTACAGAAATGCTGCAGGCCAGAAGGGAATGTAAGATATATTCAAAATCCTGAAAGGGAAAAATCTGCAGCCTAGGATTCTCTACCCAGCAAGATTATCATTTAGAATAGAAGGAGAGAGAAAGAATTTCTCAGACCAGCAAAAACCAGAATACAGCAATACTAAACCTATCCTCAAATAAATATTAAAAGGTTTTTTTTCTAAATACAGAAAAAGCAAGAAGCTATAGGAAAGAGAAAGTCACAATAAACGGCAAAAGGATAAATATGAAGATGTAAAAGAGGACATCAAAATCATATAAACTGTGGGGGAGGAGACTAAGAGATGTGGATTTTTCTTTTCCAGAATGTGTTTGAGCCTATATGACTCTCAGTCTAAAGCAAGCAGATCCTATCTGGTGTTAACATACTTGAAAATCAGGGAAACCGCAAATCAAAAACATACAATAGATTCACAGAAACCAAAAAGAAGAGTACACAAGCATAACAGAAAAGAAAATCATCAAACCAGAAAAGGAAAAAGAAAGGAACAAAGAAGAAATACAAACTCAATGGGAAAACAAGGTTGAAAATGGCAGTAAATACATATCTATTAATAATTACCTTAAATGTCAGTGGACTAAATGCTCCAATAAAAAGACATAGAGTGGCAGATTGGATAAAAAATAAGAGCCTACAAGATGCTGCCTACAAGAGACCCACTTTAGGTTAAAAGACACACAAAGATTGAAAGTGAGGGGATGGAAAAAGATATTTCATACAAACAGAAATGACAAGAAAGCAGGGGTATCAATACTTACAGCAGGCAAAATAGACTTTAAAACCAAGGCCATAAAGAAAGATAAAGGACACTATATAATGATAAAAGGATCACCACAAGAAGAGGATTTTACACTTCTCAACATATATGCACCCAATATAGAAGCACCCAAATACATAAGATAAATACTAACAGACGTAAAGGGAGAAATTGACAGGAATACAATAGTAGTAGGAGACTTTAATACCCCACTCACATCAATGGACAGATTTAGACAGAAAAACAGTAAGGCAACAGAGATCGTAAAGGATACAATAGAACAGTTAGAATTAATCGATATTTTCAGGAGGTTACATTCCCTCCCACCAAAGAAAAATCAGAATACACTTTCTTTTCAAGTGCACATAAAACATTTTCTAGGATTGACCACATATTATGGCACAAAGCAAGCCTCAACAAATTTAAGAGTATAGAAATTATTTCAAGCATCTTTTTTTTTTTTTTTTTGTGGTACGCGGGCCTCTCTCTCACTGCTGTGGCCTCTCCCGTTGCGGAGCACAGGCTCCGGACGCGCAGGCTCAGCGGCCATGGCTCACGGGCCCAGCCACTCCGCGGCATATGGGATCCTCCCAGACCGGGGCACGAACCCGTATCCCCTGCATCGGCAGGCGGACTCTCAACCACTGCGCCACCAGGGAGGCCCTCAAGCATCTTTTATGACCACAAAGGCATGGAACTAGAAATCAACCACAGAAAAAGAAATGAGGAAAAAAGATTACATGGAAACTAAACAACGTGCTACTAAAAAAAACAGTGCGTCAATAATGAAATCAAAGAGGAAATTAAAAAATACCTTGAGACAAATAACAATGAAAACACAACCATACAAAATCTGTGGGATGCAAAAAAAGCAGTTCTTAGAGGGAAGTTCAGAGTGATACAGGCCTTCTTCAAGAAACAAGAAAAATCTCAAACAACCTAACCTCCCACCTAAAAGAATAAGAAAAATAAGGACAAATAACAGAAGGAAGGAAATAAAGATCAGAGAGGAAATAAATAAAGATTAATAAAACAATAGAAAAAATCACTAAAATCAAGAACTGATTCTTTAAAAGGGTAAACAAAATTGACAAACTTCCGGCCAGGCTCTCCAAGAAGAGAGAGGATTCAAAAAAACAAAATAAGAAATGGAAGAGCAGAAATCACAACTGATACCACAGAAATACAAAAACCATAAGAGAATACTATGAACAAACTGGACAACCTAGAAGAAATGGACAAGCCCTAGAAACACTGCAGCCCACCAAAACTGAATCAAGAAGATAAAGATATTTGAATGCATGGATCACTAGAAGTGAAATAGAATCTGAAAAAAAGAAAAGAAAACAAAAAAACCCAAAAAACAACGCCCTATAAACAAAATTCCAGGACCAGGACCAGAACTCTTCACAGACAAATTCTACCAAACATACAAAGAATTTATACCAATCCTTCTCAAATGCTTCCAAAAGACTGAAGAGGAGGGAATACTTTCAAAGACATTCTAAGAAGCCACCATCACCCTGATACCAAAACCAAAGACATCACCAAGAAAGAAAATTACAGGCCAGTATCTCTGATGAATATAGATGCAAAAATTCTCAACAAAATATTATCAAACTGAATCCCACAACATATAAAATGATCATACACCATTACCAAGTTGGAGTCATTCCAGGGTCACAAGGATGGTTCAACATACGCAAATCAATGTGATACACCACATCAATAAAAGAAAAGACAAAACACACATGATCTTCTCAATAGATGCAGAAAAAGCATTTGATAAAACTCAACATCCATTCATAATAAAACTTACCAAAATGGGTATAGAAGGAACATAACTCAGCATAGTAAAAGCTATTTTTGATAAACCCACATCCAACATAATACTCAATGGTGAAAAGAGGAAACCCTTCTAACTAAAGTTGGGAACAAGTGAAGGATGCCCACTCTCACCACTTCTATTCAACATAGTATTGGAAGTCCTAGCCACAGCAATCAGACCAGAAAAAGAAATAGATGGTATCCAAACTGGAAAGGAAGAGGTAAAATTGTCATGATATGCAGATGATATGATAGTCTATATAGAAAACCCTAAAGACTCCACACAAAAACTACAATAAGTGATAAATGAATTCAGCAAGGTAGCAGGATACAAGGTTAACATACAGAAATCAGTTGCATTTGTTTACACAAGCAATGAAATATCAGAAATGTAATTTTTTTTTTTTTTTTTTTTTTG
Organism: Hyperoodon ampullatus; assembly: GCF_949752795.1. NCBI lineage: Eukaryota > Metazoa > Chordata > Mammalia > Artiodactyla > Ziphiidae > Hyperoodon > Hyperoodon ampullatus. The sequence continues at coordinate 3,266,022 of NC_136913.1, read as the reverse complement.
CGGTACACGGGCCTCTCACTGCTGTGGCCTCTCCCCCCACGGAGCACAGTCTCCGGACGCGCAGGCTCAGTGGCCATGGCTCACGGGCCCAGCCGCTCCGTGGCATGTGGGATCCTCCCAGACCGGGGCACGAACCCGTGTCCCCTGCATCGGCAGGCGGACTCTCAACCACTGCGCCACCAGGGAAGCCCAGAAATGTAATTTAAAAAACCAATCCCTTTTAAACTCACATCCAAAAAAAAAAAGAAAAATTACTGAGGAATAAACCTGACCAAGGAGGTGAAAGACTTACATGCTGAGAACTATAAAACATTAATAAAGGAAAGTGAAGATGATTCAAAGAAATGGAAAGATATCCCATGCTCTTGGATTGGAAGAATTAATATTTGTGAAAATGGCCATATTACCCAAAGTAATCTACAGATTTAATGTGATCCCTATCAAATTACCCATGACATTTTTCACAGAACTAGAAAAATCCTAAAATTTATATGAAACCATAAAACCATTTATGTGGAACCATAATCTTAAAATTTATATGGAGCCAGAATTACCAAAGCAATACTGAGGAAAAAGAACAAAGCAGGAGGCATAACCCTCCCAGACTTCACATTATACTACAAAGCTACCATAAGCAAAACAGCATGGAATTGGCACAAAAGCAGACATGTGCATCAACGGAACAGGATAGAGAGCCCATAAATAAACCCACAGACCTATGGTCAGTTAACCTTTGACAATGGAGGCAAGAATATACAATGTGGAAAAGACAGTCTCTTCAGCAAGTGGTTTTGGGAAAGTTAAACAGCCTCATGGAAAGCAATGAAGTTAGAATACACCCTCATCCCATACACAAAAATAAACTCCAAATAGATTAAAGACTTAAATATGACATGACACCATAAAACTCCTAGAAAAGAACATATGCAAAACATTCTCTGACATAAATAGTACCAATGTGTTCTTAGGTCAGTCTCCCAAGTCAATAGAAAGAAAAACAAAAGTAAACAAATGGGACCTAATCAAACTTACGAGGTTTTGCACAGTAAAGGAAACCATAAACAAAACAAAAAGACGACCTATGGACTGGGAGAAAATATTTGCAAATGATGTGACTGACAAGGCTTAATTTCCAGAATATACAAACAGCTCATATAACTCAGTACCAGAAAAAGAAACAACTCAATCAAAACATGGGCAGAAGACCTAAAGAGACATTTCTCCAAAGAAGACACACAGATGGCCAACAGGCACATGAAAAGATGCTCATCATCACTAATTATCAGAGAAACGCAAATCAAAACTACAATGAGGTACCACCTCACACGGGTCAGAATGGCATCATTAAAAAGTCTACAAACAATAAATGCTGGAGAGGGTGTGGAGAAAAGGAAACCCCCCTACACTGTTGGTAGGAATGTAAATTGGTACACCCACTATGGAAAACAGTATGGAGGTTCCTCCAAAAACTAAAAGTAGTGTTGTTACATGATCTGGTAAACCCAGGCCTGGACATATATCTGGACAGAACTCTAACTTGAAAAGATACATGCACCCCAGTGTTCACAGCAGCACTATTTACAATAACCAGGACATGGAAACAACCTAAATGTCTATTGACAGATGAATGGATAAAGAAGATGTGGTACATATACACAATGGAATACTACTCAGCCATAAAAAAGAAAGAAATAACGCCATTTGCAGCAACATGGATGGACCTAGAGATTTTCATACCAAGTGAAGTAAGTCAGACAGAGAAAGACAAATACCCTATGATGTCACTTCTATGTAGAATCTAATATATGACCTAAATGAACGTATCTACAAAACAGCCTCATATACATAGAGAATAAACACGTGGTTGCCAACGGGGAGAGGGTTGGGGAGGGAAGAATTGGGAGTTCGAGATTAGCAGATGCAAACTATTATATATAAAATGCATAAACAACAAGGTCCTACTGTAGAGCACAGGAAACTACATTCAATATCCTATAGTAAACCATAATGAAAAGAATGTATATGTATGTATATATATATATATATATCCGAATCACTTTGTTGTACAGCAGAAATTCACACTATTGTAAATCAACTATACTTCAATAAAATAAATTTTAAAAAAGAAGTGACATGAATTAAGGCCTGAAATAAATATCAACCCATGATCCATATATACATATATGTTAAATATGGCATGCAGCCAGGTTTAGATTTTATCTGTTTGTACATAATTGTATTTAGTAAGATTAGTTGTGGTGCAGCTTTCATTCTCTTTTCATGTTAACTTTGCACGTCTCTCTTTCAGTGTCTGAAGCCACCAAAACCTCGTCTAGGTTTTACAGTTACAGAAAGTGAGTGCAGTGTTCTGAACAGTGATAATATTGGTACCTAGGCAGTCCTGTTTTGGTTTTTTTTTTTTTTTGGCGGTACGTGGGCCTCTCACTGTTGTGGCCTTTCCCGTTGCGGAGCACAGGCTCCGGGCGCGCAGGCTCAGCGGCCATGGCTCACGGGCCCAGCCGCTCCGGGGCATGTGGGATCTTCCCAGACCGGGGCACAAACCAGTGTCCCCTGCATCGGCAGGCGGACTCTCAACCACTGCACCACCAGGGAAGCCCTGTTTTGGTAGTTTCTAAACCAGCAGCAACACACACATTTTCTGAATCTGAGATGTCAAAGGAAATTATACTACACTTTTAAATTACTAATTGATATACAAGTACTGCATTTGTCCCCAAAGATAGCAGCTTCCTTACAGTGTTTATTCAACTTACTTGGAAATATTTCATTTTGCAACTGAACATCCTGGAAATCAAAGCAGTTAGAACAAAGTTTTTATACAGTGCATTTGATGTTTTTAATTCAGAAAATGTTTGTAAGTTGTGCACTGCTATTGTATTGTTTTTCAAAAACCCATATGCCTACCATTCACAGTTTTTAAAAGATCAAATATAGCTTGGTTCTGTCCATTAAGTCAAATTAGTATTGATAAATCTGAAGTTGGCTCCATGCTATTCAACTTCCTCTATCTGCAGAGATAGTGGTGGTCTAACTGCTTTATGAAATCCTCATGGAGTCTTCCAATCTACACTTTCCTGTTGTCCCTGAAAATATGAAAAATACATAGTGGATATTTTTAAATTATGTATTAGAAGTACATTCATGGATGCATATTTGGCAATTTTATTTTACTCTTTGTTATGCACATAGATCTAGCCAATTCTTTGAAACCGCAGTAGAGTACACACTGCATGAAAACACTGGAATTTACTTATTTACACCACTTGCTCGGTCTAAGTCATTTCCATTTTCAAGTCACATGGCCAGCAGGCAGAAAATTTGGGATCCAACTCAGACTCTGTCAAAACAAAAAAATCCCCCAGGGATTAAATATTTCTTGCTTTCTCATTGAAAGGTTTTGCTGAGTAACATACAAAAGAGGTTTTACATTTTATTAAACGATACCAAATTGCTCCTCAAAAACGGTGTATAAAGTTCCCATTGCTACAATTTCTCAACAGTGCATCCAGTAGATATTTAAATGTTTGCTAGCTTAATGGCTGTGAAATTCTATTTTAATGTTTTAGTTCATTACTAGTAAATTAGACTCATGTTTATGGATCATTCAGATTTTCCTCACTAGTGGAAATTCAGGCTTGTTCTATTTTGCTAGCTTGTTTGAAGACCAAGAAGCAACTGTTCTTGTCACCCACCTTAATTTAGCGGGTTGTTAAAATGTAGTGATTGAATCAAAACTTGACAGCAATATACATTATTTTCTAATTAAACGTTCTTATTCCAGTAGGCACGCAGATTGATTTACAGAAGAAATAGTTTTGTAAAAATGTGGGAACAAGGCACTGCAAAATTTCTTTTTGCTTTCTTGAATGGTGACAAAAGATAGTACCTACTTTTAAATATAAGTTCCCTAATAGTTCTCATTTAAAAAAACAAGTTTCCTATGCTTGAAACATTCCTGGTTAGAAAATGTCATTTATAATGTTTAAAATTTGTTACAGGGTAGGTGACTCAGTGTTATACTGAATATTCACATCATAGGAGGAAAAGCTTGAGAAATGAGAAATGCCAATTTTACTCACCAACCATACTATTTGAATATCATAAATGGAATTTATATATATTTTAAAAATCTTCTCTCCCTTTAAAAAACTGATTTGCTCATTTATCCTATAAATATAAATGCTGTCTAGGAATGTTTAGGTACAATTATGTATTTGAAAATGCATATGCTAAGAACAAAAAAACAGTTCTTAACATACTAGTAAGAAATACTTTTGCTACCTTATTTCATCTTCTCACTTTTCACTTGAATTTGCCCTTGGGGTGTATTTTCCTGTTCTATTGCTGTGTAACTAATAACCCCTCATTTAGTCTTGTAAAACAGCAATCATTTTATTATGTGAATGGGTTCTGTGGGTCAGGAATTCGGAGAGAATTTATTGAACATGGCTGGTCTCTGCTCACGATGTTTGGGGCCTTAATTGGGAATTTATAAAGGCTGGGAGCTAGAATGAAGTTAAGGCTAGTCTCTTTCTATGTCTGTCCCTGAATGCTGTCAGCTAGGACCTCTCTGGAACTCTCAGAATAGCTCTACATGGCACCTCCATGTAGCTGCTTGGGCTTCCCCACTGCATGATGACTGTTTCTCAAGAACAAACAACCTAAGGAAAGCAGGGTAGCATTGTATAACCCTTTATGATCCAGCCTCAGCATTTACAAAGTATCACTTCCTCTCTGTTCATAACTCTGCCCAAATTCAAGATGAGGATTACAGAGCCCTCTTCTATCTAGGAGGAGGCTTAAAGTGGTAAAGTCACATTCTGTGAAGGGGCCAGGGGATGGGAGAAATTGCCGTGGACATTCTGAACAAATACAGCTGGTCACAAGGTGTATGTGTGTGGAGTTTTGAAAACTTAATTCCCTTGAGATGTGCGAGTGATTTAAATATTCAGATATCCTTTGGTATACCCTCACATTGTTTTGTTCACACACACACACACACACACACAAAATGCATGAAGAGATAAACCCTAAAGCTATGAAACAGTGGTAATTTTTCCTATTCTAGCAAAATTTATTCCAGTAAAGGACGGGATAGAAATCTTGGCCCTACCCAAGATTTAGTTTTTTAATTTATTATATATTTTTATGTAGCCACAAGTAAAACCTACCTGGAAGAAATGTCTACATTCCAAAGTTATCTTTGCCTTAGCCAATCCTTATATTAAACTCAGAGATCAATCTCTGTGAAACAGAATGAGGTATGAAATGTTATCTCAGGAAGAATACTGGTCAGTGACTTTTTCATAATGAAAACACATAAGGAAGAAATGAGCACTGAACATGGCATTTAATAAGACTGTCTTTTTCACGTAGGATGCATATGCCTAACATAGAAACAGCATCAACATTTGTCCAAGAAAAAAAATATTGCTGATGCTCTCTGCCATATGGGCAAAAGTTTAAAACAATTTGCAGACCAATAGCTTGCCTATCAAAAATATAAAATTGTTGGGAAAAACCGTGTACCAAGAATCCCATTTGGAAACTCATTTGAGGGTTTTGTAGTATTGAGATGATTAATTATATTAATAATTGTGGAAGCCACAGTTCTTACTGTAGAAAAAGGAAGACATAAATATGTAACGGTGCACAGACAGAAGCCAAAGAAAACAGTGCCCAAGATAGCAAAAACATGATTTTGTAGGCCTATCACATGCTGATATTCTTGGAGTGATTCAGTGCATGGGAAATGGGTTGGGTCTAAGCAAAATGGTGGTTAATTTGGTTATATCTGTTTTGTCCCTACTTTCTCTGTCTAGCCTAGTTTTCTTTGCCAAAACCAAACTCTGTGATGTCATCACCTCCTAATTCTCTTACCTGGGAAAGCTGTTCATGGATTTAGTATCCAGTTAATAGGCAGTGTAGTAATAGATCATTCAGGTGGGTGGTGAAACCTAAATACTGAGATCTATATCTAGCTGAACCCCCTTGTTACCTGGGTGGGGTGTGACCTGTCACAAACTGTCCATTTCATTTTGTCATTTATAGGTTGAGCTGAATATAAGTTTCTCCCTGATTGAATCAGTAATCAAAAACTTCCAGAGAAAAGTTCAGGACCAGATGGCTCCCTGGCTAATTCTACCAAACATTCAAAGAACTAATACCAATCCTGCTAAAACTCTTCCAAAAAAATTTAACAGTAGGGAACACGTCCAAACTCATCGTACAAGGCCAGTATTACCCCGATACCCAAACCAGACGTGGACACCACAAGAAAATAAAATTATGGGCCAATGTCCCTGATGAATTTAGATACAAAAATCCTCAACAAGGGGGGGTGGAGTCAAGATGACGGACTAGGAGGATGGGGAATTTGGGTCTCCGCACAACTAGGGCACCTACCAGGCACCAGTGGGGGACCACGGACACCTAAGGGGACAGGAGGAACCCCCAGGGACTGGGTAGGATGTGGGGGGGGAGAAATGGAGGTGGGATGGGACCAATGCCCTGGAGGGGTGGCTCAGGGAGGGGAGGCTCGGGGAGGGGAGGGGTTCCCAAGCCCAGAGGGGCCCACCCACAGTTAGGGGATCAATGGGGACAGGGTCCAGATGCTCAGGAAAGCAGAAGATCAGAAGGGAACGTGGCCAGTGTTTCCCCTGCCCACTTGGGCCCCGTGGAGCCTGCTGAGGTCCCGAGCCTGATCCTCCGCCCTCTGGCTGTGCTGAGCCTAAGCCCTGCCCCTGCACCCCCACCCAGGGCCTAACCTCTGAACTCTCTGCTCCGTTTCCCAGCCACAGGGGGTCTGGAGTCTAAGCTCCGCCCCAGCCTAAGCTCCACCACCATAGCCAAGGCCTTTTCCAGCTTTTTTTTTTTCTTCCTTTTTACATTGTGGTTCTGTTTTACCTTGTTGTTTCATTTATATATTTTTTTTCTTATAAATCTTTTATTTTATTAATTTTATTTTGTACTTTATACTTTGTTATTGTTGTGCTCCTTTTGGCTCATTCCCTCCGCCCCCCTTTTCTCTTTTCTTTTGCCATGCTGAGTGGCTTGCAGGATCTTGGTTCCCAGGCTGAGGGTCGGGTCTGAGCTCCTGTGGTGAGAGCTCCAAGTCCAAACCGCTGGAATAACAGAGAACCTCAGACCCCAGGGACTATGAAGTAGAGTGAGGTCTCCCGGAGGTCCTCATCTCGGCACCAAAACCCAGCTCTCTCCTACTGCCTGCAAACTCCAGTGCTGGACGCCTCAGGCCAAACAACCAGTAAGACAGGAATACATCCTGACCCATCAAAAGAAAATGAGACGACAAAAAAAATATGTTACAGACGAAAGAGCAAGGCAAAAACCTACAAGACCAAATAAATGAAGAGGGAATAGACAACCTACCTGAAAAAGAATTCAGAGAAGTGATAGTAAAGATGATCCAAAATCTTGGAAATAGAATGGATGCACAGATCAAGAAAATACAAGAAATGTTTAATGAAGATCTAGAAGAACTAAAGAACACACAGAGATGAACAACACAATAACTGGAATGAAAAATACACTAGAAGGAATCAATAGCAGAATAACCGAGGCAGAAGAATGGATAAGTGAGCTGGAAGATAAAATGGTGGAAATAACTGCCAAGGAGCAAAATAAAGAAAAATGAATGAAAAGAATTGAGGACAGTCTCAGAGGCCGCTGGGACAACATTAAATGCTCCAAATTCGAATTATAGGGGTCCCAGAAGAAGAAGAGAAAGACAAAGGGTCTGAGAAAATATCTGAAGAGATTATAGTTGAAAACTTCCCTAACATGGGAAAGGAAATAGTCACCCAAGTCCAGGAAGTGCAGAGAGTCCCATACAGGATAAACCCAAGGAGAAACACACCAATATACATATTAATCAAGCTAGCAAAAACTAAATTCGAAGAAATAATATTAAAAGCAGAAAGGGAAAGGAAACAAATAATATACAAGGGAATCCCCATAAGGTTATCAGCTGATTTTTCAGCAGAAACTCTGCAGGCCAGAAGGGATTGGCAAAATGTGTGTGTGTGTGTGTGTGTGTGTGTGTGTGTGTGTGTGTGTGTGTATTTATTTATTATCTTTATTGGAGTATAATTTCTTTACAATGTTGTGTTAGTTTCTGCTGTACAACAAAGAGAATCAGCTATACGTATACATATATCCCCATATCCCCTCCCTCTTGTGTCTTCCTCCCACCCTCCCTATCCCACCCCTCTAGGTGGTCACAAAGCACCAAGCTGATCTCCCTGTGCTGTGCAGCTGCTTCCCACTATCTACCTTACATTTGGTAGTGTATATATGTCCATGCCACTCTCTCACTTTGTCCCAGCTTACCCTCCCCCCCATATCCTCAAGTCCATTCTCTACATCTGCATCTTTATTCCTGTCCTGCCGCTAAGTTCTTCAGAACCATATTTTTTTTAGATTCCATTTATATGTGTTAGCATACAGTATTTGCTTTTCTCTTTCTGACTTACTTCTCTCTCTACAACAGACTCTGGGTCCATCCACCTCATTACAAATAACTCAGGTTTGTTCCTGTTTATGGCGAGTAATATTGGCAGGATATATTTAAAGTGATGAAAGGGAAAAACCTACAACCAAGATTACTCTACCCGGCAAGGATCTCATTCAGATTCAGTGGGGAAATCAAAAGCTTTACAGACAAGCAAAAGCAAAGAGAATTCAGCACCACCAAACCAGCTTTACAACAATGCTAAAGGAACTTCTCTAGGTGGGAAATGCAAGAGAAGAAAAAGACCCACAAAAACAAACCCAAAACAATTAAGAAAATGGTAATGGGAACATACATATCAATAATCACCTTGAGTGTAAATGGATTAAATGTTCCAACCAAAAGACACAGAATGGATACAAAAACAAGACCCATATATATGCTGTCTACAAGAGACTCACTTCAGACCTAGGGACACATACAGACTGAAAGTCAGAGGATGGAAAAAGATATTCCATGAAAATGGAAATCACAAGAAAGCTGGAGTAGCAATACTCATATCAGATAAAACAGACTTTAAAGTAAAGACTGTCATAATAGATAAGGAAGGACACTACATAATGATCAAGGGATCAATCTAAGAAGAATACATAACACATAAATATTTATGCACCCAACATAGGAGCACCTCAATACATAAGACAAATGCTAAGAGCCATAAAAGGGTATATCGACAGTCCCCCACAATAATAGTGGGGGACTTTAACACCCAGCTTACAGCAATGGACAGATCATCCAGACAGAAAATAAATAAGGAAACACAAGCTTTAAATGACACAATAGACAAGATAGATTTAATTGATATTTATAGGACATTCCACTCGAAAGTGGAAGAATACACTTTCATCTCAAGTGCACATGGAAACTTCTCCAGGGTATATCACATCTTGGGTCACAAATCAAGCCTTGGAAAATTTAAGAAAACTGAAATCATATCAAGCATCTTTTCTGACCACAATGCTATGAGATTAGAAATCAATTACGGGAAAAAAACTATAAAACAAAAACACATGGAGACTAAAGAGTGCGCTGCTGAATAACCAAGAAATTACTGAAGAAATCAAAGAAGAAATTTAAAGAATACCTAGAAACAAATGACAATGAGAATGTGACCACCCCAAACCTATGGGATGTAGCAAAAGCATTTCTAAGAGGGAAGTGTATAGCAATCAAGCTCACCTCAAGAAACAAGAAAAATCTCAAACAATCTAGCCTTACACCTGAAGCAACTAAAAAAATGAACAAAGAAAACCCAAAGTTAGTAGAAGGAAAGAAATCATAAAGATCAGAGCAGAAGTAAGTGAAATAGAAATGAAGAAAGCAATAGCAAAGATCAGTAAAACTAAAAGTTGGTTCTTTGTGAAGATAAACAAAATTGATAAAACTTTACCTTGACTCATCAAGGAAAAACGGGACAGGCCATAAATCAATAAAATTAGGAGAAATTACAACTGACACCACAGAAATACAAAGGATCATAAGAGACTACTAGAAGCAACTATATGCCAATAAAATGGACAGCCTGGAAGAAAGGGACAACTTCTTGGAAAGGTATAACCTTCCAAGACTGAACCAGGAAGAAATAAAAAATACGAACAGACCAATCGTAAGTAATGAAATTGAAACTATAATTAATAATCTTCCAACAAACAAAAGTCCAGGACCAGATGGCTTCAAAGCCAAATACTATCAAACAGGGAAGTGTTAACGTTTATTCTTCTCAAATGCTTCCAAAACATTTCAAAGGGAGGAACAATCCCAAACTCATTCTACTAGGCCACCATCACCTGATACCAAAATGGGACAAAGATATCACACACACAAAAAAGAAAATTAGAGACCAATATCACTGATGAACATGGACACAAAAATCCTCAACAAAATTCTAGCAAACAGAATCCAGCAACATATTAAAAGATCATACACCATGATCATGTGGGATTTATCCCAGGGATGCCAAGATTCTTCAATATGCACAAAGCAAACAATGTGATACACCATATTAACAAATTAAAGAATAAAAACCATAATATCAACTCAATAGACGCAGAAAGATCTTTTGACAAAATTCAACACCCATTTATGATAAAAACTCTCCAGTAAGTGAACATGGAGGGAACCTACCTCAACATAATAAAGGTCATGTAAGACAAACCCACAGCAAACATCATTCTCAATGGTGAAAAACTGAAAGCATTTCCTCTAAGATCAGGAACAAGACAAGGATGTCCACTCTCGCCACTATTATTCAACATGTTTTTGGAAGTCCTAGCCATGGCAATCAGAGAAAAGAAAAGGAATCCAAATTGGAAAAGAAGAAGTAAAACTGTCACTGTTTGCAGATGACATAATACTATACATAGAAAATCCTAAAGATGCCACCAGAAAACTGCTAGAACTAATCAATGAAGTTGGTAAATTTGCTGGATACAAAATTAATGCACAGAAAGTTCTTGCATTACTATACAAAAACAATGAAAGATCAGAAAGAAAATTACTGAAACAATCCCATTTACCATTGCAACAAAAAGAATAAGATACCTGGGAATAAACGTACATGAGGAGGCAAAAGACCTGCACTTGGGAAACTATAAAGCACTGATGAAAGAAATCAAAGATGACACAAAGAGATGGAGAGATATACAATGCTCCTGGATTGGAAGAATCAATATTGTGAAAATGACTATACTATCCAAAGCAATCTACAGGTTCAATGCAATCCTTACCAAATCACCAATGGCAATTTTCAAAGAATTGGAACAAAAATTTCACAATTTGTATGGAAACGCAAAAGACCCCAAATAGCCAAAGCAACCTTGGGAAGAAAAATGGAGCTGGAGGAATCAGGCTCCCTGACTTCAGACTATATTACAAACCTACAATCATCAAGACAGTATGGCACTGGCACAATAACAGAAATATAGATCAATGGAACAGGATAGAAAGTCCAGAGATAAACCCATGCACCTATGGTCACCTAATCTATGACAAAGGAGGCAAGAATATACAATGGAGAAAAGACAGCCTCTTCAATAAATGGTGCTGGGAAAACTGGACAGGTACATGTAAAAGAATGAAATTAGAACACTCCTTAATACCATACACCAAAATAAACTCAAAATGGATTAAAGACCTAAATGTAAGACTGGACACTATAAAACTCTTAGAGGAAAACATAGGAAAAACACTCTGTGACATAAATCACAGAAGATCTTTTATGACCCACCTCCTAGAGTAATGAAAATAAAAACAAAAATAAGCAAATGGAACCTAATTATACTTAAAAGCTTTTGCACAGCAAAGGAAACCATAAACAAGATGAAAAGACAACCCACAGAATGGGAGAAAATATTTGTAAACGAAGCAATGGGCAAAGGATTAATCTCCAAAATATAGAAACAGCTTATGCAGCTCAATATGAAAAAACAAAAGCTAATCAAAAAATGGGTGGAAGAGCTAAATAGACATTTCTCCGAAGAAGACATACAGATGGCCAAGAGACACATGAAAAGATGCTCAACATCACTAATTATTAGAGAAATGTAAATCAAAACTACAATGAGGTATCATCTCACACTGGTCAGAATGGCCATCATCAAAAAATCTACAATCAATAAATGCTGGAGAGGGTGTGGAGAAAAGGGAACCCTCTTGCACTGTTGATGGGAATGTAAATTGATACAGCCACTATGCAGAACAATATGGAGGTTCCTTAAAAACTAAAAATAGAATTACCATATGACCCAGCAATCCCACTAATGGGCACATACCCTGAGAAAACCATAATTCAAAAAGACAAATGCACCCCAGTGTTCACTGCAGCACTGTTTACAACAGCCAGAACATGGAAACAACCCCAATGTCCATCAACCGATGAGTGGATAAAGATGATGTGGTGCATATATATAATGGAATATTACTCAGCCATAAAAAGGAATGAAATTGGGTCATTTGTAGAGATGTGGATGGACCCAGAGTCTGTCATACAGAGTGAAATAAGTCAGAAAGAGAAAAACAAATATTGTATATTAACGCATGTATGTGGTACCTAGAAAAATGGTACAGATGAACTTATTTGCAGGGCAGGCATAGAAAGGTAGATGTAGAGAATGGACATGTGGACATGGGGGGAAGGGGAGGGTAGGATGATTTGGGAGATTAGGTTTGATATAAATACACTACCGTGTGTAAAATAGATAGCTAGTGGGAACCTGCTGTATAGCACAGGGAGCTCAGCTCGGTGCTCTGTGATGACCTAGATGGGTGGGATGGTGGGGGATGTCCAAGAGGGAGGAGATATAGATAGATAGATAGATAGATAGATATAGATAGGTAGCTGATTCACTTCATTGTACAGCACAAACTAACACAACATGGTAAAGCAATTATACTCCAATTAAAAAACTGATAACTATTAAAAAAATCCTCCACAAAATATTAGCCAGTTGAGTTCAACAATACATCAAAAGGATCATACATCATGATCAAGTGGGATTTGTTCCAAGGATGCAAGGATGGCTCAACATCTGCATATCAGTCAATTTGATATACCATATTAACAAAATGAAGCATAAAAATCATATGATCATTTTAATAGGTGGAGGAAAAAAGTTTCAATGTTCAGTGTCCATTTAGGATAAAAGCTCTCAACAAAGGGGGTACAGAAGGAATGTAACTCAACATAAATAAGGGGCACATGACAAGCCCACAAGTAACATCATACTTCGTGGTGAAAAGCTAAAAGCATTTCCCCTAAGATCAAGAAAAGACAAGGATGCCCACTCTCACTTTTATTTAGTATAGTATAAGTCCTAGCCACAGCAATCAGACCAGAAAAAGAACTAAAAGACATCTGTCACTATTTGCAGATGACATGATATTTTATATAGAAACCCCTAAAGACTCCAGCAAGAAACCGTTAGAACTACTATAACAAATTCAGTGAAGTTGCAGGATACAAAATCAATATACAAAAATATGTTGTGTTTCTATACACTAATGACAAGCTATAGGAGAAATTAAGAGAACAATCCCATTCACAATTGCATCAAACAGAATAAAAGACCTAGGAATAAATTTAACCAAGGAGGTGAAAGACTTGTATGCCGAAAACTATGAGACATTGATGAAAGAAATTGAAGATACCAAATAAATGGAAGGATATTTTGTGCCCAAGGATTGAAACAATAGTGTTAAAATGTTTAGATTTCACACTGTGGACACTGGTCTGCAGAGGCAGGTGCAAGGCCACTGCCCACAGTACCCTGTGAGCAAGTGAAACTAGAAAGCACAAAGAAAGAAAAAAGAAGATGGCAGAGTAGAAGGCATTGAGCTCACCTCCTGTCATGAAAACAGCAAAATCACAACTAAGTGCTGAACAACCATCAACAAAAAAGACTACCGGAAAAGATACTCTACATACAAAGACAAAGAAGCAGCCATAATGAGACAGTAGGAAGGGCATTTTGGGGATACAATTAAATCCCATCCCTGATGGGTGGGTGGTCCACCACCTGGAAAATCATTATATTGCACAGGTTCTCCCACAGGAGGGAGAGTTCTGAGCCCCACATCAGGCTCCCCAGCCTGGGGCTCTGGCATCAGGAGTAGGAACCCCCAGAGCCTCTGGCTTTGAAGGCAAGCAGGGCTTGATTATAGAAGCTCCACAGGACTGGGGGAAACAGAGACTCCACTCTTAAAGGGCGCACACAAGGTTTCATGTGCACTGGGACCCAGGGAAAATTAATAACTTCATAGGAGCCTGGGCTAGACCTACCTGTGGGTCTCAGAGGGTCTCCTGGGGAGGCGGGAGTCAGCTGTGGCTCACTGAAGGGGCAAGATCACTAGCAGCCTAGCAGCGGTGGCCCCAGGAGATATTCCTTGGCGTGAACTCTCCCAGAGATCACCATTTTGGCACTGAGACCTGGCCTCATCAAACAGCCTACAGGCTCCAGTGCTGGGATGCCTCAGGCTAAACAATCAACAGGGTGGGGACACAGCCCCACCCATCAGCAGATAGGCTGCCTAGCTTCATCCTGACCCCATAGCCACCTATAAACACACCACTTGACACAGCCCTGCCCACCCGAGGGCCAAGACCCAGCTCCACCCACCAGAGTGCAGGTACCAGTCCCTCCTACCAGGAAGCCTACACAAGCCCCTACACCAACCTCACCTACCAGGGGGCAGACACCAGAAGCAAGAAGAACTGCAGTCCTGCTGCCTGTGGAATGGAGACTGCCGACACAGCAAGTGAGACAACATGAGTTGGCAGATAAATATGTCCCAGACAAAGGAACAAGATAAAACCCAAGAAGAACAAGTAAGTGAAGTGGAGATAGGCAATCTTCCTGAAAAAGACTTCAGAGTAATGATAGTAAAGATGATCCAAGATCTCAGAAAAAGAATTGCAGGGAAAGACCAAGAGGATACAAGAAATGTTTAGTAAAGAGCTATAAGCTTTGAAAAAGAGACATAGGTGAAAAATACAATAACTGAAATGAAAAGTACACTAGAAGGGGGCTTCCCTGGTGGCACAGTGGTTGAGAGTCTGCCTGCCGATGCAGGGGACACAAGTTCATGCCTTGGTCCGGGAAGATCCCACATGCTGCGGAGCGGCTGGGCCCGTGAGCCATGGCCGCCAAGCCTGCGCATCCGGAGCCTGCGTGTCCGGAGCCTGTGCTCTGCAATGGGAGAGGCCCACGTATCGCAAAATAAATAAATAAATAAATAATACACTAGAAGGGATCAATAGCAGAATTACTGAGGCAGAAGAATAGATAAGGGAGCTGGAAGACAGACTGGTGGAAATCACTGCTGTGGAACAGAATGAAGAAACAAAAATGAAAAGAAATGAGGACAGTCTGAGACCTCTGGGACAACGTTACATGCACCAACATTCACATTACACGGGTCCCAGAAGGAGATGAGAGAGAGAGAATGGGCCTGAAAAAATATTTGAAGAGATAATAGCCAAAAACTTATATAACATGGGAAAGGAAGCACTCACTCAAGTTCAGGAAGTGCAGAGAGTCCCATACAGGGTAAAACCCAAGGAAGAACACACCAGGACGCATTATTAATCAAAATGACAAAAATTTAAAGACACAGAGAAAATATTAAGAGCAACAAGGGAAAAGCAACAAGGGAAAAGCAACAAATAACACACAACGGAATCCCCATAACGTTATCAGCTGATTTTTCAGCCGAAACTCTGCAGGCCAGAAGGGAGTGGAACGATATATTTAAAGTGATGAAAGGGGAAAATCTACAACCAAGAATACTTTACCGAGCAAGGCTCTTGTTCAGATTTGATGGAGGAATCAAAAGATTTATAGACAAGCAAAAGCTAAGAAAATTCAGCACCACCAAACCAGCTTTACAACAAACGCTAAAGGGATTTCTCTAGGTGGAAAAGAAAAGGCCACAACTAGAAACGAGAAAATCACAAATGGGAACGCTCACTGGTAAAGGCAAACTTACAGTAAAAGTAAGATATCATCCACACACAAATATGATATCAAATCCAGCAATCGTGAGAAGAGGAGAGTACAAGTGCAGGAAATTGGAAATGCATTTGAAATTAAAAGACCAGCAACTTAAAACAATCTTGTTTATATATAGACTGTTATATCAAAATCTCATGATAACTGCAAACAAAAAACCTGTAATAGATACACACACGCGCACACACAAACACAAAAGCAACCCAAACACAACACTAAAGATAGTCAGCAAATCACAAGGGAAGAAAAGAGACTTACAAAAACAAATCCAAAACAATTAATAAAATGGCAGTAAGAACATACATATCAACAATTACCTTAAACATAAATGGATTAAATGCTCCAACCAAAAGACACAGACTGGCTGAATGGATATAAAAATAAGACCCATCTATATGCTGTCTACAAGAGACCCACTTCAGACCTAGGGACACATACAGACTGAAAGCAAGGGGATGGAAAAAGGTTTTCCATAAAAATGGAAATCTGGAGTATCAATACTCACGTCAGACAAAATAGACTTTAAAATACTGTTATATGAGACAAAGAAGGACACCACAGAATGATCAAGGGACCAATCCAAGAAGAAGATATAACAATTTTAAATATAGATGCACCCAGCAGAGGAGCACCTCAGTATATAAGGCAAATGCTAACAGCCATAAACGGAGAAGTCAACAGTATCACAGTAACAGTGAGGACTTAAACACCCCACTTACATCAATGGTCAGATCATCCTGACAGAAGATCAACAGGGAAGCACAGGCCTTGAGTGACACATTAGACGAGATAAACTTAACTCATTTTATGAGGCCACCATCACCCTGATACCAAAACCAGACAACAATACCACCCAAAAAGAAAATTATGGGCCAGTATCATGGATAAACATAGATGCAAAAATCCTCAACAAAATACTAGCAAACCGTATCCAACAATAAATTAATAGGATCATACACCATGATCAAGTGGGATTTACCCCAGGGATGCAAGGATTTTTCAATATCCGCAAATCAATCAGTGTGATACACCACATTAACAAATTGAAGAATAAAATCCATATGATCATCTCAATTGATGCAGAAAAAGCTTCTGACAAAATTCAACACCCACTGATGATAAAAACTCTCCAGAAAGTGGACATCGAGGGAACCTACCTCAAAATAATAAAGGCCATATACGACAAACCCCCAGCCAACATCATACTCATCAGTGAAAAGCTATCAGCATTCCCTCTAAGATCAGGAGCAAGACAAGGGCATCCACTCCCGCCACTTTTATTCAACATAATTTCGGAAATCCTAGCCATGGCAATCAGAGAATAAAAAGAAATGAAAGGAACCTAAAATGGAAAAGAAGAAGTAAAACTGTCACTGTTTGCAGATGATATGATACTATACATAGGAAATCCTAAAGAAGCTATTAGAAAAGTACTAGAGCTCATCAATGAATTTGGTAATATTGCAGGATACAAAATTAATACACAGGAATCTCTTGTATTTCTATACGCTAATAAAGATCAGAAAAAGGAATTAAGGAAACAATCCCATTTACCATCACATTAAAAAGAAAATGAATACCTAGGAATAAACCTACTTAAGGAGGCAAAGGACTTGTACTCCAAAAAGTATAAAACACTGATGAAAGAAACTGAAGATGACAAAGAGTTGGAAAAATATACCATGTCCTTGGATTGGAAGAATCAATATTCTTAAAGTGACTATACTACCCAAGACAGTCTAAAGATTCATTGTAATCCCTAACAAATTACCAATGGCATTTTTCACAAAACTCAAATAAAAAGTTTTAAAACATGAATGGAAACTCAAAAGACCCTGAAAAGCCAAAGCAATCCTGAGAAAGAAAACTGGAGCTGGAGGAATCAGGCTTCCTGTCTTCAGACTATACTACAAAGATAATAGTCATCAAGACAGTATGGTACTAGCACAAAAACAGAAATATAGATCAATGGTACAGGATAGAAAGCTCGGAAATTAACCCATGCACCTCTGTTCAATTAATCTACAACACAGGAGGCAAGAATATACCATGGAGAGAAGACAGTCTCTTCAATAAGTGGGTGTTGGGAAAACTGGACAGTTACATGTAAAAGAATAAAATTACAACATTCTCTAACACCATATATAAAAATAATATCAAAATGGAATAAAGACCTAAATGTAATACCAGATACTATAAAACTCTTAGTGGAAAACATAGGCAGAAGACTCTTTGACATAAATCGCTGCAATCTTTTTGGATCCACCTCCTAGAGTAATGAAAATAAAAACAAAAACAAACAAATGGGACCTAATTAAACTTAAAAGCCTTTGCACAGCAAAGGAAACCACAGACAAAAGGAAAAGACAACCCACAGAATGGGAGAAAATATTTGCAAATGATGTGAGTGACAAGAGATTAATCTCCAAAATATGCAAACAGCTCATACAGCTCAATATCAAAAAAAGAAACACCCCAATCAAAAAATGAGCTGAAGATCTACATAGACATTCCTCCAAAGAAGAGATACAGATGGCCAAAAAGCACATGAAAAGGTGCTCAACGTTGCTAATTATTAGAGAAATGCAAATCAGAATTGCATGACAAAAAGACAACCTTCAGAATGGGAGAAAACATTTGCAAATGAAGCAACTGACAAAGGATTAATCTCCAAAATATATAAGCAGCTCATGCAGCTCAATATCAAAATCAAACAACTCAATCCAAAAACGGGCAGAAGATCTAAATAGATATTTCTCCAAAGAAGATATACAGATGGCCAAAAAACACATGAAAGAATGCTCAACATCACTAATCATTAGAGAAATGCAAATCAAAACTACAATGAGGTATCACCTCACACTGGTCAAAATGGCCATCATCAAAAAATCTACAAACAATAAATGCTGGAGAGGGTGTGGAGAAAAGGGAACCCTCTTGCACTGTTGGTGGAAATGTAAATTGATACAGCCACTATGGAGACCAGTATGGAGGTTCCTTAAAAAAAAAACTAAAAATAGAACTACCATACAACCCAGCAATCCCACTACTGGGCATATACCCTGAGAAAGCCATAATTCAAAAGAGTCATGTACCACAGTGTTCATTGCAGCTCTATTTACAATAGCTGGGACATGGAAGCAACCTAACTGTCTATCAACAGATGAATGGATAAAGAAGATATGGCACATATATACAATGGAATATTACTCAGCCATAAAAAGAAATGAAATTTAGTTATTTGTACTGAGGTGGATGGACCTAGAGTCTGTCATACAGAGTGAAGTAAGTCAGAAAGAGAAAGACAAATACCGTACGCTAACACATATATATGGAATCTAAAACAAAAAAAAATGGTTCTGAATAGCCTAGGGGAAGGACAGGAATTAAGATGCAGACGTAGAGAATGGACTTGAGGACACGGGGAGGGGGAAGGGTGAGCTGTGACAAAGCGAGAGGCAGGCATGGACATATATACAGTACCAAACGTAAAATAGATAGCTAGTGGGAAGCAGCCCCATAGCACAGGGAGATCAGCTCGGTGCTTTGTGACCACCTAGCGGGGTGGGATAGGGAGGATGGGCGGGAGACGCAAGAGGGAGGGGATATGGGGATATATGTATACGTGCAGCTGATTCACTTTGTTATAGAGCAGAAACTAACACACCATTGTAAAGCAATTATACTCCAATAAAGATGTTAAAAAATAAATAAATAAAAATAAATAAATAAAAATAAAAATGGCCAGAGAATTTTATAGATGTTTTTCTTAAAGAGGACTTAGAGATGGCCAACAGGTACATTGAAAAGATGCTCAACATCAGTAATCATCAAGAATATGCAAATAGGGCTTCCCTGGTGGCGCAGTGGTTGAGAGTCCACCTGCCGATGCAGGGGACACGGGTTCGTGCCCCAGTCCGGGAAGATCCCACATGCCACGGAGCAGCTGGGCCCGTGAGCCATGGCCGCTGAGCCTGCGTGTCCGGAGCTTGTGCTCCGCAATGGGAGAGGCCACAACAGTGAGAGGCCCGTGTACCGCAAAAAAAAAAAAAAAAAAAGACTATGCAAATAAAAACCACAGTGAGATATCACCTCATACCTGTCAGAATGCCTGCCAGCAAAACGACAACAAATCACAAGTGTTTTCCAGGATGTAGAGAAATGGGAACACTTGTGCGCTCTTGGTGCGAGTATAAATTGGTCCAGACACTATGGAAAACAGGAGGTTCCTCAAAAATTTAAAAATAGAACTAGCTTTTGATCAAAATTCCACTTCTGGGTATTTATCCAAAGAAAACAAAAACAGTAACTTGAAAAGGTATACACACCTCTATGTTCATTGCAGCATTATTTACCATAGCAAGATATGGAAGCAACCTAAATGTTCATCTATGGATGAATGGATACAGAAAATGTGGTATGTGTGTGTGTGTATATGGGGGTGGGAAATATTATTTAGTCATAAAAAATAATGAAATCTTCCCATTTGTGACAACATGAATGAAAGAATTATGCTAAATAAAATAAGTCAGAGAAACATTGATACTATATGATCTCACTCTGTGGAATCTAAAGAAAACAAACACACTCAACAAAAAACCCCCAAGGTTATAGATACAGAGAACAGATTGATGGTGGTCAAAGGCAGGGGATTGGGGGTGGGTGAAATGGATGAAGGAGGTGAAAAGGTACAATCTTTTGGTTATGAAATGTCATGGGGGTGCAATGTACAGCATGGTCACTATTGTTAATACTGCACCGCATTTTTGAAAATTGCTAGGAAAGTAGATTCTAAAATTTCTCATTAAAAAAAATTTTTGGAACCGTATATGGCGACAGATGTTAACTAGACTTTTTCTTGTGACATTCTGCAGTGCATCAAATATCAAATCCTTATATTGTACATATGAAACTAATACATCTGCTATACCTCAATAAAACTAACATGTAAAAAAGCATATACCTGAAAGTTTCTCTCTCATTAGCTAACTGTGATGAAGAATCTGTCAGACACATAGCGAACTTTTTTTTTTTTTTTTTTGCAGTACACTGGCCTCTCACCTCTGTGGCCTCTCCTGTTGCGGAGCACAGGCTCCGGACGCACAGGCTCAGCGGCCATGGCTCACGGGCCCAGCCGCTCCGCGGCATGCGGCATCTTCCCGGACCGGGGCACGAACCCGTGTCCCCTGCATCGGCAGGTGGACTCTCAACCACTGCGCCACCAGGGAAGCCCCATAACAAACTTTTAAATCACGTTGCCTATTAGTATCCATTATCTCTATTTTCAAACTATGTTGACAGCTGGATGTGCTGAGCTGGAAAGAAATGAACTCAGAATGTGAGGATCCAAGTCTGATGGGATCAAGTGAGCTCTGAGGTAATCAAGTGACCCCCAAGTAATCAAATGAGACCATGTGATCAAGTGACTACATGGGATCAAGTGAGCCCTGATGGGATCAAGTGAGCCCATGTAATCAACGTGAGAGAAAGAATACAAGTCTTACAGATGAAATTTCAAGTACCCAACCCCGGTAGGCCCAGCAAAATACCCTCCTGGCTGACGTCCAACTCCCCGCCTCTTGTTTGACCAGAATCTGGATACGCCGAGCTGAAAAGAAATGAACTCAGAACGTGAGGACCCAAGTCTGATTTCCCACTTTGCCCCTCACCAGTGATCTGGCTGTCAATGAATTATTGAGATGCTCACTTAAATTATTGAAATGCCTATTTAAATATCTATTTGAAATAATAAAGCTTGTGGGGAAGCAGGTTATAAATCGCCGCGGGTATGAAACAGCCTACAGATTTGAGCCTTGAGACGATGCATGGCTTTAGGAGAATGAAACACGCAGGGGAGCTTTACTGCATTGGGGGAGCTAGAATTTTACCTCCGGGGACACATTTGAGAATCACTGGTAGGGGCTAGGACGAGGGTGAGGTGATAGGGGTCTTATTTGGGGTGGAAAATGTAAGGGGTTCTGAAAACTCAGTGGTCAGAATAATATTTTAAGGCAAGGTCTGTGAAGAGCAAAACGAATGCCAAAAAATCCATGAGGAGCAAAATATCAAATCTGTAATGAGGACAGGGCTTGACAGGGCTGGGGTTGGAGTGAGGACACAGGGACAGGTCACGCAGATGCGGGAACACCTGCTTCGTCCTGTCCTCTGGTGCTACTCCTTGTGTGGGGGATGATCTGAGTGAGGGTGAGGTGATTCCCTCGGGGATCAGCCACACCACAGCCGAATCCAGTCACTGGTTCTAAGCTAGTGGGATCCTGAATCCTTTATACTCACTGCCATCCAGACTCAAGTGGGTGGTGTTACGGGTTGAATCGTGTCCTGCAAAAAGATATGTTAGGGTCCAAATCCCTGGTATCTAGGAATGTGAGCCTTTTTCGAAATAGGGTCTTTCCAAACTGATGTAATCTTATTGAGCAGATGTAATCGTCGTGAACAGAGGTGAACGGGGGAGTGGGGGGTAAGATCAATGTGAGATGAGCTCGCTAAGGTGGACCCTAATCCACTATAACCGGTGTCCACTGAGGGCCTGGGTTCGATTCCTGGTTGGGGAACTAAGAGCTCGCAAGCGGCGCGGTGGTGAAAAAAAGAAAAAAAAGGACACAGAGGGAAGACCACGTGAAGACGCAGGGGGAAGACTGCCTTGTGAAGTTGAAGGCAGAGGTTGGAGTGACGTGTGCATGAAAGCCAGGACTCCAGGGAACACTGACAACCAGCTAAAGCTCAAAGAGGCAAAGATGGAGTCTCCTTTTCAGACTTCAGAAGGCAGGGTGGCCTGGCAACACCTTGATTTTGGACTTCCAGCCTCCAGAACTGGGAGATGACACGTGTGTGGTTTTAAATATGTTCAGCATATGGTACTTGTTACAGCATCCCCAGGAAACTAAGACATACTACGCCTACCTCCATAGTTATGGTGGCTTTTCAAGAGGCTTCATGGGCTCTCTCTTCCACCGGTAAAATCTCCAAATGGAGAAAGAGGCAACCCATGAAACTCTGCATGTGCCCCAACACTGAAGCTTAAACATTACAGCACTCAAGTAATGGGCTTTCCTTCTTTGTGTTGTAATACAAAAAGAAATGTTTTTATGTTCTTTCAAGCAGAGTTTCCGTAACATTTGTTTTAGGATAACTATCTAAGCAAGCAATGTTTTTTTAGGTCAGTGGCCACAGGTTTGGCGGAACTTCAGCAAGTGAGACGATCTTAAATACCATATAAGATTAAATATGCATATAATAACATATGCTTATATAAATAAGCATATAAATAACTGCGCAAAAGCAATGGTGCAGCAGCCATTATCACCGGCATATAAGGAGTAAAACGCTAATGAGGCATTTTCGTTTTAAGTGTGACCTTTTTAGCACCTAAGGGAGACCAAAGCAGGAAGCTTTCATTTTTTAATAGAAATTCTTTTTTTAGATAACCTTCAGTGTGAAAATATATCCTTTTCTTTCCCAGGTACCTATTTTTAAGTCTCATTATGTCTCCCACACCTTCTGGGGGTGTTTCATTGGAAGTCTAGCTATTTCTAATACATGCAGCCCCCGACAGAAGACTGCATGGGGTCTCAGCCTAGGACTTCTGGATCCCAAGGGGCAGCTCATTGTTTTTTTTTTTTAAATTGTGGTCAAAATATATATGTTTTTTTATCACTTTAAACTGTTTGAACAGTCGTTCCCTGGACTTAAGTACATCACACTGTTGGGCACCTGTCACCACCATCCATCTCCAGAGCTCATCAGGCAAAACTGAAACCCTAGAGTCATTAGATATTCCGCCCATTCCCCCTCCCCCAGCCCCGCCCCCTGACTCTGCTTTCGTATTTACCTGCTCTAGGTACATGGTATACATGGTATACATGGTATCATACAATATTTCTCTTTGTGTCCGGTTTGTATCACTTACCATCATGTCCTCAAGGTTCATTCATATTGTAGCCTGTGTCAGAGCTTTTCCTTTTTAAGGCTGAGTCATATTCCACAGTACCGACACACCACACTCTTTATCCATTCATCCATGGATGGACAGTTATATTGTTGCCCTCTTCTAGCCATTGTATATCATGCTATGAACATTTGTGTACAAATACCTGTTAGGTCTCCAACTTCACTTAGTTTGGGTAAATACTTGAAGGGAAATTGCTGGATTATATGAAGACGCTGAATTTCTGAAGAAAGGTCATAAGGTAGCTCACTTTGCCCAGACTTTGGGCTTGAAGACATAGTGTGTTCTTTTTAAGACAGTATTTAAATGTGATATTATTATTTAAGTTACGACAGATATTTGTGGAGTTTAAAGACTTTCATAACTGTTTTAGGCTCACAGCATAATTGAGAAGAAGGTGGAGAGATTTCCCAGACACCCACTGCCCCTACGTACGCACAGCTTCCCCCATTATCCACACCACTCCCGCCCCCCAGGGTGGTACGTTTGTTAAACTGATGGACCTACACGGACACATCATCACCACCCAAAGTCCACAGTTTACATTAGGGTTCACTTTTGGTGTTTTATGTTCTATGGGTTTGAATATGTAATGACATGCACCCACCAGTATACTATCAGTAGTTTCACTACGAACAATCCTATGCTTCATCTAGTTATCCCTCTCCCACCCCAGGAAACTGCTGATTTTTTTACTGTCTCCATAGTTTTTCCCTTTTCAGAATTTCGCCCAGAATCATACAGAATGTAGCTTTTGCAGACTAGCTTCTTTCACTTAGTAAAATGCATTTATGTTTCTTCCACGTCCTTTCATGGCTTGATGGTTCTTTTTCTTTTCTTTTTTGTTTTTTTTAGTGTCAAATAATAATCCGTTATCTGGATGTACCACATTTTATTAATCAATTCACCTAATGAAGAACACCTTGGTTGCTTGCAAGTTTGGGCAATTATAATTATAAAGATGCCACAAACATCCACATGCAAGTTTCTGTGTGCACATAAGTTTTCAACTCCTTTGGGGAAATACCAAGGAGCATTACTGCTGGATCGTATGGTAAGAGTACGCTTACTTTGAAGAAACTGCCAACTTGTCCCCCAGAGGGGCTGTACCGTTTTGCATTTCCACCAGTGAGTTCCTATGCCTCAATATCCCCACCAGCATTTCGTGTTGTCAAACAGTAGTTAACTAGGCAAATATCCTTGGAAAGATAGGGCCGAACAGAACAGCCGTTATTACCTGCTTCTAAGACCTCCAAACAGATGAGTGACAAGAGAGGAATCATCTACCAACAACCTACAAAGAATGGACTATGGAGAAAACGCCCCCTTGAGAGGACCAGCGGTTGAAGGACCCTGCTAGCCCAGGCTGATCTTGCAAGCAGGGAGCTAGTGAACCAAATCCCTAACTTCAAACTCCCTTCACCCTTTGAACACCTGTCTGATCTCCTCTGTTGAACCCACAGGGAACCCACAAGTCACAGGATCCCACTGATAATTCCAAGTCAGCTTCCTGGGCAGAGAAGAAGGTTGGGAAAGATAAAGGTCCATGGCACATCTTGTGATACACACCACGATCCATCTCCACTTCTCCTGTTGAGTCTGATGCTGCTTCCACACAGACCTTCCAAGAGTATTTTAGTTTAGCAGAAGCATGAGAATTGACAAGAACTGAGTGTCAGGAGACCTAACTTCTTCCTTTCGGTCTCGCAAGAAACAATTATTTGGTTGTTGCTTCTTACTATGCTGTGTACAAATAAAATTAATCATGTACAGATACCTTCGTTCATACGAGCATCATTTCCCTTAGAGAAATTCCTGAAAAAGTCATTACTAAACAGGATGATTGCCAAATTACTTTCCACATATGTTGTTCTAGTTTATATTCCCACTTGTTCTGAAAATATATAGGAGGCTTAATTGAAGGCCCACATCTACCTGCCAAAGACTTCTTCCAATTTTAAGGAACAATAATTTATAGTTATTTGAGAGCATAAGATAGCTCTAACTTCCCTTTACTCTATTCCCCAGGATGGTCCTGGTCTTCACACAACAGCTGAGAAGAGGGGCCACCGTGATGTTTTAAGTGTGAGGCAGATATCTGCCCTCCGTCCTGTGGTAGCCTACAGGGTGCTGTGGACATCGAACACAACATTTAGGTAACAGTTATTGGATTCACTGTCTGGGGTGGAAGGTAGATACCCCAACCATGAGTATGACAGCATGGCCAGCAAGACAGAGAAGGAATAGAGGGCAGTGCTGGGCAACAGTGCTGTGCTCTCAGATACTGGGGCTCCGAGAATATCCCCCTTGAGGGAGGGGCCGTAGGTAAATGAACAGCACGGAACGCAGACAGGTAACTAAGTGTCAGACCATGGATCGAGAGTGGTGCTGACGAATGATACTAGTCAAAATCTATGGCTTGGTCGTAGAAAAAGACTCCAGTTAGTTTGACTAGCAAAGCAGCAGGGATATTTTAGACTTCAACTAATTCATTGTATCTGACCAGCCAGCTGCAAGTGACATAGATTTCTTTGAACACGATATAGAACCTTCTAGTATGATAAGGGCCAGGTGATTTTAGTTAGGAAAGACATGTTTAAAAACCCCTTAGAACCAAAATAATTGGAAGACAAGAATGACGGACCGTGACAGTTAAAGGATGCCTCGGCACAGGATAAAGTATACAATCTTAGAGAAACTATTCGTGTCTACTGAGTACCTGATGAGCTTGGATAGTAAGGGAAATCCAATACACTAAGTCCCCACTACACATGAACGAGTTCCATTCTGAGAGTATGTTTGTAAGTGCAATTTGTTCGTAAGTCCAACAAAGTTAGCCTAGGTACCCCAATTAACACAATCGGCTATAGAGTACTGTACTGTACGGTAATAGGTTTATAATACTATAAAACACACACAAAAAATAAAGAAAACATTTTCAGTCTTACACTACAGTACCTGGACAAGCACAGCAGTCCAGTACAACAGCGGGCATCCAGGGGCTCACATCGAGGGAACAGGCAACAAGAGTTACTGACTGGAGGAGAGAGAGGAGGTGGGAGATGGTAGAGTGGATGCATCATCAGCAACAGGAGACGGAGGGCAAGCTGCAAGGTCACTCACCCCTGACACTGACGGCACAGGTGCTGGTTCCTTGCTGAATTCAATTCTATCTATAAAGGTACTGTACTGCTGTACTCTATACAGTACCGTAAAGCACACACAAGCACAAGTACTTGTAGACGATGCACGCACGTGACAATGCACGCCAGACACGTGAACTAACTTACGTGACTGGACGTGGGAATGCACATTCACAGCTTTGAAAGTTCGCAACTTGAAGGTTCGTATGTCAGGGACTTACTGTACCCCAGTGCAAGGATACACTAGCTCAGATGCCTGGGGAAGTGGTAAATGCTCAAAGAAGCCTGTGCTGGAGGGAGGATGCCTTTCGGAAGTGTACAGCTGTCACATGTAGTTATGGAATATTCTAGGACAAGGCAGGCTCAAGGTCACCAGCTATCTTTCCAGATCAGACAGGCAATCCCGTATATTCCTTAACATCCAGCTTACATGGCATCGGGACAGTCAGAACATACAGATCCAGGTGGCCCCAGCCCGGTTTTGCTTCCTGCTGGCTGCCAGGAGCCTGAACTCCCAAGTTTCGTCCTAGCCTCTCCTAGTCTGAAGTATTCAGCGAAATTTCCTAAATTGGGCTTTCTTAGAAAGTTTTCCGTATTTTGTAAGTTTGGTGTGTTGAACACAAAAAAAGGACATACAGTATAGACCAGAAGAGTGAATGCCAGTAGTCAAAACATCTGGACATTTAGACTTGCTGAAATATTCATTGGCCCCTGACTTCAAAAACACTTCAAATACGACCCACTTGCGCTGACACGTGGGGTTTTTTTGGTGTTAAAGAGTCCTGAAAAATAAGCAAGGATGCCTTCCAATGTTGAGTTAATAATTTATGAAGAGTTATTTGGCTTTATCTCGACTTTGCTGCGTAACCTGGAGACTTCCACATTGAGTGTTTTCACCTCTGCGTGTACCTGCTTGTTTATCTTCTTTCCTCTCCAGGCTACAGAGTTCCACAGTAGTGGGAACGGGGTGGAGAGGGCATCATTTCCTTTCTTAAATATGTCTTCTATCCCACTGCTGTTTGTCTTTTGCCATGTGCTTACCTTTTTCTTCTGCTCTAAGTGTTTTGGGAGAATGCTGCAACATGATCTTGGGAGAAAAATGGCATCTAAAATGTAGAGTCACAGCAGTTCAGTAGATTTACTCACTGCTGTTTGACCAGTGGTGTTCACTCTTCATTTCTCAGTCCTCAAATTTGAAATCTCAGATTTGTATTAATACCATACGCCATGAATACCATTGGGTTAAAGTGTTTAAGGTAATTGTTGGAAAGGGAAAAAAGCAGGAAAGGACAAAACCCAGTAGAGAATACACACATCTAAATCCAATTCTGCACCAAACTTGGAACAGAACCCCAAGGCCTGTTTTAGTGAATATTAAGACATCTCTTGTTGAATCTGTTACCTAATGCGTAAATAAACTCAGTCTGGGGAGGAAGTTCAAAAGCCACTGATACAAGAGATATCTATATTGATACATGGTTATCAGTAGCCAAAAAGCTGAATTCCTTGCCAGATTTGCTGTAGCCTAGACGTCAGAATAGGGTATTGTGAGCCAGATTCAACCTAAGGAGGTGTCTGAAACATCTGACCACTTTTCAAGGTATCTGTTATCTCACGCAGCGTGAGGATGAATCGCTTAGAGTTCTGGCCTCTGAAAACTCAGAAGATCCAGCAGCACTAGGTGAGGTGCTTACACAGTGACAGTTAGCTGGATCTCCTGAGCTGCCGTCCTCTTGAGACAAGCCACACACTCGGTCATACACTACAGTCCTCACCCCTCCCTATTGGCACCCCTGGCCCACTTCCCTTTTTTCTATCACTTGCCACTGTAGGTATCAGAATTCGTCATGCACCTGAAGGTTTCTGTTGCTCCTATGCATGGGGACACTTAGCCCCTATCGGCCTGTGACCAAGGCAATGAGGCTAGACAAGAGTTGCAGGACAGGGCTTCCCTGGTGGCACAGTGGTTGGGAGTCCGCCTGCCGATGCAGGGGACGCGGGTTCGTGCCCTGGTCTGGGAAGATCCCACATGCCTTGGAGCGGCTGGGCCCGTGAGCCATGGCCGCTGGGCCTGCGCGTCCGGAGCCTGTGTTCCGCAACGGGAGAGGCCACAACAGTGAGAGGCCCGCGTACCGCAAAACAAAACAAAAAAAGGTTACAGGACAGCCTGTATGCAGATCACCCTGCACTCCTTCTTCTACGACTTCAGTTGGAGCAAGTATCTCCTGTCTGTTTGGTTTAGACAAGCAGTCTAACTCCCAGGCTGAGAATTAGACCCTGATGTGCAGAGAAAAAGGGGCCAGAAAGAGAAAGAAACCAGTCCGGGTCAACATATTCAAAGCTGTGCCTGGTCTAAGACCCAGAAGTTTTGCTTTGGGAATCTGCTCAGAGGACCAAGTGACAGGGAGGAAATCTTCCTAGAATAAATACTAGGCGTCTCTGGCGTGACTGCTCCATGGATTCATGGCTTAATCTTAAGACCATGTTCGTCACCAGAGAGTGTTCCGTACTCTTGCATCCCACACTACACGAGAGCTCTCACTAGGGCAGACCCAGCGCCCAGCAGGGTTAGGAAGCCACAGCCGAAAGAACAGTCTGAAAGATGGTGAAGTTCGACATTTGTCACTTTAGTATTTATGTTCGACTTCGGGATCTAACAAAAGGATGGAGGAAGGGAACCACACGTCGAACAAACATCTCGTGACTGGGTTGCCTGCTGATGCTGTAAGCCAGCCTCCAGGGTATGAGGAGAGGATCAATCTCTGCCTAAAGAAACCTTTTTATTTTCCATGATCAAAACTGCCTCATCCAGAAGGGCATCCAAGCCAGGGGGCCTTTAGAGTAAGGGATAAACCCACTCCAGGCTGGCAGGAGGGTCACCTTAGCCATTTCTTCCCTCACCTTAGGAGGAGAAAGAAGAGGAAGACCTATTTTGACTGACAAACAGAGGATCCCGCTGGGGACAAAGAATGTCACCTGCCACTTTAGTAAACAAAGGATGTTGGAGCCATTCAGCCCTCAGCCGCCCCACTGACTGTGCACCCTGAGGGGATTCAGGATGGGGAAAACAGGATGCTGGCCCCAGATAGCTGAGGTACAAATCAAAGGAATGACTTCAGTGAACTCAGACTCTTGCATCTTCACATACATAGAGAAGCACGAAAATCATTAACGTGAGATGTCTGTTTTTTTGTGTGATGAGCAGTGACCACCTCATGTTAAACTACATATGTTCCCCCAGCCCCCAGCAAAAACTTCTGTATATCCCCGCTCCTTTCTTACCTTTTTGGCACAGAACCTCAGAGCTATCTGAGAGGCTGTCTCCTGAACTACAGTCCTCAGTAAGGGTCCCCGAATACAACAAAGCTCTCAACTCTTAGGTTGTGTGCACCTTCCACCCCCAACCCAGTCATACCACTGTAAGCTGGAGAATTAAGACTACAGAAAATGACATACTGCAAACGGCCTACTGCTGTGCCACTCAAACTGGGTCCACAGGACAATATCCGAATCTCCTGGGAGCTTGTTGGAAATGCACATTCTCAGGTCTTACCCCAGGGCACAAAATCTGAGGATGGGGCCCAGGGGTTAAGTTTAGGAAGCCCTCCACCATCAAGGTGATTCCTATGCACAACCTCAAGCATGAAAAACACTCAAAACATGTCTATAGTGATTTAATGAGATCCCTATTAAATTACCCATGATATATTTTTTTAATATTTATTTATTTATTTAAGTTGCATTGGGTCGTAATTGCAGCAGGCAGGCTCCTTAGTTGTGGCTTATCAGCTCCTTAGTTGCGGCCTACAGGCTCCTTAGTTGCGGATCATTGCTCCTTAGTTGTGGCACACGGCCTCTTTAGTTGTGACATGCACACTCTCAGTTGCAGTATGCATGTGGGATCTAGTTCCCTGACCAGGGATGGAACCCGGGCCCCCAGCACTGGAAGCACACAGTCTTATTCACTGCTCCACCAGGGAAGTCCCCTTTCGCGGAACTAAAATAATCCAAAATTTATATATAATCATAAAAGACCCAGAATTGCCTAAGTGATCCTGAGGGGAAAAAAAAAAGCATGAGGCCTAACTCTCCCAGACTTCAGGCAATACTACAAAGTTAGAGTAATCAAACCAGTGTGGTTTTGGTACGAAAACAAACATACGGATCAATGGAACAGAACAGAGAGCCCAGAGATAAACCCACACACGTATGGTCAATTAATCTTTGACAAAGGAGGCAAGGATATACAATGCGAAAAAGAAAATCCCTTCAGAAAGTGATGCTGGGAAAGTTGGACAGCTGCCTGTAAATAAATGAAGTTAGAACACACCCTCACAACATGCACAAAAATAAACTCAAAATGCATTAAAGACTTAAACATAAGACATGACACTATAAAACTCCTAGAAGAGGACATAGGAAAAACATTCTCTAACATAGATCATACCAATGTTTTCTTAGATCAGTCTCCCAAGGCAATAGAACTAAAAACAAAAATAAACAAATGGGACCTAATCAAACTTACAAGCTTCTGCACAGCAAAGGAAACCATAAACAAACGAACAAACAAAAAATGAAAAGACAACTTACCAAATGGAAGAAAGTATTTGCAAATGACTTGACCAACAAGGGTTTAGTCTCTAAATTATACAAACAGCTCATACAACTCAAGAACAGCAACAAAAAACAACACAACTGAAAAATGGGCAGAAGACCTGAATAGACACTTCTCCAAAGAAGACAGATGGCCAGTAGGCACATGAAAAGATGCTCAATATCACTAATTATTAGAGAAATACAAATCACAACTACAAAGAGGTACCACCTTACACTGATCAGATTAACCATCATTAAAAAGACTACAAACAATATATGCTGGAGAGGGTGTGGAGAAAAGGGAACCCTCCTACACTGTTGGTCAGAATGTAAGTTGGTGCAGCCACTATGGAGAACGGTATGGAGATTCTTCAGACTAAACACAGAATTACCATATGATTCAGCAATCCCACTCCTGGGCAGATATTCAGAGGAAACTATGATTCAAAAAGATACATGTGGGCCTCCCTGGTGGCGCAGTGGTTGAGAGTCCGCCTGCCGATGCAGGGGATACGGGTTCGTGCCCCGGTCTGGGAGGATCCCATATGCCGCGGAGCGGCTGGGCCCGTGAGCCATGGCCGCTGAGCCTGCGCATCCGGAGCCTGTGCTCCGCAACGGGAGAGGCCACAACAGTGAGAGGCCCGCGTACCGCAAAAAAAAAAAAAAAAAAAGATACATGCACCCCAATGTTCACAATAGCACTATTCACAACAGCCAAGCCATGGAAACAACCTTAATGTCCCTCAACAGATGAATGGATAAAGAAGATGTGGTATGTATATACAATGAAATACAATTCAGTCATGGAAAAGAATGAAAGAATGCCATTTGCAGTAACATGGATGCAACTAGAGATTATCATACTAAGTGAAGTAAGTCAGAAACAGAAAGGCAAATATCATATGATATCACTTATATGTGGAACCTAAAATATGGCACAAATGAACCTATCTATGAAACAGAAACAGAATCATGAACAAAGGGAACAGACTTGTGGTTACCAAGTGGGACCCAGGGGAGAGAGAGGGATGGACTGGGAGCTTGGGGTTAGTAGATACAAACTATAACATTTACAATGGATACACAACAAGGTCCTACTGTAGAGCACAGGGAATTATAACCAGTCTCCTGAGATAAACCACAGTGGAAAAGAATATAAAAAAGAATGTATATATGCATATAACTGGGTCACTTTGCTGTACAGCAGATATTAGCACAACATTGTAAATCAACTATACTTCAATAAAAAAAATTAAAACATCTCTGTAGCATCCACAGTAAAACACAGGATTTCAGGAGGATGGAACAGCCTCCACCTGTTCCTTGGGTGACATTTGGTTTTCTTTCCTTGGTATAGGATTCTGCTACTCACATAGGCAAGGCAAGTTCAGTAGCAAGACAATATCTATATCTGTATCTATACCTATATCTATATATCTCCTAAAGATGCTACCAAAAAATTACTAGAGCTCATAAATGAATTCATTAAAATTGCAGGATACAAAATTAATATGTAGAAATCTGAAGCATTTCTATACACTGAGAATGAAAGATCAGAGAGAAAAATTAAGGAAACAGTCCCATTTACCATTCACATAAAAAAGAATAAAGTACCTAGGAATAAATCTACCTAAGGAGGCAAACAAGCTGTATTGCAAAAACTATAAGGTGTTGATGAAAATAACTGAAGATGACACAAACAGATGGAAAGATATACCATGTTCTTGGATTGGAAGAATAAATATTGTTACAATCACCATGTTACCAAATGCAATCTACAGATTCAATGCAATCCCTATCAAATTACCAATGGAATTTTTCACAGAACTGCAAGAAAAATGTACGGAAACACAAAAGACCCCAAAGAGCAAAAACAGTCTTGTGAAAGAAATGAGCTGGAGGAATCATGATCCCTTACTTCACAATATACTACAAAGGTACAGCAATGAAAACAGTATGGTTCTGGCATAAAAACAGACACACAGATCAATGGAACAGGATAGAAAGCCCAGAAATGAACCCACACACTTATGGTCAACTAATCTATGATAAAGGAAGCAAGAATATACAATGGAGAAAAGACAGTCTCTTCAATAAGGGGTGCTAGGAAAACTGGACAGCTACATGAAAAGAATAAAATTAGAACATTTGCTAACACCATATACAAAAATAAACTCAAAATGTATTAAAGAATAAATGTAAGACCGGGTACTATAAAGCTTCTAGATGAAAACATAAGCAGAACACTGTCTGACATAAATCGCAGCAGTATTTACTTGTCTCCATCTCCTAGAGTAAAGGAAAAAAAGCAAAAATAAACAAATGAGACCTAATTAAAATGAAAAGCTTTTGCATAGCAAAGGAAACCATAAAATAAAAAGACAGCATACGGAATGGGAGAAAATATTTGCAAACTATGGAACTGACCAGGGCTTAATTTCCAAAATATACAAACAGCTCATACAGCTCAATATCAAAAAAAAAAAAAAAAAAAAACCAAAGAGCCCAATCAAAAAATGGGCAGAAGACCTAAACAGACATTTCTCCAAAGAAGACATACAAATGACCAACAGGCACATGAACAGACGGTCAACATCAATAATTATTAGAGAAATGCAAATCAAAACTACAACCAGGAATCACCTCACACCAGTCAGAATGGCCATCATCAAAAAGTCTACAAACAATAAATGCTAGAGAGGGTGTGGAGAAAAGGGAACCCTCCTACACTGTTGGGGGGAATGTAAGTTGGCTATGGAGAACAGGATGGAGGTTATTTAAAAAACTAAAAACAGAATTACCAGAATTACCATATGATCCAGCAATCCCAGTCCTGGGCGTATGTCCAGACCAAGCTATAATTCAAAAAGATACATGCACCCCAGTGTTCATAGCAGCACTATTCACACTGGAAACAAATGTCCATTGACAGACGAATGGATAAAGAAATGTGGTACATATATATAATGGAATATTACTTAACCATAAAAAGAATGAAATAATGCCATTTGCAATAACATGGATGGACCTACAGATTATCCCTTACCAAATGAAGTAAGCCAGACAGAGAAACACAAATATCATATGGTATCACTTATATGTGGATTGGAAAATATAACAGAAATAAACTTACTTACAACCTCAAATAGACTCATAGACATAGAAAACAAACTTATGGTTACCAAACGGGAACGGGGGGGATAAATTAGGAATTTGGGATTAGCAGATACACACCACTATATATAAAATCGATAACCAACAAAGACCTACTGTAGAGCACAGGGAACTATATTTAACATCTTGTAATAACCTATAAAGGAAAAGAATCTGAAAAAGATTATATATATATATGTAAAAGTGAATCACTTTGTTGAAACTAACCAACACTGTAAATTAACTATACTTCAATAATCATAAAAAAGGATGTTGTGATACATCTAAGAACTGATGGTAAAAAAGACCGAACACTTCAGTCTGCTTTTGGATTTAACTTTCATCTGTATGATATCTGTTCAAAAAAAGTCAAGGTCCCTTGCAGTCCAGTTGCTACTAAATTCTGAGGCACCGGTTCCAGAATTTCAGGAGGTTGAAGAGTAGGGATGAGACTCAACTCTGACTTGCGGCCTCCGTCCGTCTCACTCATCACCATGGCTCCACCTCATTGACTGCCTAGAGACCTAAGGGTATAAGGGGGGCTGCCCGTGAATTTTATGTAAGTCTAACCAGCCACACTTAACAGAGGCTACACACCATCACCAAAGTTACACTGCTTAATCTGGCAACACACACAAATCCCACTATATTCCATATCAGGAAGATCATGTGGCAGAATTTGCATTGCCCGTTGGTTTCAGTGGCATCTATTTCAGTTCTCCTACATACAGATGAAGAAGCTGAGGCACAGAGTAATAGCCGTACATGCCAAAAGCCACAGACCTCCACAGCAGCCTACGCGTAGAATCCAGCCTTCCTATCACGGAAATATCACACTTCTCCCAGGGATATTTTAGTGCTGCCCAGTTGGCGTGAAAACACTCTGACCGCTTTCAACACTATACCTAGCCAAGCATGTGTGCTTTTTTCTTTTTTTTGGTATATAGGCCTCTCACTGTTGTGGCCTCTCCCGTTGCGGAGCACAGGCTCCGGAGGCGCAGGCTCAGAGGCCATGGCTCACAGGCCCAGCCGCTCCGCGGCATGTGGGATCTTCCCGGACCGGGACACGAACCCGTGTCCCCTGCATCTGCACGCGGACTCTCAACCACTGCACCACCACGGAAGCCCAGCACGTGTGCTTGGAGCATGCATGCTTCCTTCTGCTCAGATGCTGAACAAGGTACTACACTAGCTACTCAGCCCTCCAACCAATTGGGTCAGAATTCAAAGAACCTGGAGCAGCCCTGAGGTCCAGAGGCTCAGATAAGAATATGATTCCCTCTACAATAAATAGTAACCACCACTGAATTAAGCACGTACTATGTGAGCTCTCTATTAGACCGTGGACACGCATCTTCTTTCGCCTAGGAAGACCATCGGAGGATAAAGTTACTCAGGGTCATGCAAACACAGCTTAGATTCTAGAACCCATGTTTTTGCTATGACACTGCTTTTGAGTAAGGTCCTGTCCACCTGGGTTTCCAGGTATATATGGAAGTTTCCTGCTTTGGGGGTGGTCGCCCTATCCTGAACATAGGCAGCCTTGCCTGAGGCTCTGACATAGGCCGTCTATGTCTTATGAACCCCCTGCCTGCAATACTTGGACCTGACTTGTGGACGCGGTCACTGCCTGCAGCACTGCTCCTTCAGGGATGCGTTTCTGGCAACAAGGCCATTCACTGCTCACTGTCCAGACCAGAAGCTCTGGGGTGGAGTTAGTTCACCCAGCCTGGCCTACTTTTTTTTTTTTTTTTTTTTGCGGTACGCGGGCCTCTCACTGCTGTGGCCTCTCCCGTTGTGGAGCACAGGCTCCGGACGCGCAGGCTCAGCGGCCATGGCTCACGGGCCCAGCCGCTCCGAGGCATGTGGGATTCTCCCGGACCGGGGCACAAACCTGTGTCCCCTGCATCGGCAGGTGGACTCTCAACCACTGCGCCACCAGGGAAGCCCTGACCTACCTTCAATACCTTCTCCACAACAGCTGCTGATGTACAATGTTCGGATGGTCGCGTACTGTGGGAGAGCATTACATTAAGTTCCTAAAATTTATTGTTGAACTTAAGTCGTCTTCATGCACCCTGCACCCTCATGTAGCCTCTCATCCAAACCCACATCATGGCCAAAAGCATGAAGAAATATTCTTCTGGTTTGTTGACATAGTCCAAAAGGCCCCGTGCAAGAGCCATCCCGAGAAACAACAAATGTGAGATGTACACAGACACTCCGGGTTGCTGCAGAATCACAGTATAGTTCACATTTTCAGTGGGAAACTCACCCAACACAGGTTTGTAAAGTCATATCAGTGGTGATTAGAAGTTGGAAAGGTAGTGATTGCTAAGGTGGAGAGTCACAATCAGTCTCAGGTGAGAGCAGTTCAGTGTACGGGCCGCTCTACGTACATCAGTTCTTTACAATGTGCATGAAAGTCACCTGGGCCTCGTGTTACAACGTGGTTTTTTAATTCAGTACAGCTGAGGTGGAGCCTGCATTTCTAACAAGCCCCCCTAGCGTGCTGAAAGCCGCTGGGCCTCAGGCTACACTCTGCACAGCAAGCCCATCCACCTCCTTGACGCAGGTTTAAAAAGGAAGGAATGTAGTTGGCTTACTTGGATGTAAGTCATGCATGTAGGCGGCTTTAGAACCTTCCAACCAAGCTGCATGATCTTACCAGAAAAGTAATCATTCAGAGAGGAAGGAAAACACGCCAGCACTGAGTCTCAGAGCCGGAGGGAGATGGAGCCTGGGGTTGAGGGGTCTGGGAACACAAATAGAAATCCAGAGAGGGAAAGAAAGGGCGGCCGTCACAGAAACAGCAACAACTGTTGCTCGACTGAGTTAAACGATCCGTGTTTCAAGCGCAGAGAAGAAGGGAGCCGGGGGTCTCTGAAGTCGGGCCCAGACAGGCCAGAACCCCAACAGCGGACTCACTGGCGCAGAAAAGGCAAACGTCAAAGTCTTAACAACAAGCAACGGGAAGAAATCAGCACAGGCAAACC
This sequence comes from Hyperoodon ampullatus, assembly GCF_949752795.1. Taxonomy (NCBI): domain Eukaryota; kingdom Metazoa; phylum Chordata; class Mammalia; order Artiodactyla; family Ziphiidae; genus Hyperoodon; species Hyperoodon ampullatus. The sequence continues at coordinate 3,228,112 of NC_136913.1, read as the reverse complement.
GAAAACGCTAGAGTGAGCGCAGGGTCACACGTGATCAGAAGGCCGCCAGGGAAACTCCCAGATGTGGGAAGTGAACTTACCTGTTTGTCTTCAGCTTCCAGGAAGGGCAGAGCAAGGGAAATCCAGGCGTCCTCGTCTCAGAGCAAACGGCGGGCCCAGCAAGGAGTCCAGGAAGGGACGAGGTGCGGGACATGGAAAACTCAGCCACGGCGCAAGTCCGCTATTAACGCAAGGCTGCCGTAAAGTGAGGACGTAAAGTGGCGTGCGACTGACGCAATGAAAGGCCCGTATTCCTTCCTAACTGCGCGGGGCAGAATCAACAGGCGTGAGTTAAGTGGCTCTAGCTGTGAAAACTGGCAAACAGTACGCAGCCCGAGGCTCGCTGGTAGAGCCCCGTCTCAGAGTGGGGTCCCAGGTCAGCCGCATCAGTGTCACCTGGGAACCTGTTAGAAAAGGTAAGATCTCCGCCCTGCTCGAAAGCGCCCAGGCCAGACACTGCGGGGCTGGAGCCCTGCAGCCTGTGGTTCCGCAAGCCCTCCGGGTGATTCTGATGCAGGCTCACTTCACTGCAGCGGAGTCTACTGACAGCATGGGGGAGACCCAAGGCCAGGTGTGGCAAAGGACAGTTGTTATAAGTGGGCTTGATGATGGCAGTTTTAAAGAGCCAGTGAACAGCAAAGCCTGTTTACAGGGACAAGAAACCCCAGGATACATCATGTAAGATAATAATTAGTAAACAGGGTCAGTGATCCACAAAGTTGGCCAGTGATATCTCTTTATCCATTCACCTCATGATGTATTTTTTTTTTTTTTTTTTTTTTGCGCGGGCCTCTCACTGCTGTGGCCTCTCCCGCCGCGGAGCACAGGCTCCGGACGCGCAGGCCCAGCGGCCACGGCTCAGGGGCCCGGCTGCTCCGCGGCATGTGGGATCCTCCCGGACCGGGGCACGAACCCGCGTCCTCTGCATCGGCAGGCGGACTCTCAACCACTGCGCCACCAAGGAAGCCCTCTCATGATGTATTTTTAAGAGACCCACCGAAAAGAAGTGCTATTTGTTGCCCAGGCTTATAAAGAGATCTTCTCAGACGGTGGAAACAAACTTGAGGAAAACAAACGTGGTGTTCTAATGTGATGTGTTTGACAGAAATATTGAGAAAGAGTTTTATTTTAAATATAAACACAAGTGTAAGAAAAAAAAAAAAGCAAAAACAACCCATGGAGGCTTTAATTACAGGCACACCTTTTCTTAGTGTTTGCTTTATTACTCTTCACAGATACAGCATTTTTTACATATTGAACGTTTTTGGCAACCCTGCATCGAACAAGTGTATTGGCACCATTTTCCAAGAGCATTTGCTCTCTTTGTGTCTCTGTGTCTCATTCTGGGAATTCTCGCAGTATTTCAAGCTTTTTTAATATGATTCTATTTCTTATGGTGATAGTTGTCTTTGATGTGACCACTGCAAAAAGATGGCCAAACTCTGAAGGTTTAGATGCTGGTGAGCATTTTTCAGCAATAAAGTAATTTTTGTTTGTTTGTTTGCGGTACGCGGGCCTCCCACCCCTGCGGCCTCTCCCATTGCGGAGCACAGGCTCCGGACGCGCAGGCTCAGCGGCCATGGCTCACGGGCCCAGCCGCTCCGCGGCATGTGGGATCCTCCCGGACCGGGGAACGAACCCGCGCGTCGCCCGCATCGGCAGGCGGACTCTCAACCACTGCGCCACCAGGCAAGCCCAATAAAGTAATTTTTAATTCAGGTCTGTGCATTATTTTTTCAGACATAATGCTATTGTACACTTAACAGACTACAGTCTAGTGTAAACATAACTTTTAAAGGCTCTGGGAAACTAAAATATTCCCGTGACTCGCTTTATTACCATATTTGCTTTATTTGGTGCTCTGGAACCAAACCTGCAGTGTCTCCAAAGTCTGCCTGTGTACACATTAATTCAGGCAATATGAGCTAGACATCTACTCTATTCAGACCCTGAAGATGTAAATACAACATAATGTCTTTCAAAATACTTGCAGTGTAGCGAGAAGGGTGTGGCAGAGAACATGACAATACACTGAGTTGACAGAGCTGTACTAGAAGTTCCCCCAAGGAGCTACAGAGCCTAGAGTTTCTCCAAGAAGCAGCAAAGACTCTTCTCAACAGAGATTAATGCTTAGTTTGACTCTGAAGAACAAAAGATAAAACAACATCCTAGCAGAAGGAATGAGCTGTGGGAAGAGGTGAAGACGTGAAATGCCTTCTGGGAAACGCTGGAAGCTTGGAACGGCTGGAGGGAGAGGACACGAGGCCAGAGCACAAGTGGGCAGCTCATGGTGGCCCTGGGTGCCATCCCGGTAACGCTGGTGAGCAAGGGAGGACCAGGAAGGGACGTCACCTTCAGAAGGACCACTCTGTCTCAGTCCAATGGGGAATGGATTGAAGAGAGGGCCAGGAAGGAGGCTGGCCAGATCAGTAAGGAAAATAAGGAAAGCACGGCCACAATTCAAGGGACGGACTAGGACACAGAGCCCAGGAGTGCAGAGATTACGCAGTTCTAAGGGATGGCAAAGCCTAGGCTACAACCAAGCTCAGAACCACTCATGCAGCAGGACCCATTGGGGGAGGGGCCCTAGCAATCTGTAACGAATACTAGCAACAAAATGGCAATCAGTTTCATTTTTTTTACAAACGAGAGACAATTTAAGGCTATCCATGTCCTAATGTTTCTCTTACATTTCAAGTAGTAACAGTATCTGTAATTCATTTATCAACATAAAACACAGGATGATTTTAGTCTTGTTTTATATGTCTAGACACTTATCTGCCTAATAGAGTGATTTTTAATGCAATGGATTTGGAGGTAGTCAGTCTTCCTCTCTCCTTTTTTTTAAGTATTATTTCTTTTCCTTTTTTTGTGTCTGTTTGTTTGGCTGAGCTGTCTGGCTTGCGGGACCTTACTTCCCTGACCAGGTACTGGACCTGGACCCTCGGCAGTGAAAGCGCTGAGTCCTAACCACTGGACCGCCAGGGAATTCCCTCCCCTGTTTCTTTAAAAGCTGCCTGTGACATTAAGCAAATTACTATCTCAAGATCTGTGGTATTCATCACAAGATAGTGCCAGTATAGGTACTATAAGATGGTGTAGAACATTAAACTCAATGCATATGTATGTACAATGTTTAGCGGGGTGTGTTAAGATAGGAAGTGCTCAGTCAACGTTAAAGTCAAAGGATAGCCCCCAACAAAGGAAGGTCTTAAAATAGACATTCCATTAATCATTCTTGATAGAATGCTAGTTTTAAGCCCTGAGGGACTTTATAATTCATATTATCTGTTTCCCATTTTTGTCAAGCCATGTAAGCATATGACTGTGCAGTAAAGTGTTAACACAGCAGACCGTCCTCGCCAAAAGCCACTCCACATCCTCAAGGTCTTCAGGACCAGCTAGCTCCTGATCAGCTCCTGTGAGATAACCTGCAAGCCCTTGGCATAGTGGCTGGATAGGAGTGTCTTTGTAGACCTGGAGCCTTGAGCCACGCCAGTAGATGTATGCTAACTGGGTGATTTATGGTGAACACCCCCTTTTTTTTTTTAATAACTGGGGCTTTGGGCCACACCATATCCCTTTGATCTCTGAGAGGACTGGACACTGGGTAGCTAAGATCAGTCACCTAGGTGCTCCAGGCACCCATACAAACCCTGAACACCAAGGCTTGGGTGAGCTTCCCAGTTGAAAATACAGTTGTCCCTTTGTATCCTCAGGGGATTGGTTCCAAGACCCCCTTGGACACCAAAATCCAAGGATGCTCAAGTTCCTTATATAAAATGGCACCATATTTACATATAATCTATGCATATCCTCCCATGTACTTCAAATCATCTCTAGATTACTTGTGATACCTAGTAAAATGGAAATACCATGTAAATTGTTGCCACTCTGCAGAAAACGAACGTTTTACTGTTTGGAAATTTCTGAAAATTTTTTCTAATCTTTTCAATCTGTGGTTGGTTGAATCAGTGGATGGGGAACGCACAGATATGTCTGTACTCCCGAAGTGTTGTCACATTTGGTTGTTAGAAGAATTAAGAGTTACCCATACAATACCGCTGGAAGAGGGCAACTCATGCCTGATTTCTCCTGGACCCTGACCCATCTTTTTCCTTTGCTCTTTCTACACTCTATATCCTTTCACTGACATAAACCACAGCGATGAGAATAGAGCTGTTCTGGGAGCTTTCAGTCCTTCCAGCAAATCATCAAACCCGAGGGTGGTCTTCAAAACCCCCAATGTAACAACCAACTTAGCACTTCTGATTTCACTAGAGTTTCTAATGATCTCAGGTAAAACCACGCATTGATTTCAGGACAACGTACATGATTATCTTCTTCCAAGCATGCAAATGAGGGATTAACTTTATTTATTTTTTCCCAGTAAGCTACATTTTTGTTTATTTTCTGTACATCTTCTTTAATGGCCTTCTGTCTGCCAACTGAAATAGTGCACAAAGTCAGATCTTGAACCCTTAGACTTAATACAATCCAGAGATAGAATAAACTTTGATTCAACAGAATGGAGGATGTTACAAAAATAAGTGTTAGAGAATTTGCAACTTGTTTTTGAGTGTGGCATCACAATAAATAATCAGCTTTGATTTTTATATAATTCCTGAGGGATTAACTTTAATACGAGGTTTCCTAGGAATATTTGCCATGTGACAGTGGAGAGAAGAGGTTCATTATCATCGATTCCATTGGTGAGCTCCCATTAGCATGTGTATTTACAACCTAAAGGGAATTTCCCTTCAGAAAACAGAAAATCCATTGCGTGGCACCCTATCCACTCCACGCCCATGCATAAATACACTAAGTTATTTCACATACTCGCTCATCTCAGTTACCAACTTATTGTGGGTGTGTCATTTTGTCCTGTGTGCTAAGACATACAGCAGATTCTACACCCTGATCAAATACCTTGATTGAGAATAATTTCTTACCTTCAATTAGTATAAAATACTCGACCAGATAATCCGCTAGGTATTCACAGGGCATTTAATTTTTATTTATTTTTTCTTTTTTTCTTTTTTTGTGGTATGCGGGCCTCTCACTGTTGTGTCCTCTCCCTTGCGGAGCACAGGCTCCGGACGCGCAGCCTCAGCGGCCATGGCTCACAGGCCCAGCCACTCTGCGGCATGTGGGATCTTCCCAGACCGGGGCACGAACCCGTGTCCCCTGCATCAGCAGGCGGACTCTCAACCACTGCGCCACCAGGGAAGCCCAATAAAGTAATATTTAATTCAGGTCTGTGCATTATTTTTTCAGACATAATGCTATTGTACACTTAATAGACTACAGTCTAGTGTAAACATAACTTTTAAAGGCTCTGGGAAACTAAAATATTCCTGTGACTCGCTTTATTACCATATTTGCTTCATTTGGTGCTCTGGAACCAAACCTGTAGTGTCTCCAAAGTCTGCCTGTGTACACATTAATTCAGGCAATATGAGCTAGACATCTACTCTATTCAGACCCTGAAGATGTAAATACAACATAATGTCTTTCAAAATACTTGCAGTGTAGCGAGAAGGGTGTGGCAGAGAACATGACAATACACTGAGTTGACAGAGCTGTACTAGAAGTTCCCCCAAGGAGCTACAGAGCCTATAGAGTTTCTCCAAGAAGCAGCAAAGACTCTTCTCAACAGAGATTAATGCTTAGTTTGACTCTGAAGAACAAAAGATAAAACAACATCCTAGCAGAGGGAATGAGCTGTGGGAAGAGGTGAAGACGTGAAATGCCTTCTGGGAAACGCTGGAAGCTTGGAACGGCTGGAGGGAGAGGACACGAGGCCAGAGCACAAGTGGGCAGCTCATGGTGGCCCTGGGTGCCATCCCGGTAACGCTGGTGAGCAAGGGAGGACCAGGAAGGGACGTCACCTTCAGAAGGACCACTGTGTCTCACTCCAATGGGGAATGGATTGAAGAGAGGGCCAGGAAGGAGGCTGGCCAGATCAGTAAGGAAAATAAGGAAAGCACGGCCACAATTCAAGGGACGGACTAGGACACAGAGCCCAGGAGTGCAGAGAGTACGCAGCTCTAAGGGACGGCAAAGCCTAGGCTACAACCAAGCTCAGAACCACTCATGCAGCAGGACCCATTGGGGGAGGGGCCCTAGCAATCTGTAACGAATACTAGCAACAAAATGGCAATCAGTTTCATTCTTTTCACAAATGAGAGACAATTTAAGGCTATCCATGTCCTAATGTTTCTCTTACATTTCAAGTAGTAACAGTATCTATAATTCATTTATCAACATAAAACACAGGATGATTTTAGTCTTGTTTTATATGTCTAGACACTTATCTGCCTAATAGTTTTTTTCTTTTGTTTTTTTTTTGCAGTACGCGGGCCTCTCACTGCTGTGGCCTCTCCCGTTGTGGAGCACAGGCTCCGGAAGCACAGGCTCAGCGGCCATGGCTCACGGGACCAGCCGCTCCGCGGCATGTGGGATCCTCCAGGACCGGGGCACGAACCTGTGTCCCCTGCATCGGCAGGCGGACTCTCAACCACTGCGCCACCTGGGAAGCCCTGACCTACCTTCAATACCTGCACAAGAATACCTGCTGATGTGCAATGTTTGAATGGTCAGCCACTGTGGGCCAGCATTACATTAAGCTCCTAAAATTTATTGTTGAACTTGAGTCGTCTTCATGCACCCTGGACCCTCAGGTAGCCTCTCACCCAAGCCCACATCATGGCCAAAAGCATGAAGAAATATTCTTCTGGTTTGTTGACATAGTCCCAAAGGCCCCGTGCAAGAGCCATCCCGAGAAACAACAGATGTGAGATGTACACAGACACTCCGGGTTCCTGCAGAATCACAGTATAGTTCACAGTTTCAGTGGGAAAGTCACCCAACACAGGTTTGTAAAGTCATATCGGTGGTGATAAGGGAGTTAGAACGGTAGTGATTGGTTAGGTGGAGAGTCACAATTAGTCTCAGGTGACAGCAGTTCAGTGTATGGGCCGGTATACCTACATCAGTTCTTTACAATGTGCATGAAAGTCACCTGGGCCTCGTGTTACAGCGTGGTTTTTTAACTCAATACAGCTGAGGTGGAGCCTGCTTTTCTAACAACCCCCCCTAGCAGGCTGAAAGCTGCTGGGCCTCAGGCTACACTCTGCACAGCAAGCCCATCCACCTCCTTGACGCGGGTTTAAAAAGGAAGGAATGTAGTTGCCTTACTTGGATGTAAGTCATGCATGTCGGCGGCTTTAGAACCTTCCAGCCAAGCTGCATGATCTTACCAGAAAAGTAACCATTCAGAGAGGAAGAAAACCACGCCAGCACTGAGTCTCAGAGCCGGAGGGAGATGGAGCCTGGGGTTGAGGGGTCTGGGAACACAAATAGAAATCCAGAGAGGGAAAGAAAGGGCGGCCGTCACAGAAACAGCAACAACTGTTGCTCGACTGAGTAAACGATCCGTGTTTCAAGCGCAGAGAAGAAGGGAGCCGGGGGTCTCTGAAGTCGGGCCCAGACAGGCCAGAACCACAACAGCGGACTCACTGGCGCAGAAAAGGCAAACTTCAAAGTCTTAACAACAAGCAACGGGAAGAAATCAGCACAGGCAAACCAAAACGGCTAGAGTGAGCGCAGGGTCACACGTGATCAGAAGGCCACCAGGGAAACTCCCAGATACGGGACGTGAACTTACCTGTTTGTCTTCAGGTTCCAGGAAGGGCAGAGCAAGGGAAATCCAGGCGTCCTCGTCTCAGAGCAAACGGCGGGCCCAGCAAGGAGTCCAGGAAGGGATGAGGTACGGGGCATGGAAAACTCAGCCACGGCTCAGGTCCTCCATTAACGCGAAGCTGCCGTAAAGTGAGGACGTAAAGTGGCGTGCGACTGACGCAATGAAAGGCCCGTATTTCTTCCTAACTGCGCGGGGCAGAATCAACAGGCGCGAGTTAAGTGGCTCTAGCTGTGAAAACTGGCAAACAGTACGCAGCCCGAGGCTCGCTGGTAGAGCCCCGTCTCAGAGTGGGGTCCCAGGTCAGCTCCATCAGTGTCACCTGGGAACCTGTTAGGAAAGGTAAGATCTCCGCCCTGCTCGAAAGCGCCCAGGCAGACACTGCGGGACTGGAGCCCTGCAGCCTGTGGTTCCGCAAGCCCTCCGGGTGATTCTGATGCAGGCTCACTTCACTGCAGCAGAGTCTACCGACAGCATGGGGGAGACCCAAGGCCAGGTGTAGCAAAGGACACTCGTTATAAGTGGGCTTGATGATGGCAGTTTTAAAGAGCCAGTGAACAGCAAAGCCTGTTTACAGGGACAAGAAACCCCAGGATACATCATGTAAGATAATAGTAAACAGGGTCAGTGATCCACAAAGTTGGCCAATGATATTTCTTTATCCGTTCATCTCATGATGTATTTTTAAGAGACCCACCGAAAAGAAGTGCTATTTGTTGCCCAGGCAGGTAAAGAGATCTTCTCAGGGGGGAAAGAAACTTGAGGAAAACAAACATGGTGGTCTAATGTGACGTCTCTGACAGAAATATTGAGAAAGAGTTTTATCTTAAATATAAACACAAGTGTAAGACAAAAAAAAAAAAAAAAGCAAAAGAACCCGTGGAGGCTGTAATTACAGGCACACCTTTTCTTAAAGTGTTTGCTTTATTACTCTTCACAGATACGGCATTTTTTACAAATTGAACGTTTGTGGCAACCCTGCATCGAACAAGTGTATTGGCTCCATTTTCCAAAAGCATTTGCTCTCTGTGTCTCTGTGTTTCATTTTGGTAATTCTCGCAGTATTAGAAGCTTATTTATTATGATTCTATTTGTTATGGTGATAGTTGTCTTTGATGTTACCACTGCAAAAAGATTGCCACTCTCTGAAGGTTTAGATGTTGGTGAGCATTTTTCAGCAATAAAGTAATTTTTATTTTTTATTATTATTATTTTTTTGCTCTACACAGGCCTCTCACTGTTATGGCCTCTCCCGTTGCAGAGCGCAGGCTCTGGACGCGCAGGCTCAGCGGCCATGGCTCAAGGGACCAGCCGCTCCGCGGCATGTGGGATCCTCCCAGACCGGGGTACGAACCTGCGTCCCTTGCATGGGCAGGCGGACTCTCAACCACTGCGCCACCAGAGAAGCCCAGCACGTGTTCTCTGAGCATGCATGCTTCCTTCTGCTCAGACGCTGAACAAGGTACTATACTAGCTACCCAGCCCTCCAACCAACTGGGTCAGAATTCAAAGAACCTGGAGCAGCGCTGAGGACCAGAGGCTCAGGTAAGAATATGATTCCCTCTACAATAAACATAATAGTAACCACCATTGAATTTAGCATGTACTATGTGAGCTCTCTATTAGACCGTGGACGTGCATTTTCTTTCGCCTAGGAAGACCATTGGAGGATAAAGTTACTCAGGGTCATGCAACCCTGCTTGGATTCTAGAACCCATGTTTTTGCTATGGCACTGCTTTTGAGTAAGGTCCTGTCCACCTGGGTTTCCAGGTTTATATGGAAGTTTCCTGCTTTGGGGGTGGTCGCCCTATCCTGAGCGAAGGCAGTGTTGCCTGAGGCTCTGACATAGGCCGTCTATGTCTTATGAACCCCCTGCCTGCAATAGTTGGACCTGACTTGTGGACGCAGTCACTGCCTGCAGCACTGCTCCTTCGGGGCTGGGTTTCTGGCAACAAGGCCATTCACTGCTCACTGTCCAGACCAGATGCTCTGGAGTTAGTTCACCGAGCCTGGCCTACCTTTTTTTTTTTTTTTTTTTTGCGGTACGCGGGCCTCTCACTCCTGTGGCCTCTCCCGTTGCGGAGCACAGGCTCCGGACGCGCAGGCTCTGCGGCAATGGCTCTCGGGCCCAGCCGCTCCGTGGCATGTGAGATATTCCCAGACCGAGGCACGAACCCGTGTCCCCTGCATCGGCAGGCGGACTCTCAACCACTGTGCCACCAGGAAGCCCATAATAGAGTGATTTTTAATGCAATGGATTTGAAGGTAGTCAGTCTTCCTCTGTGCTTTTTTTTTTTAATTTTGTTTGTTTCTTTGTTTGTTTGTTTGGGTGAGCTGCCTGGCTTGTGAGATCTTAGTTCCCTGACCAGGGACTGAACCTGGACACTCGGCAGTGAAAGCGCTGAGTCCTAACCACTGGACCGCCAGGGAATTCCCTCCTCTGTTCCTTTAAAAGCTGCCTGTGACATTAAGCAAATTACTATCTCAAGATCTGTGGTAATCATCACAAGAGAGTACCAGTATGGGTACTATAAGACGGTGTAGAACATTAAACTCAATGCATACGTATGTACAATGTTTAGCGGGGTGTGTTAAGATAGGAAGTGCTCAGTCAACGTTAAAGTCAACAAAGGGAGGTCTCAAAATAGACATTCCATTAATAATTCTTGATAGAATGCTAGTTTTAAGCCCTGAGGGACTTTATAATTCATATTATCTGTTTCCCATTTTTGTCAAGCCATGTAAGTATATGACTGTGCAGTAAAGGGTTAACACAGCAGACCGTCGTTGCCCAAAACCACTCCACATCCTCAAGGTCTTCAGGACCAGCTAGCTCCTGATCAGCTCCTGTGAGATAACCTGCAAGCCCTTGGCATAGTGGCTGGATAAGAGTGTCTTTGTAGACCTGGAGCCTTGAGCCACGCCAGTAGATGTATGCTAACTGGGTGATTTATGGTGAATACCCCCTTTTTTTTTAATAGCTGGGGCTTTGGGCCACACCATATCCCTTTGATCTCTGAGAGGACTGGACACTGGGTAGCTAAGATCAGTCACCTAGGTGCTCCAGGCCCCCATACAAACCCTGAACACCAAGGCTTGGGTGAGCTTCCCAGTTGAAAATACAGTTGTCCCTTTGTATCCTCAGGGGATTGGTTCCAAGACCCCCTTGGTCACCAAAATCCAAGGATGTTCAAGTTCCTTATAAAAAATGGCACCATATTTACATATAATCTATGCATATCCTCCCATGTACTTCAAATCATCTCTAGATTACTTGTGATACCTAGTACAATGGAAATACCATGTAAATTGTTGCCACTCTGCAGAAAACGCACGTTTTACTTTTTGGAATTTTTTTCCAATCTTTTCAATCTGTGGTTGGTTGAATCAGTGGATGGGGAATGCACCGATATGTTTGTACTCCTGAAGTGTTGTCACAGTTGGTTGTTAGAAGAATTAAGTGTTACCCATACAATACCGCTGGAAGAGGGCAACTCATGCCTGATTTCTCCTGGACCCCGACCCGTCTTTTTCCTTTGCTCCTTCTAAGCTGTATCCTTTCACTGACATAAACCACAACGATGAGAATAGAGCTGCTCTGGGAGCTTTGAGTCCTTCCAGCAAATCATCAAACCTGAGGGTGGTCTTCAAAACCCCCAATGTGACAACCAACTTAGAACTTTTGATTTCACTAGACTTTCTAATGATCTCAGGTAAAACCACGTATTGATTTCAGGAAAACGTACATGATTATCTTCTTCCAAGCATGCAAATGAGGGATTAACTTTATTTTTTTCCCAGTAAGCTACATTTTTGTTTATTTTCTATACATCTTTAATGGCCTACTGTCTGCCAACTGAAATAGTGCGCAAAGTCAGATCTTGAACCCTTGGACTTAATACAATCCAGAGATAGAATAAACTTTGATTCAACAGAATGGAGGATGTTACAAAAATAAGTGTTAGAGAATTTGCAATTCGTTTTTCAGTGTGGCATCACAATAAATAATCAGCTTTGATTTTTATAGAATTCCTGAGGGATTAACGTTAATACGAGGTTTCCTAGGAATATTTGCCATGTGACAGTGGAGAGAAGAGGTTCATTATCATCGATTCCATTGGTGAGCTCACATTAGCATGTATATTTACAACCTACAGGGAATTTCCCTTCAGAAAATAGAAAATCCATTGTGTGGCGTCCTATCCACTCCGCGCCCATGCATAAATACACTAAGTTATTTTACATACTCATTCATCTCAATTACCAGCTTATTGTGGGTGTGTCTTTCTGTCCTGTGTGCTAAGACGTACAGCAGATTCTACACCCTGATCAAATACCTTGATTGAGAATAATTTCTTACCTTCAATTAGTATAAAATACTCGACCAGATAATCCGCTAGGTATTCACAGGGCATTTAATTTTTATTTATTTTTTCTTTTTTTCTTTTTTTGTGGTACGCGGGCCTCTCACTGTTGTGGCCTCTCCCGTTGCGGAGCACAGGCTCCGGACACGCAGGCTCAGCGGCCATGGCTCACGGGCCCAGCCGCTCCGCGGCATGTGGTATCCTCCTGGACCGGGGCACGAACCTGTGTGCCCTCTGTCGGCAGGCGGACTCCCAACCACTGCGCCACCAGGGAAGCCCCAGAGCATTTAATTTTTGCAGCTACTACTTTGCTTCTCCTCTACAGCTTATGGCCCCCAAATGGAAAAATCTCTAGGATTATGACTTGGCAGTTCTTTTCCCGTCTTCTGCCCCTCCGTCCTGGTAATACATTATTCTACGTCATCAATGAAAATATTTAGCACTCTATGAACATTTTGGAAAATAATTTGATTGTTAAATTTTGCTTGTCAAAGGAATATCCGTTAATAAACACCATGTTAAGTCCCTTTATTTATATTTTCTTAAAAAATTTTTTTTGGCCACACTACACAGCTTGTGGGATCTTAGTTCCCCGATCAGGGATTGAAACCGTGCCCCCTGCAGTGAAAGCGCCGAGTCCGTAACCCCTGGATCACCAGGGAATTCCTTTAAGTCCCTTTAAATCTTCCTATCTTCCTGGGCCTGTAAGCATCTTTCTCTAGGAAAGTCTAAATGGACACTTATTTCCATGTTTCAAAGTGAAAACTCTATCTACTGACTGTGACAAGCAAATGATGTGTATAAATGAAATGCACAACGCATATAGACATTTGTTTTCTAAACCGGTTATGGGAAGAATTCGTAAACACAGAAAGAGCTGAAGTCAGTGGAGGTTTCATTTCAATATTTAGTCGAAGCCTTTTTTTTTTTAAATAAAAAAATTTTATTTTGGGCTGTGTTGGGTCTTTGTTGCTGCGCGCGGGCTTTCTCTAGTTGCAGCGAGCGGGGGCTACTCTTCGTTGCAGTGGGCGGGCTTCTCCTTGCGGTGGCTTCTCTTGTTGCGGAGCATGGGCTCTAGGCACGCGGGCTCAGTAATTGTGGTGCGTGGGCTCAGTAGTTGTGGCTCGCGGGCTCTAGAGCACAGACTCAGTAGTTGTAGCGCACGAGCTTAGTTGCTCCGCGGCATGTGGGATCTTCCCGAACCAGGGCTCGAACCCATGTCCCCTGCATTGGCAGGCAGATTCTTAAGCACTGCGCCATCAGAAAAGTCCCAAGCTGAAGTCTTTTTTTATTAGAGTGTTGAAATACGATTATCTGGCATTCTGTCAGCAGGATTCTAAAACAACTAAAGACAGGAACAAAATCCAAACATGATTAATAAAGGATGTTAAGAAAACGGCAACAGCTTTACTTTAAAAATACAATAATCATCTGAGGGAATACTATTACAGTTGTGAATGTGAATAAAAAGTGTTTTGAAGTATCTACTGGGATCATGAATTCATGTATATAAAATTTTAAATTTAACATAACTTGAGCAATAATAATTCTTTATTCCTGTTTTATTCATTCCTTAAGCATCATTGAGGGTGAAGAAATAGATATTTCAGTTAAAAAGTGTCATATTCTGTTTTTTGTTTTATTCCAATTTAAGCCAAGATTATCAAAAAGCATTGGTAATGAAGGACATGAGTATATTAGTCTGCTTGGGTTGCCATAACAAAATACCACAGATTGGATGGCTTATACAACAGACATGTATCTGTCCCAGTCCCAGAGGCTGGAATCTGAGATCCAGGTGCAGGCAGGGCTGGTTCCTCCTGAGGCCTCTTGACACATTTTAATGGAAAACTCTACAAATTAGGAAGAGAAAATTGGATAAGCATTGAATAAACATTGCATCAGAAATGACAATCCTTTAAGACTTTGAATATCAAAGGAAATAACCAGGAATTCCTTCTAGATTAGCTGTATTAGGAAATATGCTATTAGATTTGTATACACATGGAATGTCAAGTATATATAATGCTAGCTATAGACCCACAGAATATATAGTATAGATAGAACAGTAAACTGTTGGTGACCTAGAGTTATGAGTTGTCTTCTATCCTATAGATTGCAAGTTACATGCTTTATCTTTCAATGGATGGTGGTTCTCAAGTTGGGTAATTTTACCCCTGAGGAGAGAGCTGGAGTTGTTTTTGGTTGTCATAACTGGGGCATGGGGAGCTTCTGACATCTAGCGGGTGGAGGACATGCATGCTTCTATGAATTTCTCACGATACACAGGACAGCCCCCTGCGACCAAGTTGCAGCTGGCCGCAAATATCAGTAGTGCCAAGGCTGAGAAATTCTGAGGACATTCCCAGTATTATCTGCAACATCACTCAAAATTTTTTTTCTTTTTTCTTTTAATTGAACTATAGTTGATTTACAATGTAGTCTTAGTTTCAGGTGTACAGCAAACTGATTCCGTTATATATATATGTGTATATATATATATACACATATATATATATACTCCTTTATATATAATTTTCAGATTCTTTTCCGTTATAGGTTATTACAAGATATTGAATAGAGTTCCCTGTGCTCTACAGTAGGTCCTTGTTGCTTATCTAGTTTATATATAGTAATGCGTGTGCGTCTGTTAATCCCAAACTCCTAAGGTATCGAGTTTTCCTCCTTTGACCCCCTTCACTAAGCCAAGACAATTTGTTTGTTTAGTTTTCTCTTATTCCAGCTTTCCCATGACTTTCCCAATTCACATTTGCCATAAGGATTCATCAAAATCACTTGGTCATTTCCCATGACGATACGCAGGACTAGAGAGTTCTTCTCTGCTCCTGTGCTATTATATCACGACTGTCCCTTGTAATGAATTGGCTCAATTTTCCGTGCACTCCTTCCCATCAGCCAGACAGCCCCTAATGGACATTCTGAATGGCATAATCACTCACTCTTTTCCTGCCTCACTTTCAGCAGAACCTGAACGAATTTAAAGGTCAGTTGGCGTAGCTGCTAGAACAGGTGGATTGTGTTTCAAAATTGCTCTTGCTACTATATTTTAAATAATGTAAAGGGAAAGGTGTTTAAACGTGTCCTATGAAAGCACATAATAGGAAATATCTGTTCCCTCCTGCCTCCTCATTACAGTGATTTAGAATGAGGACTCAAACCTAATGAATAATAAATGCCTCAAGTAAAATTTCATTTCAATTAAAAACTAGGGCACAAGCCCACTTGTAAAATATTAGGATTTGGGAAATGGCTTTCAAACTACTGACTGGTTTTTCAAAACTTAGTTCTCTGAGTTATGCTGCTGAAATAAACTCTGCTGTTTTCATGATTAGCTCACATAATATATAAAGCTATCTTTTATCATTTGGGGATATTTAAAAATTTGCCTTTCTTTTCCTTTTTTTCCCTTCATTCCCTTCCTTTCTTTTCTTTTTTCAAAACACATTTATTTATTTATTTGGTTGCACTGGGTCTTAGTTACGGCAGGTGGGCTCCCTAATTGTGGCACATGGGCTCCTTAGTTGCGGCTCCTGGGCTCCTTAGTTGTGGCATGCGAACTCTTAGTTGCAGCATGCATGAGGGATGTAGTTCCCTGACCAGGGATTGAACCCGGGCCCCCTGCACTGGGAGCATGGAGTCTTAACCGCTGTACCACAAGTGAAGTCCCTCTTTCTTTTCTTAAATGATGCTACCATTTGATGGCCACCTGTATATTCATGAAAGAGGGTTTTAAGAGCTGCCAACTGTCCACCATGACTAATTCTTACTTTTGAACTGCTTTGCTCAGAATCTGGAAAATTACATGGAGTAATCAGTTGCCGATTCTCCATTTTTTTAATAGATCTTTATTGGAGTATAATTGCTTCACAATACCGTGTTTGTTTCTGTTGCACAACAAAGCGAATCAGCCATGTACCTACTCACGTCCCCGTATCCCCTCCCTCTTGAGCCTCCCTCTCATCCTCCCTATCCCACCCCTCTATGTCCATTTTTTTAGGGTGTGAAATTTCTATGAAAATAATAACGTTTGGAAGTTGGTCAGTGGCAAGCAGGGAAACGTGAATAGGGCAAGGGATTATGGAATTCCGCAATTAGCTTCTGTGACAAGAGTAGAATAACTCAGGGCATTATTGTGAATCAGATGTGGTGATGCAGTTCAAATGGGGAATGATGGACAGAGAAAGGCTATGCATGCTAATATGAGTTTATTTAGTTAGTCCAGTCCCCAGTGGGTGCTGCTTCCTATCTGCCGTCCTCTATACATGTGACAGTGTCCTCCAGCTAATGCATGCCCAGCTAATGTATGCATTTATCCTCTGAAGAGAATTGGGGGCTGTGAAAGGGACATCACTACATCTTAAGGTGCAATAAAGCCACTTTCTGGATTGGGCATTTATTCACAAAATAGCAATATTATTCTATTTAGCTGATGGAAATGCATCCTGGAGGAAAAAAAAAATCCTCACATCTCCCATATGTGTGCCGAGGTAGTGAGAATACACCAAAATCAAAACTACCTTTATGGTTGTCTTTTCCACATAAATGGAGGTCTTTACCAGGTGCATTCTTCCATCCATTTGTACCCAAAATAGCCAAATTTCAACTGAAAATTGTGAAAATAAATCCAGGGTAATTTTGGTAAAATTGGAAATAAAAAGTTTCAAAGTTGTGATTTCCCATATTCAGAGAGAGCTAAGTATCTAGTATCACATTTTTTAATCACTGGGCCTCAGAATTATTTAACAATGGAGATAGATTTTAGCTATAGCTATAGTTATAGTATAGACATGTAGATACAGATAGATATAGACATAGATATGTATCCTCTATACATATATTTTCTGTGTACTCTTTATATATGTATATCTATCATGATTATCATCTATCAACCATCTATTTATCATCTATGTCTATCTCTATCTTTATCATCTATGTATCATCTATATATCTAGCTAGCTATCCATCCATCCTCTCTATTTATATCCATCTATCTGTCCATCCATCCTGTTTATACCTATCTATCTAACTATGTCATCTATGTAACATCTATCATATCTATCCATCCATCCATCCTCTGTATTTATATCAATCCATCTATCCATCCTCTTATTTATACCTATCTATCTATGCCCAATCCTTATTATTTGCTGAATCCATATTTGCAAACTCACCAGCTCGCTAAAATTTATCTGTAACCTGAAATCAATACTTGGACTTTTGAGGTCATTCTTAGACATTTGCTGAGCGGGGAGAAATTTGTCACTTGTCATGCGAGTTTCCAAGTGACACGTTACAAAGTTACTCTGTCTTCTCATGTCAATCCTCTTCCTGTAAAGTGTTCTTTTCGTGGTCTGTTGAATGCCATGCATTTCCTGTTCCTGTGCTTTTGAGTGGTGATTTTCCTGTTTACAAGGCACCCCTCCCCACCGTAGGGCTGAGGTGCTGTCTAGTGTCTTAAGCACAAGAAGGCTGTGATGTGCTTCACAGAGAAAACACGTGAGTGAGAGAGAAGCTTTGTTCAGGTGTGAGTTACAGGCTGTGAGTTCGGTGTGGTCGAATCAACAATACCGATTCACTGGGGTGTCTTTAAACAGAAACGCAGGTAAAACAAGGTTATGTACTCATTGATGAAAATGTGGTGACCAGAAGTTCACAGGAACCTAACCCTGGAGTTCCCCTGGAACCAATGGTCCAGTATTCACTAATTTGGGGCAACTTTATAGAGCATCAAACCATGAATAATGAGAACTGATTGTAAATGGTTACAAAAGTAACACTTTCCTTCATAGTGTGTGTATTAGTGCCCTTGGGCTGCAATAACAAAACACCACACACAGGGCGGCTTAAACAGCAGACATTATTTCTCCCAGTCCTGGAGGCTGGAATCTGAGATCCAGGTGTCAGCAGGGCTGGTCCCTCCCGAGGCCTCTCTCCTGGGCGTGTAGACGACCGTCTCCTCCCTGTGTCCTCACAGGGTCGTCCCTCTGTGTGTGTCTGTGTCCTGATCTCCTCTTCTTATAAGGACCCCACTCCTATGGGACCAGGACCTACCCTAATGACTTCATCTTACCTTTATCACCTTTTTAAAGACCCCATCTGCAAATACAGTCCCATTCTGAGGTCTTGGGAGTTCTTAGGGTGACAACAATTCAATCCAAAGTGGTGATGCTACGGTTTTTCTTGGTCTTACAGTCTGCATTAACTTTCTTGCTCTTTGTGTTTGGCAGAGAGAATATAAGAATCAGGACTACTACGGGGGAGGTTCATGGTTTTCTTTTTGTTCATTGTTGTCTCCACCCACCAGTCATCTGCAGAGAGGCCATGTGAATCCATGCTGGAAAAGCTGAGGGGTATACGTGCTGCTGAGACCGATAATTTAAGTCATTTGAGTGTTAGATAAGATAGTCAGAAAAGTTGTAAAGAGAACCGCCAAGCCAGTTTTTCACTTCGATTAACTCATGAAGTGTGAGCCCCCCCACGCCTTGTGTTGAGCCAGTCCTTGTTTGCCATGATCATTTCCATTTATGGCTCTCAAGCGCCTGGAATAATGGTCAGTGATTTGTACGTTATAGACAGACACACTCACAGTCAACACAGTCTCACAGATGGTGAGAACTTTAGACTTAGAGTAGTAATATACGTACAGGGTTGCCAGAGAATCCCTGATGTAATGGGTGAGCGCTCTAATGAACCTGGGTGTTGCAGGAAAGTGAATAGCAGCTGTTCTTAAAAATGATGAGTCATTCTTCTGTCTGCGATTTCCAGTCTTTGTTCAACGGTTTACTGTTTTTTGTGTGTGCCAACACTCCACGTTGTGTCGCCAAAATATTATATGATATTTTCATTGATTTTTAAAAATTACTATTTTTTATTTTATAGACCAAAGCACAATTGATGTCTGACTCTTTGCACGCAGGAATTTTTTTTTTAATCCTGAAATATATATAAGTGGCAGGTATTAATAAATATCATGAGTGTGTGTGTGTGTGTGTGTGTGTGTGTGTGTGTGTGTGGTGGGTAGGCAGCTCTGGATTATACATCATGCAATGCTGACTAGCATTAATCATTTAGGTGTTTGGAGGTAGCCTAGAAGATTATGTACCTAATTTTGGTTATATCCCAGCAATATGGCATATGACTTTATTTCAGTCTATGTACTTATGCATAATTGGTTTGACAATATTGACTTGGTTAGAAGTTGAGTCAATTAAGCAGCAGGGAGTTTTGCTGCTATTGTATTGGTGATGAGGGATGCTTCCCTGACTTAGTAACTTCTTACAAATTGCTTTGGAGTATTTACATACAGCCTTAGTATTTTCCCTCAAATATGATTCTAGGATGAATGAAACAACGACAATCTAAGAGAGAGAGGCGTTCTTTGCGCTGTTACAAATAAGAATGTAGAAGCTTCTGGTGACTTGAAAATCGCGTGTCCATAATGCTATTATTTAACCTGGGAGGAGAATGATTAGTTAGTTATGCGTGAACTGTGGTTAGTGTCATAGGTGAATGGGAATGTTGAAGGTATTACTATTCCATCTGGATTTTAAAATCTTAAGTGAGTATAAAAAAAGTTTAGAAGACTTCAGATATCTCATGTGAAATAATAGAAAACATATTATTGGTCTCACCCCAGGTTCCCGGCACAAGCTCCTGGGAGTGTCTTTTTTTTTTTTTTAATTGAAGGATAGTTGATTTACAATGTTGTGCCTATCTCTGCTGTACAGCAAAGTGACCCAGTTATACACAGAGACATGCTTTCTTTTTATATTCCCCTCCATTACGGTTTATCCCAGGATATTGAATATAGTTCCCTGGGGTCTACAGTAGGACCTTGTTGTTTATCCATCCTATATATATAATAGTGTGCAACTGCTAACCCCAACTCCAATCCATCCCTCCCCGCTGCCACCCCCCGCCTTGGCAACCACAAGTCTGTTCTCTATGCTTGTGAGTCTCTTTCTGTGTCGTAGATAAGTTCATTTATGTCCTATCTTAGGAGCATCTTTTGTTCTAATATTTGGTTTTTGCTCCCTTCCCAGACTGAAGCCTCCTATATCCCTTGGAATTTCCTGGGTGATAGAAGCATCTTTTGTTCTATTGAGGTGCCTCTCAGTGGGCTCCTGGGTGGGGACTGGTCACCAGAAAGACCACGGCTAGATTAGAAGCTTGGAACGCCCCACCTCCAGAGAGGATGGAGGGGCTGGAGGTTGAGTTTTGACTAGAAACTTGGGGAAGCCTTCACAAAAATCCCAGTAGTAAGGGGTTCAGAGAGCTTACAGGCTTGTGACCAGGTCCACACGTCGGGAGGGTGGTGCACCCCAGCTCCTTGCAGACAGAAGCTCCTGTACTCGGGACACTTCCTCACCTCACCCTGTGTAACCCTTCCTCTGGCTGTTCATCTGGATCCTTTATGATACCCCTTATTGTATAATAAACTCGTAAACCTAAGCAACCGTTTCCGAGTTCTGCAGGCTGTTCTAGCAAATGGTCAAACCCAAGCAGGGAGTGGTGGGAACTCTGATTTATAGGTGGTTGGCCAGAAGCACAGGTGACAACCTAGGTCTTGCATTTGGCCTCTGGTGACGGCTGTCTTGTGGGACCGAGCCCGTCACCAACCCTGGCTAGCGTCATCCTTGAACTACAGGACACCCAGCTGCTGTGGCGGAGAACTGCTTAGTGGGAGAAACCCACCCCCACACACATTTGGTGACCAGAAGTGTCAGAAGTGAAGTGTTCTGTGTGAGTAGTGAAGTGTAGGCACACAGGACTAACTTTTACCTGGGTATCTTTTACCATATTTTTGAGATACGACTCTCTCTATTCAGGTTTAAAATAAAATGCATATGACCTATCATGAAGGAGGAGATGGGCTTTTTGGTTTGTTTGACTTTTTATTTATTTACTTTAAATTTTTGAATTTTATTATTATTACTTTAAAAGTTTTTATTTTATATTGGAATATAGTTGATTTACAATGTTGTGTTAGTTTCGGGTGTACAGCAACGTGATCCGTTTATACATATACATGTATCCATTCTTTTTCAGATTTTTTTCCCATGTAGGTTATTACAGAATATTGAGTAGAGTTCCCTGTGCTATGCAGTAGGTCCTTGTTGGTTATCTATTTTATATACAGTACTGTGTGTATGTTAATCCCAAACACCTAATTTATTCCTCCCCACCACCTTTCCCCTGTGGTAACCATAAGTTTGTTTTCTATGTCTGTGAGCCTGTTTCTCTTTTGTAAATAGGTTCATTTGTGTAATTTTTTTTTTTAGATTCCACATACAAATGATATTATATGATATTTAGATGGTTTTTGCATGGAAAAGGCCACATGTCCAAAGTTTCCTAACAACGATTTTAAAAAAGTTTTTTTTTTAATTTTATTTATTTATTTACTTATTTTTGGCTGCGTTGGGTCTTCATTGCTGCATGCGGGCTTTCTCTTGTTACGGCGAGCGGGGTCTGCTCTTCATTGTGGTACGCGGGCTTCTCATTGCTGTGGCTTCTCTTGTTGCAGAGCACGGGCTCTAGGCGCATGGGCTTCAGTAGTTGTGGCTCGCAGGCTCAGTAGTTGTGGTTCGCGGGCTCAGTAGTTGCGGCCCATGGGCTCGAGAGCTCAGGCTCAGCAGTTGTGGCGCACAGGCTTAGCTGCTCCGCGGCATGTGGGATCTTCCCGGACCAGGACTCGAACCTGTGTCCCTTGCATTGGCAGGCAGGTTCTTAACCCTTCGCCACCAGGGAAACCCTCCTAACAATAATTTTTTGCTTGGTTTTGCTTTTTGGGAGAGAAGAGGAATACAGCATTGCTTTTTCTGGCTGTCTGACAAACACATGAATCAAAAGCATCCATTCCTAAAGCTACACTAGGAATAGTTTCCAACCGTATCAGAGCAGTGTTCATCCTCCTCCCTGAAGTGAGGCAATGAAAAGGGACCCCGCCTTTAGGAATGCTTGATTTCTTTGACTACAAGGCTGCGTCATCCATGCAGAGAACGTTTAATGTGCGGACAAGCCTCGTTCACTGGAAGTGAATTGTTGTTGCAGGACACCTCTATGCAGCCTGGACCCCCTAGGCATCCAAGGCTCACTCATGACCCCCGTCCACTTGCCTTTAGGGAAAAATTGGCATTCTAGCCATCTGTGTTCCCACTTCCCTCACACTGGGCGTCTCGCTTCCGAGATGCTGTGTGAAGAGTAATGTAAGTCACCTTCCTCAGCGCATCTTCCCTATTTCATTCTTATTCACCACGACTTGCGAACGGCCTTGAGTAGTCAAGATGCAGTCTCATCACCAGCACCCGGCACGTCCCACGGCAGAAGCATCCCAAGCAAAGACGCAGCCCCAATGGAAACCAGTCTCTGTTACAAGGGAAACCGTTTCCCGGTGAGACCACAGACCTTGAAGAATGCCCACCTTAGACTCTGGACCAATTGCTCCCAGACCTGCTTAGAGAAAGTTTTCGGAGCGTAAAAGAGTCATCAGTGCTCACAGTACAGGGAAGAATCATCTTGTTCCTCATGGAAGAGAAATCTCCTTGGCTCGCAGCGGGTGGCAAGCCCGTTGTCAGCCCGTTAAGGTGTCAGACCCTGGGGACGGCAGGGCCTGTTCCTGTTCTCTCCTGCCATGTGGATCTCCTCCAATGAAAGATGTGCTTGTAAAAACATTTTTTTTCATTTTAAATTTTTAGTTATTTTTATACTTTTTATCTTTTATTTTTTATTTATTTTAAGCATTGAAGTATGGTTGCTGTACAATATTACATAAGTTCCAGGTGTACAACATAGTGATTCACAGTTTTTCAAAATTACACTTCATGGATAGTTATAAAATATTGGCTCTATTCCTTGTGCTGTACAATACATCCTTGTAGCTTACTTATACCAAATAATTTGTATCTCTTATGCCCCTACCCCTATGTTGACCCTCCCTGCTTCCCTCTCCCCTCCGGTACCACTAGTTTGTTCCCTATCTCTGAGTCTGCTTCTTTTTTCTTATATTCACTAGTTTGTTATGTTCGTTAGATTCCACACATAAGTGATATTGTGTGGTATTTGTCTTTCTCTGTCTGACTTACTTCACTTAGTATGATCATTTCTAGGTCCATCCATGTTGCTGCAAATGGATTTATTTCGTTCCTTTTCATGGCTGAGTAATATTCCATTGTATACATGTACCACATCTTCTTTATCCCTTCATCTGTCGATGGACATTTAGGTTGTTTCCATGTCTTGGCTATTGTAAATAGTGCGGCAATAAACTTTGGGGTGCAAGTATCAAAGATTTGCTTTTTTGAACCCAAGAAGACAGAGGGAGCTTTGCCAGCAGTTTTGGCCCTGGACCTTAAAGAACCACTCATTTTTACAGCACTAATATCTTGCAGCTTCACACACAAGAATCTCTTTTCCCAAAGTGAACTCAAATTCTGAGATGGCCCTAAGAATTTTTTTTTTTTTAATGTGGAAGAAAGGTGGTTAAGTTTGAGTACAGCAAGGATAGTGAAAATTAGTAAATCACTGTCTTTACTTTCCTGGCATTGAAGCCAGTGTTCAGATGTATTGGTCATTCTGGTGAAGGAGCTGCCTGTTTTAGAAATGTGCCCTTGTGGTTCAAAAAAGAGACATTTATATCATTTTTTCTAGCCCCACGGTTGACCTTTCCATATTTGGAGTTCACTTTTCCTCAGAGCTTCAACCAAGCTCAGACATCCACAGTTCCCAGCTATTTCTTTTCTTTTTTTTTTTTTTTTTGTGGTACATGGACCTCTCACTGTTGTGGCGTCTCCCGTTGCGGAGCACAGGCTCCGGATGCGGCTCCGGATGCGCAGGCTCAGTGGCCATGGCTCACGGGCCTAGCCACTCCGCGGCATGTGGGATCTTCCCGGACCGGGGCACGAACCCGCGTCCCCTGCATCCGCAGGCGGACTCTCAACCACTGCGCCACCAGGGAAGCCCCACTCTTGCTATTTTTGAAGCAACCTAGGCTGTTGGACATATTGTAGAAAAATTAGAATTGTTAATTATACAAAATAAAACATTCAGTCATCTGTGATTTGTTAGCCTCATAGCTTATGTCAACGGCACTGAAGACCATTTGGAAAATGGTCAATTTGTTACTGAAGTTCTATGAACGTTCCTACCCTGGTGTGTGTATTGGGTCCCATGTGAGCAGTGAGCTGAGATATAAACAAGCACAAAGGCTTCCTTCAGCTGATCCCCTATGGCCTGCATCCAATCTTAGCCTTGTCATGGTTTTCCTACAAACAGCAGGAGACGGTGCCCATGAACACACACACAGACACACGGACACACACACACGCACTCCATCAAAGGGAAAGCAAATATCCCAACCTCCCCAAGCCCTGGCTACTGTCATCTACTTCAGCAGGTGTCTCTTTGGCTCTCGATGGCGTTGAGTGATGCATGGGTAGAAGAGAGGGATGGGAGCCCTCCTCTCAGTTTATCCTGGAAGCCACAGGAGGACTGAGGCCTAAGAAAACCCACAGTCTCCCTCGTATCATTGACTTTGAAGGCATTGAGCATCTTCCCTCGTCTCCCCGACCCCGTCCTGCGTCCCTGGAAAGAAGAAAGTGTGTGTTGGTTCTTTGCTGTTTGCTTTAAACACTCTCAGTCTATGTGAATTCTTCCCCTGCAGAGGAAGCCAGCAGGGTCGTCCTACTTAATAACAGCTTTAGTGTCAGTGAATTAGACGTATTCTCGTGAGGAAGAATGAACACATACGTTTTCTGTCTCTGAACATCATGCAGCTTCTTGAAACATTTGTAAAACCTCTCTATAAAAGATCTCTACACCTTAGTGGGCAGACTAGATATCCAGCATATATCTTCTTCAGGGATCCAACCCTGCTGGTAGAATGAAGTGAACAAGTTATTATTACTTTTCCTCTTTTTAGTGAAGTAGAATTTATGTACAATATTATATAAGTTTCAGGAGTACAACATAGTGGTTCAATGTTTTATAGGTTATACTTGGTATGTAGTTACTATAGAATGTTTCCTGTGTTGTACAATATATCCTTGTAGCTTATTTTATACGTAATAGTTTGTGCCTCTTTTTTTTTTTTTTGCGGTACGCGGCCCTCTCACTGTTGTGGCCTCTCCCGTTGCGGAGCACGGGCTCGGGACGCGCAGGCTCAGCGGCCATGGCTCACGGGCCCAGCCGCTCCACGGCATGTGGGATCTTCCCGGACCGGGGCACGAACCCGTGTCCCCTGCATCGGCAGGCGGACTCTCAACCACTGCACCACCAGGGAAGCCCAGTTTGTGCCTCTTAAGCCCCTACTCCATCTTACCTCTCCCCCCTTCGCTCTCCCCACTGGGAACCACTCGTTTGTTCTCTATCTCTGTGAGTCTCTTTCTTCTTCGTTATATTCACTAGTTTGTATTATTTTTTAGATTCCACATGTAAGTGCTATCATAGAGTATTTATCTTTCTCTGTCTGACTTATTTCCCTCAGCCTGATACCCTCCAAGTCCATCCACGTTGTTGCCAATGGGAACATTTCGTTCTTTCTTATAGCCGAGTAATATTCCACTGTGTGTATATATCACATCTTTTTTAACCATTCCTTATCCATAAAAATTTATTACTTTTTTAAATTATGAAGTAATGACCGTGAATCTAGTAGCTAGGCTTTCTTTGGCAAAAATTACTCCAAACAGCAGTTATTATTAAGGAAGAGAGCAACTTCATTATATTTATATTGTTATATGATGTTTTTAACACGTCTTCTTTATCTCTGATATAAAGGAGAAAAAAAAAGTTAATATAACTAGATACAGTCTTAATAGGTTGACTGGTCTAAATAGTTGGATGATATTTTTTTAAAGTAAAATATTTCGGACAATTTCTATCCACTAATGAATTTTACCTGCCTTATATTCTACTGTATTGAACCCTTTCAGGAAGAATAAACGTGTCTGGATAATTTTTTTTGAAACAGCGACTGGAACCACTTTTTTAGTCTGGTAGAATTCTAACTAGTAAATACTTTCCATCAAATTTTGATAGTTTTTAAGTCTTGCCAATGTTCTTCATCTCACATTGTTTTAAAAATTAATCCAATATGCCATTTTACGTTTACATACAAGTTTATGACTTGGAAAGAAAATCAGGGTAGAAAGTTTGCTACAGCTCTTCATCTGGGCCTAAAAATATTTCTAGATGCATCACTAGAGTAGCCCCCGCTCACCACAACTACAGAAAGCCTGCACGCAGCAATGAGGACCCAAAGCAGCCAGAAAAAATATATAAAATAAAATCACATAATGTCTGTAAGTGACCACCATCGCACATCTGACCTTCTTGCCCTGCTACGATTCACAGCTATCTTTGGGGATAACAGCTTAAGCTGCTCTTTATGAGGTATGTGTATCCAACATTGCAGAAGTGCCACTTTTTAGGTGAGATAAGCACTACAGTGCTACATAAATGCTAAATACTCTGACAAAGTCCTGTGAAACGTGCAAATCACAGGGTTATAAACGAGATGCAAATCATGAAAATAAATAAGGTACATAGGGAAAGAGAAATCTTGAGTCTCCCATTTCGCTCACTTTTTACATTTCTACTTTCTTGGATCTTTTCTAATCTCCTTGGTGAAGTTTTGTTTTGTTTTTTTCTATTTGTTTTCTTCTAAAAACAAATTGAAATCTTATCTATTTTTCCCTCCCTCCCTCCTTCCTTCCTTCCTTTCTTCTTTCCCTCTGGTCTCTTTAGATTTTCCTCATTAAAAATCAGTTTGCAGAGTGGAGCGACATTTCCATCTCTGTGAAAATAACAGTTTGGGGTAAACATTGGATTCTGTAACAAGCAGAGTGCAGCGTGTTAGAATTAAATCATACACCACCAAAAGCAAAGTAAATAAATGTTAAATGGGAAGATTGAGTTTTCACATCATGCTAATTACTATCATGCCATTTGATTAATGATTGGAAGTAATTACTATACTTGTAGCTTTAAAAAAGGAACTGTATGGCTGCCTGCATTTTTCAGTATCTGACCTCCTGATAATAATGATAGACCTTCTGATTCTTTTTTTTTTTTCTTTTTCTCTTCCTTAGTTAGTTTTCCTAACTTTATTCTAAAAGAGAACAAAGAAAATATGATTAACCTCCCACCAGCCTGGTGAAATATATACTAAAAGACCAGATTAGAGTCTGGAGGGAAAAAGAGTTTGACAGTATCTGTCAGCTAAGTGTTGGTTTCTCTTCTCTCATGATTTCTTGTAATAGGAATCTCTCTGCTTACATTACAGGGAGACCCTCCCTATATACAGAGAAACAGCACGGGCCAATGATGTGGCATCAGCCAGTGGCTGAATGGTTCAGAATTCAGGTTTATATAGGGAATATCACAAAACACTTCCTTCACGATCATGTAAAACTATCACTTCACATGTTCATTTTGTAGTAACCAAATGCCAGATTCACCATGTGAACAAAAAATTAGGTCAAAGAGAAGTGGAAGAAAAGGAATGTTGTAGCAAAGACCCAACCTACAAAACTCCATGACTGTGGTGATCCAGGCCAGAGTCACCTTCCGAGGGGCTCGTCTGAATCCCACGTCCTTCATCTCACCTGTAATTTGTAGCAAATCTTGGATGGAAGTCCCCTCAGCTTGGTCTCCATAAAAGAAGTTCCATTCACCCTACACATTGGGGCCTGCACACCAATTAAAAGCTGAATCTGCTTCCATGATAGAGATGCTGATTTTCTGGTGTCAAAGCTGAAATTGCCCCTCTAAACTAAACAGGTTAGCTTTTGGTAACCTAGGCAGATAATATCAGGGTAATTAAACACTAACCAAAAGCAAAGGGCAGGAAAAGGGGGGAAAAAAAGTGAGTGTGTGTCATAAGAATTCTAGGTACATGCTTCCTAACACTCACACCAAATATTGGGAGACGAAAATGAATATTGTTCTGTGAATTCGTTATTCCTGTGAATAAAATAAATAGAATTTATTCTATTAAAGAACAAAATATTCATGTACAAAGAGCATGCATATATAATTCAATCATATCCTCTGGCAATTTTTATAGTGGACCCACTTGTAAATTTTCCCAGAATAGTCATTGTATTTATTACAAGCTTTTTATTCTATGTGAAGGGTGGGTAACTATGGCCCATTTTTTTGTAAAAACAGTTTCATTGGAACACCACTCTTCCCATTGTTTATAAGCTATAGCCACAGAGTTTGGTTGCTAAAGAAAACATGTGGCCTCCAAATTCTAAAATATGTACCTCCTGGCCCTTAACAGAAAAAAATCCCAATGCTTATTAGGGTGTCATATTTGGTGTTGTGTTTAATTTGGGGTCTTTTGACATTGAGACACGTTTAAATTGGTTTTTAGGTAGTTATATGAATCAGTTATTTTCTTTATAATAATAAAAATATATCTTTATGATAATAAAGATAATATTTGACTCCTGATATTTCTCCTTTGAGTGTCAAGGCCTATCAAAATATGATTACCTACATATTATTATTAATTATATTCTGATCTGGTTTGTTCATATGGAGGCATAAATATGCATGAGTATAGCTTTTATGGTTAAGAGCATTCACTGTACAAAGGTTTTATATATATGTAATTCATCACACATATTTCACATCTATTCCTATTTTACCATACACACATATATACAATGATTACTGTATATTATAATATTACTAATCCTAGTAAACAGTAGAAAGAAAGAAAAATAAACTAGCTGAGTAAAGATTGTCAGGGAAGAGTTAAAATTGCCATTATAGAAGATGTGATCTCCTACAAGACAAAAAATTATACTGTATCTCTACAACTCAAATTTAATGAGAACCCAGCAAGAATACTACACAAAAGATTAATTTACAAAATCAACGTTAAAAATTTTATAGTGTTTTTCTTCTCCTCAATAATGAAGTGCTAAGTATAATGCAAATTATATTTATTGCAGTATCAATTTAAAAAATCTGAGAATTAACTTATCTAAACACATACAGTTCAACAAAGGAAAACAGACTAATACAAATGATCATCCAGATCTCCGAAAGCATGACAAATATAATAATATAAATTCTCCTCCAGATTTCATCATGCTATCAGAGAAATACCAGTCAAAATTCCCATTGGTTCTTTAGAAGCTCCATTAACATACCCGAAAGTTTATATGGAGAATAGAAAAAACAACATAGCTAAGTCAAAATTGAAAAGTAAGGATGCACAGAGCTGTCTTACCAGGTAAATATTTGCAAAGCCATTAGTATTAAAAACAATTTGCTGATGGTCCAAGGATTGGAAATACACTAACAGAGTAGCCCAGAAATTGGCAGAGCTATGACTGTTTGGAAACTTAATATACAGTTCAGTTGGTGTCATGGATCAATGAAAAAAGACAGAACTTTCTGTATATGGCACTGAAAACTAGCTTATGTAAGAAATAACAGTGCCCCTTTCTCTGGATCCATATTCAATGTCGGATTGTAGATGGATAAACCTACATGTGAAACATAAAGGTTATACATTAATAGAAGAAAATACAGGAAAATATCTAACTGGTTTAGGGTTGTAGAGCATTTCTTTTTAATGCAAAGTATTGTATAAGAAAATTAGTGAGTATTTTTACCATCAAAATATAGGATTAATACGGGTAAATATTTTAAAAAGTGTTGATCAAAGGGTGTAACATTTTCACTACGTTTAATCTCACAGCCAAGGAAATAATACCTAGATATATAAGAAATTCATCCAAATTTATAAGGAAAATACAGTGGTCTGAACAATTAGGGGCAAAAGAATGAAGGAGCAAATCACAGAAGAAATCTAAAATGCATACTTTGAGGGAGATAAATCTGGAATATATTCACAATGCTCATTTTTTCCTGGGCTCAGAATTAGACTGGTTAATGTGCACACAGAATTGTTTACTTGACATGTCTACACTGAAGAGACAGGCTGTCCCATTATAAGTAAGCAGAATGTTCAGAGAAAAGTCCAGAATAGTGTCGAGATAATTGAGGAAAATCTCCTCACCACCTTTTGCAGAAACTCCCCGATTACAAGAGAAATATATAAGGGTGAGGAGAGAATTCTGAGAACATACTCTGGTGATAAAAGGCATCATTATGCCCATGTGTTTAATACTGGTTTTCTATATTATTCCTTTGGAATTTCATTTTCTAAAAGTTCCTTTCAATTTTAGGGTCAATACACATTTAAATATAAACATAAATGTAAATATAAAAGTAATGATAGATGCTTAGATAACTACGTAGATCTACAGAGGTAGATCAGTATGCAGGTAGATGGATGGATGGATGGATGGATGGACAGATGGATGGATGGATGGCTAGATTGCTGGATTTGTAGATAGATAGATGCACAGATTGTTAGATCGTTAGATTTGGATAGATAGTTGAATAACTACATAGATCTAGATAGGTAGATCAATATGTAGGTTGATGGATGGATGAACAGATAGATGGGTAAATAGAAGGATAGATGGATAGCTAGATAGCTAGGTTTTGAGATGATAGATAGATAGATAGATAGATACACAGATACATAGGTAGGTAGATCAGTAATTCTCAAAGTGAGTTGTTTGCTCTGGGGAGCCCTGGGTCACCCGCAGATACTTCTAGGACAGCTGTGTGTTCAGTTCTATTTTCTTAATTATACAAAGATGTTATTTTTCTTTTGCAACCTCATTCCATCACTGGAGTTTTCCAGAAGCTGTGTTCCATGTGACATTACAACAGATGGAACACAGAAGCAGATGTGAGAATCTAACTGCCTTCTATTAAGAGAGACATTACAGAGATTTGCAAAATAAACTATAATATCAATATAATTACTACTTTTTCTTAATTTAGAAAATGTTATTTCCATAACAATAGGTCATAAATGAAAAAATGTCATGAGTTTTTATTGTTACGTGTAAATGAGTTAAGAAGTATAAAATTTTCAGTTTTAATTTCTAATGAAAATTAAATGATTTAACATATTTAAAGCAACCAGATTAATGCATGCAAATGTTTGCTCTTAGATTAATTTTCATGAAATGCTGTAAAGCAGATCCTAGATGTGTTTTAATAAAGAAAATAAAATCCACTAGCACATGAAATTAAAACGTAGCAGACCAAAAAGATACAGCAAGATCCATTACAAGAGTGGTTTTCGTTCTTGCTGTAATATTTTGGCATCATGTTAACACCAAAAAATTCTATGTTTCTTTCATTCTCTGCAGCTCCCCAGATGAGCCATTTCCGTTTCTCCAGCCCATATTTTGATGTAATCTAACCGCGATTTTAGATCTTCTGCTATCAGCTGCTGGACAGTTCAATTCAGTGAGCTCACTGTCAGAAATAAAGAAGGAAAGGAAGGAAGTCAGGAAGGAGGAAGCGATAGGAGGAGGGGGAGGGAGGGAAGAGGGGAGGGGAATAAAATACTCCACCTTGCCTGCTCCTGGCTCATCTAAGATGGTGGGATGTGCCGGTCCTTGACGAGTAGATGACCTGGAAACGGATGATCTCAGTAGTGTCCAGTAAATGTCACAGGGTAGACTCCAGAGTTGAAAGTTGCGACTTTGCTTCCTAACTCTCTCTGGATGGCTGACACTGCCTCTGTCACTGGTACACCTTTTTTTTTTTAACCAGTTGTGGACAGAACCCATATGTCTGTACTGTCTGCTATGTGCGGGCAGTCTCGTAGCTCAGCCACCGAGTGGTCATGCTTGTTCACTGACAGTAGAGGGGCACCTAAGCTGAGAAGGAGCTCCAGGGTTGAACCTCTCGACACCGGCAGCATTCTCACCAATGTCCATTAATGAGGTTCTGGTGAGAAAAGGCTTTTACACGTCCCATCCTCTGCAGGGATGTTTCCTTCTTAGACGCAGTAGCAATTTTTGCTTCTTTACCATGTACAGACACACAAAAGACATACTATTGTTGAATGTGTTTGTACCCCAAGGCATTCATTATGATCTGTACAAGGGGAAGAAAGACACAATTTAGTTGACCAAAGGGTTTTGTCACACAATAGCAATAGCTATTTTTTCTGCAAGCAGGCAGTAATCACTCTGTTACACAGTGACACACACCTACCAGGAAACCTGTAAGGACCTGTTGTTCTATTATCCTGGCAATGGGTACTATTTAAGTAAAACTGCCTACGTATACTGTGCATCAAGGCTGAAATATTTATTCTGCAAATGCAAGAAGTTGAATCCCTGCAGAAATTTCATGTTATGTTTAGTTATGTAGGGACTGTCCATCCTGTGTTTCATGAAGTTCACGTATGTCAGTTAAAATAAATGACCTCAAAATAAGTATTACAGAGTGTAATATACATATACACATATATAAAAAAATATATATATAAATGAACCTGTAATATTTTCCTGTCATCTTTACCTTTAAAAATAACTAAAAATCTCACTTTCTTTTCCAAAATAACATTACCAGGGAAAGAATAGTATTTCAAGGACTCGGCGTCGTGTTGAGCTAAATAATTTCCCAGCGTTGGCATGGAAATAGTGAAATGTAATTAATTACAATTCCTTGAAGTGGAGGGGCTCACTGCCATCTCCTTGCTAACACCACAGGCTTTTCTTCATATTAGCGCCGTTTCATCCCCGGTGTGAGATTGATTTGCATGCTAGTTCCATCCTCAGGTGGATGACAGGCAGAGATGATATCATCCTTTTTTTGTGAATACTATGCCCTCAGGGACTGTCTGCTATCAAGTATTTAAACATTCACTGAATTATTCCCAAGAACTCGATAGCAATGGCAGAATCAGGATTGGTCAGGATTGTTTTGGAGGCAAGTAAATTCAACTTTGAGAGAGAGAAAGACAGAGAGAGAGAAAGTCAGAGAGAGAGAGAGAGAAAGAAAGAGAGAGAATGAATCTTCCCCAATCTGAAATGTATAAGAAATTCCCATCCAATGGCTCCCATACTGTGTACTTAACTCTCCATCTCCTGGTGCCCCCCTTCTATGGAGGCTTTCTTTTCGGCAGGTGCTTCTTCTGTGCACATGGCAACATGACCACCCTTTCAATTCTGCAACTCCAGTGCAAAGAGACCTTTACATTCTAACGTTCCCTCAGATCTCCTGCGGTTTACAGGCATGACCCAACTGCAGCCACATGCTAAGTCTGAATCGAGCATCAGAGAGGGAGGTTGTGCACATGGAGAGCCTTTGCTCCAATGCACACAGTGGGAGCTGGAGGGTGGGGAACCCCCTGTGAGAACCACTGGGTCTAAGTGTGGGCAGGATCCAGTCACAACTCACATCTCTGTTTGAAAGCAGATGTATGCACAGATGTCTGGCAGGCAGCAAGGCCAGCTGAGCTCCGCAGAGCAAATACAGCGTGTGAGGTTTGAAGGGATCCACTGTTGACTTCCTCTTCCCTTCTGGATGATATAGGATATATCCTGGCCCTATAGAACATCTCGATGGATATATCCTGGCCCTATAGAACATCTGGATGGATATATCCTGGCCCTATAGAACATCTGGAACATAGCCTGTGACTGCCTCTTTAATGCATTCCTGGGGGGATTCTCTTACACTGAAGTTTGAAAGCACACTCTCCAAGGCTCTTGGCATTTCCTTAGCCAGCTCCTTACATTCTGCCTTTCTATAATAATTCAAGCATGAGATACAGTTTTAACATACCATTTGTTTTTGTTTGTCCAGGCTGCTGTAACAGAATACATAGATTGGCTGACTTATAAACAACAGACATTTATTTTCCACAGTTCTGGCTGGTGAAAGTCCAATATCAAGGCACCAAAAATTTCATTGTCGGGTGAGATACCTCTATCTGGTTCGCAGATGGCTGTCTTCTTTCTCTGTCCTCACCTGGCAGAAGGGGTGAGGGAGCTCTCTGTGGTCTCTTGTATAAGGTCACTAATCCCATTATGAGGGCTCCACCCTCATGACCTCATGACCTCCCAAAGGCTCCACCTCCAAATACCATCAGTTTGGGCATTAGAATTTAACATATGTATTTTGGTGAGGCACATTTAGTCTATAGCACTGTTTTCTTTCTAACTCTATATTATTTCTGATTATTGAACAATAAATGTGCCAATCTAATTTATCATTAATTAGTTTATTATGAACATTCAATAGAATCCTTTTTTTTTTTTTTTTTTTTTGCAGTACACGGGCCTCTCACTGTTGTGGCCTCTCCCGTTGTGGGGCACAGGCTCCGGACGCGCAGGCTCAGCGGCCACGGCTCACGGGCCTAGCCGTTCCGCGGCCATGTGGGATCTTCCCGGACCGGGGCACGAACCCGTGTCCCCTGCATCGGCAGGCGGACTCTCAACCACTGCGCCACCAGGGAAGCCCCTAGAATCCTTTTTAATAAAATGTTTAATAAAATTGGTTCTAATAGTTCTAAAATTAAATATCCAATCTAGCCGGAAACATTTTAGATTTTTAAAATAAGAAGTATTAATAATCTTTGATCATTATATGTCAGAATTCACAGATTTTCCTGACGTTAAAAGTGAAATTACGAAAAAAGTATGATAATCCATTGTTATGGAATCCACGGGTAGACCACATTATTTTTTTCCATAACAGTGATAATTTTTTCACCATTGTCCGTGGTTTATTTTATTCATTTTCTTTCCTCTGTCCATATCCCCTTGAATGTAACCCCCAAGGATTAGATGACTGTGACAGTTTGGTTTACTGATGTGACCCAAACACCTAGAACAGGGTTGGGACTAGAGGCCAGATTTAGTATTTGTTCCCTCAGTGAAAGAAAAATGAATCCAGTGAAACATGACAGAACCCTGAGGAGTGGTATTTACACCCAAACCTCAAGATAGTCACTGTTACGTAAATCCATAATCAATCCTTCCATTTCACCAGCTCCTACCCCTTTGTTCAAAGTGTACGTAGAAATGTTAATAGGATCTAAAAAAGAAAGAGTCTGAATGGGATGGGCAATAAACAAGTAAATGAGAGAAAGAACAATTTAAACTCCTGCTAAACTTCAGATGATCTGAAGGGCAAGAAATAAGCTTCCATTAAATCAACTTCTAGGTAATCTATTTCTGTATTTTCCCAAAATTACATTTTGTATGTGTTTAAATCCAGAAAGGCTTCATTCTTAAGAGTTACATTCTCACTGCTTTTCATGCTGAGCTGCAGTTTGTAAAATCCTGAGACAGGAAAGGTGCAGGTAAAACTTGTTTCCTCTGGTTAGCAAACTGAGATAAATTGGGCATCAACGTCTTACATTCTGGCAACACTTGAGTGAATTAGGAGACATTTTAAAAACACTAAGAATTAACATGATTAAAATAAGTTTTGCCTCCTCAGTGTAGTTGAATAGGAACATTAATGTTTCCAAGGAGACAATATGCTCTTTCAAAAGAGGGATAAGCATTTTCATTATGTGAACCTGTATATTAAGCTTGATTATTTCCTTAAACTCTTGTATTGTCTTCTTATTGCCCCTCAACATTTAAGCAATTCATTGCAAGTCATCCAATCTATTCATGTCACAAAAGCAACTGCTTTTTTTTTTTTTTGCGGTATGTGGGCCTCTCATTGCTGTGGCCTCTCCCGTTGCGGAGCACAGGCTCTGGACGCGCAGGCTCAGCGGCCATGGCTCACGGGTTAACATTTTTTTTGTTAAACATATAACACAAATTTATATTTCTCTTTTCCTTTGCCATAATAAAATATTTATTTAAAATGTGTACCAGGAACATATACTATTTTTATTTAATCTCAATCTGTAAGTGTAATATCCGTGATAAAGATAGATGACTATTGGCTGAAACTGAGTATCAGACTCTGATGCTCACATTAAAGAAAAGTAGTTCATTTTAAGCCTCCTGGAGAAAGCAGTCAGCACACATCTCTCCATATGTTTAAAGAAAAATGGCTCTGAAATCAGTTTCTTTGGCCAAGAAGCTATTATGAAGCAAATTATGTTAACACATCAAGTCATTAATGGAATATACAATTTTAAAGCTAAAGCGTATTGGAGAATTAGTTACTTTGCATGGTGTCTGGAAAATAATAATCCTTCATATTGACTAGGTAGAACTAAGATCCCCATATAGTGAGTTTTTATTCCATGATATGGTCTAATAGTTTATTTAGACCCAACTTTCTGCTAAAAACAACTT
Organism: Hyperoodon ampullatus; assembly: GCF_949752795.1. Taxonomy (NCBI): domain Eukaryota; kingdom Metazoa; phylum Chordata; class Mammalia; order Artiodactyla; family Ziphiidae; genus Hyperoodon; species Hyperoodon ampullatus. Next base: position 3,191,818 of record NC_136913.1, on the reverse strand, counting down.
GAATTTTGGGGAAAAATGCACTTTTTAAAGCATTATTGTCCTCAAGAATAGAAGAATAATGTCTAAGTTGGAAGTTCTAACATGAAAAAGTAAGAAGAAAATTAAAATAATAAAATTGTAAAGCTACCAAATATTTTTCACTGAAATAAGTGACAGTTATTTTAGCAGTTTAGTTCCTCAAATCAAAATTGGATGTCTGAAGCTAGTGGGGTAGTACCTTCAATGTGCTCAATTTACAGGGTTGGGGATTATCGTATTTATAGAAATATCATTTTCTCTCCAAATCCAAGTCCAAGATAATTATTTTGTATCATATGCCATTCTGAACTCACCAAGGATTCTTTCTTTTGGCATGAAAACGCAGAAGTCCATACTTTTCTAAAGCAAAATCAATTTGAAAAGAAAAAAAAAATTTTAGGACTTCTAAGGAGAGAAATTGAATCTAATGTAAAAAGTAATAAAAATACTTATTTCTTCCAAAGCACTTTTCTTGTTAGATTTGGTGTGTGTGTGTATGTGTGTGTTTTGGCTTCATATTTTATTAGCTTCCTCGTGGAAGGAGGAATGATTTTAGGATGCTTTCCAAAAGCTTATTCTAGTAAAGACTAGAGCATATTTTTAATTGAATCATTCTCAACTTTGAGGAAAAAACTCTAGCTTAGTGAAGAAATATTCTGCTATAAGTGAACAGAATCTGAAGTGGAAAGAAAGAATACATATTCTGCATTCATATACATATGATCTGTATGGAAATCAGCTAAGGTTTAAAAATGGATGTGCTTCTCTAATTTGCAATTAATTATGATAAAAGGGTTTGGCCTGATAGCTTTATAAATTGCACAGTAACTTATCTGGAAACTCCACAGAACTAAGTCTTGTCTTTCTGGGGCAGGTGTGGGCTATCAGACGTGTTGGTTCATTTAATAAGTAGGCTCAGAGACGATACATCTGTCTTTTACAATTTAGAGAACTTTCTTTGAGAAAGTTTGTGTTTTGTCTCAAAAAAAAAAATGTTTAATCTAGAACTGGGTCATTTTCCTGTTTTCTCCGAAAGTGCCAAAAAAACACAATAAAGTTGGTTGTGGATGAACTGATGTAGGTTTAGAGAAGGAAAAATTTTAGGTCTTGTGCTCCTATGTCATATTCAATAGAGGATCTTATATATGATTACATCAGCCTCCACACTGCAAGAGTGATAAAAGCTAGTTAACGTACATTTGTAGTATTTTGAAATGAATCAGAAAGCATAAAGATGATTTCTTTTCTCTAGGTGTGAGATTAAATGCATAGTGAGATAGAGAGAGCAAAAGGCAGAGAGAGAAAAAAAGAGAGAGGGAAAGATACAGAAAATTGTTAATAGTCTTTGTCCCCTGGAAACCCATATAACAATTAGACTCCCCCAGGGTAGTAGATCAACGCCGTAGGAAGTGGGGGTGAGGGGCGGTGGCACGTGGAAGCAGGGAGATTGAACGTAAGCTTCTGTCAGAGTAAGTGTGTGTATCGAGTCCTTTCACGGATGAATTATTCTCAGTGTAGACATCGGGACTCACGATGGACAAAATACCACTGTCACGGAGATTATGAACGACTCTCCATTATCCTGTAAAGGAAGTTAAAATGTGTACACTCATCCTTTAGTCATATCAGAGACGTCTAGATAAGAGTTTGCACTACTTAAACACATAAATCTCAAGAGAAGGGTTAGGACACTCCCAAGACTCCCTCACACTGCTCACGATTACTACACAAAAAGGCTCTTTAAAAACAAGTAGAGTGTATATGCCCCTGTGTGTTCCCAAACTAGATAATAGACACAGAAACACTATGAGAATTTCAATGATCTACCTTTTTATGAATGAATTAGCATCTAAAATTTAGAGCAAATGCAAATTGTAAATAGTGGCCTCCACTCTATTTGGCCTCATTGGAAATATCTTAAATACACACTAACATGTTCATTTAATGTTATGGTAAAAATCACGTTAATTTTGGGTAGAAGACCATTTTCAGGCTTCAAAGGAATATTATAACCTTGAAACAAAAACAAGAGCTTAAGGGAAAAAAAAGATGCTTATAGTTGTTTTTTAAATATCAAGACTATGGAAACAATCCCTTATGTGAAATAAATTGGAAGCCCTTTGTCCCCTACAAAAACTCATTAAAGAGGAGTCTTGGGCATGAAATGTACAGCGTGGGGAACATAGTCCGTAATTATGTAATATTTCTGTATGGTGACAGATGGTAACTAGACTTACCGTGGTGATCATTTTGAAACGTATAGAAGTATCAAATCATTGTGTTGTGTAACAGGAACTAATGCAGTGTTGTAGGTCAATTATACTTGAAAAGCAAACAAACTCATAGAAAAAGAGGTCAGATTTGTGATTACAGGGAAGGGTGGGAGGAGGCGGAAGTGGATGAAGGTGGGTCAAGAGGTACAAACTCCCAATTATATGTTAAATAAGAACTAGGGATGGAACGTACAGCTTGGTGAATATAATTAACACTGCTGTGTGTTGTGTATGAAAGTTAAGCGAGTATATCCTAAGAGTTCTCATCACGAGGAAAAACCCTTTTTTCTATTTCTTTAATTTTGTGTCTGTACGAGATGATACATGTTCACTAAACGTATTGTGGTTATTGTTTCACGTTGTATGTAAATCAAATCATTGTGCTGTACACCTGACACACAGCACTGGATGTCAATTACATCTCAACAAAACTGGAAGAACAAAAAAAGAAATGCTTAAAAGAATAAGAAATTGTTCTCATCCTTGTTGGTTCCTTATAAAAATGAGTACATGTGCAGGTTTTATGTCATGTCATCCAGTGAGGAAAGTTGCTGATTCATTAGAAAAAGTAATAAATAGGATGTGGCACTTAAAATGCGACCTCCCCATCATCACGGATGCAGAGGATTCAGGCTCCTGGAGTAACACGTGGCCATGCCAGGTGCACAGGTCCCCTTGCTTTTGCCTTCTCTCCATCATCGTGGGTCAAGGTGGGGACCATACCCTGCTCCAGGACCCACCTCCCCTTTCTTCTGTATCTCTATGGAAACATTTAATGATGGGTCCCCTGACTGTCACCCCGTAGGTCCCCCTGCCTTGCTCCGTAACTCTCAGACTCATCGCTTCTATTGAATCCATCTGGCTGATGTCTTGATGCCCTTTTTTTAACTTCATGTCATTCTCCCATTGGAGCAATGTCTCACCCTCTAATCTCTCTGGCTTCTAGAAAATAAACGGAATTCAAAATTTTTATTTATTTAACAAGGCCGTGCACATTCCCTCCCCTCTGCCCCACATTTATCCTTCCAAACTCTTGAAATGTGTCAACACCACTCTTTATAATCCAGATGCATCCTGATCTAAAGGTTATTGAAAAGTTCTCCTGTATGGTGATGGATGAAAACTAAAGTTTTGTTGGTGAGTGTACTGTAGGGTATATAGAAATAGAAATAGAATGTTGTAACATGAAAAAAGTTCTAAACTGTAGACATTACTATTTATATATTCTATCAGGGATCATCATATTTCTGAAATGGCTTTTAAATATCTAATCAAACAAGTTCAAGTTGACCCTTGAACAACATGGGGGTTACAAACTCGGACCCTCCACACAGTGGAAAATCCGCATTGAACTTCACAGTCAGCCTTCTGTATCTTTGCTTCTGCATCCCTGTTTTCAACCAACCGTGGGTCATGTAGTCCTCATTTAATGAAAGACAAACAAAAAAAGCCCACATACAAGTAGACCCGTGCAGTTCAAACTCCTGCTGTTCAAGGGCCAACTTCATATTGAAAAATACCACTGCAAACATTACACCAAACAGAAAGCATCTTGCCTTCACCTCTGTGTAGAAAGAGCATTAAGATTTACAGTTACAATTAACATATTCGAAATGTATATTTACTGTCTCCTACTCTTCTACACTTCCCACAAAATAGCTGTAAATAACTAGAGGTGCAAAATTACATTTAAAGGCCATGGTAAGGGACTTCCCTGGTGGTCCAGTGGTAAAGAATCTGCATCCCAATGCAGGGAACGTGGGTTCGATCCCTGGTCGGGGAACTAAGATCTCACGTGCCGCCGCGGGGCTACAAAGCCCGCGGGCCACAACTACTGAGCTCTCGCGTCTCACCGAGAGAGCCCGTGTGCTGCAAACTACAGGGTCCATGTGCCCTGGAGCCTGCTCGTCACAACTAGAGAGAGAAAACCCGCACACCACAACTGGAGAGAAGCCTGCGCGCCGCAACGAACAGCCCGCACGCCAGAACGAAAGATCCTCAGTGAAAACACCGTGTGCCACAACTAACACCCGACACAGCCAAAAAAAAAAAAAAATAAATAAATAAATATTTTTTAAAAAATAAATAAAGGCAATGGTAAACCCCAAAATGAGAATAACAGTTACCGTGTGTGAAGCAAGGGAAAAAGAAATGCTCTGCAACTCACAAGTACGGTCAACATTCAGCTCTTTTTTAAAACTAATTAATTAATTAATTACTTTTTTATTTTTGGCTGTGTTGGGTCTTCGTCACTGCGTGCGGGCTTTCTCTAGTTGCGGCGAGCGGGGGCTACTCTTCGTTGTGGTGAGCGGGGGCTACACTTAGTTGCGATGCACGGGCTTCTCATTGTGGTGGCTTTTCTTGTTGCAGAGCACGGGCTCTAGGCATGTGGGCTTCAGTAGCTGTGGCCCACAGGTTCAGTAGTTGTGGCTCATGGACTCTAGATCACAGGCTCAGTAGTTGTGGCGCACAGGCTTAGTTGCTCCGCGGCATGTTGGATCCTCCCAGACCAGGGCTCGAACCCATGTCGCCTGCATTGGCAGGTGGATTCTTAACCACTGTGCCACCAGGGAAACCCAACATTCAGCTCTTAAGTTGAATTTTGATGTTCGACCCCCCTGCACTTGGTGCAGCGTTTCCATGTATTACCGTTTCCACGTATTACCGATACCTCTACCCTTTGCCGTTACAAATGGTTCTCTCTTTTCAGCTCAGTTATGTTTGCCTTCCTACTCAGCCTAAAATTGAAGGTCTTCCATTAAAGTCACTCCCTCATGAGCAGGACTTTCCTATGCTATAGGACTGGCCTGAATAAACCATATCTCTGGTTCAGCCAGCTGTTCAACCTATCCTTGACCTGACCAGCATGTGTCAACATCGCTAGAGAAAACACACACAACTGAAGAGGAATCTAACCTCCAAGGCAGGTACACAGATATCAAACGCATGCTTTGGAAATGTCCATGGTTGCTTTTTGAGGGAACAAGCTCATTCTGAGATGAATACTCTTTCTCTCCATTCAAACCCTTTCTACCCTCTGTGCTGTCCCTAAAGATACTGCCTTGTGGGGCTTCCCTGGTGGCGCAGTGGTTGAGAGTCCGCCTGCCGATGCAGGGGACACGGGTTCGTGCCCCGGTCCGGGAAGATCCCACATGCCGCGGAGCGGCTGGGCCCGTGAGCCATGGCCGCTGAGCCTGCGCGTCCGGAGCCTGTGCTCCGCAGCGGGAGAGGCCACAGCAGTGAGAGGCCCGCGTACCGCAAAAAAAAAAAAAAAAAAAAAAAAAAAAAAAAAAAAGATACTGCCTTGTGCTTCACTCGGAAAATGCAACTCTTCGGAAGGGACCTCTCGTGGTCCCAATTCCATCACAATCTTCACTCAGACTTTACCCCTTCCTGTTATAATGGACCACATGTACCACTTCGATCAAAGCTTCCCACATCCACTTGGTAGTGGACTTCTTCCCCGAGAGCCTTCTCTGTTCTCCACCATGAAGATGACCTCTTATCTCTTTTTCATCATGAGCCCATCTCTCTCTATATTTTTCTCATCAGCAAATAATTATGTTCTCTTATATCCCATATCAGAACACAAGAGACGTGTTTTAGAGGCCCATTCCTCATGTTCACAGCCACCTTATTTTTCTGCATCTTCTTAGAGAAAACAAACTCTTTTTAAAAAAAAACATGCCCCTCCTCATCCTCTCCCTCACAGAGGTGGTTGGTCACACTGTCCTTTTGTAGCCTACAGAAGGCTCATGAACGCATTGGCAAATTGCACACACACCCCTCTGTCTGCTGCGTGTATTGCCTATAATATGGCGATCATTTCCTCCTGGATGGTTTTGTGGCCTTCACCATCAAATCCATTTTCACCTGCTGTCCTAAGATTATATTGCTGTATTTTATCCATGTCAGTGATTGGACTAAGTATTCTAATTCTTCTCAAATCAGACTTGATAATCGCTACTTCTCCAGAAAGCCATCCGTTAGAATAATGGTGTGGTTGTTCCTTCAGAATGGTCGTCTTCTAACCTTAGACGAGGCTCATGTAACAGGGAGCTTTTAATTACTCCACTTTACAAAAACATGAAGTCCGGGCAGCTGGACGGCCCTTAGAGAATCAAGTGCAGTCAAATCACTTGGGTGGTGAAGTGCAGGGATCGCTATGATTTGCCCCAAATCTACCTAAGCTGCAAAATCTCAACACACTAGTCTTTCCCATTTGGGGCTGCACTCAGATGCTCCCCCCACACACCCTTGGAGCAGGAAAATATGGCATCATGCAAAGTGGACAACCAGAAATATTTACTGGGCGAGTGAACGTAGGCGCTTGGGCGATAAATCACACCAAGCATAGATGACCTTCAGCTCTGCCATCTACTGTGTGAATTTCTTAGGCTTTTATGACATTATCTGCAAATTGAGAATCATAGTGACTTTTATAAGAGTGAAATATTCACGAAAAATAGACCATGGTACTTGGCATTTAAAGAACAAGTGTTAGTTAATAGCATTATCTTTTAAGTATCCTTTGTGACTTTTCTCCCTAAACATTTGGATTTTGATGGCCAGCAAAAATGGTCCCGTTTTTCAATGATCTCAGTTGGAACCAATTTATCTAACAATTGTGCTTCCTTAAATGTCTTTCTGATGTTCCTATAGCGTCTTTCATAATTGTCTGGTCGTGGTCCTCTTTATAAATAAATTTATGATGTTGGAGGACATTGTCAATATTTTCTTCATTATAGCTGCGGTCACGTCTCTGAACGTGCTGTAGACACTATAGACACTAGGCAGGCATTAGTTCTTTTTTTTTTTTTTTTTTTTTTTGCGGTACGTGGGCCTCTCACTGTTGTGGCCTCTCCCGTTGCAGAGCACAGGCTCCAGACGCGCAGGCTCAGTAGCCGTGGCTCACGGGCCCAGCCGCTCTGCGTCATGTGGGATCTTCCCGGACCGGGGCACAAACCCACGTCCCCTGCATCGGCAGGCGGACTCTTAACCACTGCACCACCAGGGAAGCCCCAGGCATTAGGTCTTGATGAAAAAGTGTCAGAATAAATGAATGGAGAGAATTTCTTGTATAATAATGCATTCATAAGATTTTAGACTGGAATAAGCTTATTTACAGAACAGGTACATTTTATTGCTATACATTTATTATTTAACTTATTCCATTATTGCACACAATTGATTAATATTTTAGTATTAGTATTTTCTATGTGTATGCTGCATATATAGGGAGATATATATATATATATAATGGACATAAAAATATCAATCATATATGTATTGATAAATAAATGCAGCATAGAGAAATATTGGTGGATATATCCATTAGGGTTCAATTAGATAAGCAGAAACAGTAAAGATATATAAATAGGTAATACATAATGCATTATGTATTATAACTGTAATGCAGTTACAATAATTGCAATACATTTATATTATCTATATATAAAATATATCTTAGATATACTATAATGTAGTATACAAGCAGTTGTCTCAGGTGAATGTGGTGACTTCCTCAGCCTAAAAACCATAGGCAGCTTGTCACAAACAGAAACTCACCTCACAGGGTGCAGCTCATGGGCACGGATCAAGCTGTTGTCCACAGACCGACTGACTCTCTCTCTGTCTCGTGTGTGTGTGTCTCTCTCTGTCTCTTTAGTCATCGAGCTCCTGTGCAAAAAGTAGGGGTCCAGGAACATAAACCTGCACTATCATCTCTCCAGATCCCTTTGTTTCTTACATTTATAAAATGTTTACTTTTCACAAAATACATATATTCGCATCCAAATCAGAGCTCCCACATTCTCCCGTCGAGAGAATGACCGACGTCTCCGACACTCTGACATCAGGGTGCTCTTTAGTTTGAAGGGATTTCTGCTCCATCACATCCCAGCCTCTGTGATGGCAACGTGGTCTCCCCGTGTGTTTGTCAAACTCTGATGACAAGGCAACCTTGAAGGATGAAGGTGCTGATAGGAGCAAGCCAGAAAGGAGTGAAATGCATACTGTTTACTATTTCAGATGGCTCTTTAGTGCATAGCTCTAAAATCCACAAACTCTAAAATCCATAGCAAAGAGGGAGTACGTATCTTCGCTTCTATTCTCCATTTTTTCACCATGTCTCTCTGCTCCGTCAATTTTCTTTTATGTTCTCCTGATACCACTTCAAGTGTTTCGTTCGAGCTAGGTTGGAAGAAAAAAAGTGAAGGAGAATGGAAAGACCTGAAGACGCTGCACATCAAAAGATCATTTATCTTTACGTTTGTGTAACATGAATGCTAATAGATGCAAAACAAAACAAAACAAAAACAAAAAGGAGAGAGAGACACAGGGAGAGGAAGAGAGAAAGGGAGAGAGAAAAGGGTCATTTCCTTTGGAATCCACCAGCTACAGATTTGAAGTTTGGGAATACAAATTCCTACGGTAAAACTGGGAAAACTCCTTTTGCTAATATTTCCGTGTACTAAGTCCAAATGGCCATAGCTTGCTCCCCTTTGCTTAATGCAAAGCATAGAGTAGACACTAAACAAACTATATCAATTGATTAAATTCACAAATTTCAGTGAATGATTCAAACAGCCATAGGAAAACATAGGCGACCAAGCCAATCGCTTTCACTAATGGGCATACATTTTTAAAAACATGCACATACTCGATTTACATGTGCAAGTGTCTGCATAAACATTATGAACTGAAGAACCATGAAAATATGCTGCATTAAATATTAAAAATGTCCCTGGCTTACATTCATCCTACATGCTAAAAACTCAATGTTTGGAACCAATGGCTTGTCAGTGGTTACTGCAATCTGATTACATTTCTTAATAAACTGGGACTTCCCTGGTGGCGCAGTGGTTAAGAATCCGCCTGCCAATGCAGGGGACAGGGGTTCGAGCCCTGGGCCAGGAAGATCCCACATGCCGCGGAGCAACTAGGCCCGTGCGTCACAACTACTGAGCCTGTGCTCTAGAGCCCATGAGCCACAAATGCTGAGCCCACGTGCCACAACTACAGAAGCCCGTGCACCTAGAGCCCATGCTCCGCAACAAGAGAAGCCACCGCAATGAGAAGCCCGCACACCACAAGGAAGAGTAGCTCCTGCTCGCCGCAACTAGAGAAAGCCCGCGCGCAGCAAAGACCCAACGCAGCCAATAAACAAACAAACAAACAAATAAATTTAACAGCAAAAAACCCCAAAACAACTATTGATCTTAAGGAGGGATAATTAATATGGGTTCTCTCGCCCTGGCGTCAACTTCTCGTAGCTGTGATCGCTTGCCAGCGTAAAGGACTCAGGAATGAGTCAGTGACCCATGCGGACCTCACATGCAGGCCACTCAACCATCTCCGAAAAATTATTTCTGACATAATAAAAACACTCAGAGACAGATTGCTGGAATATAAAAATTGGTGGTTAGCTTGTTCAGTGTAATCTGTAATCATTTGGAAATGCCAAGTAGCTGTTGTGAACGGTTTACCTGTAATACACCGAAGGTTCTATCTGAGTCTTCCTCAGGTTACAATGGTGAGAAAACATCTGCCTGGAGGCATGTAGAGGATGCTCAGGAAAGGATGCAGAGCTCCTGGAATGGCTACACAGAGTAAACGTTGTTCTGAGACTGCTGTCTTTAGTGGTAATACAGCAGCTTACTGTCTTAGGCACAGGAGCATCGCATTTGACTGACTTTTCACTTTTTTTTTTTTTTTTTTTTTTGCCTCACCATGGGGCATGCGGGATCTCAGTTCCCCGACTAGGGATCAAACCTGCACCCCTGGCAGTGGAAGCGCAGAGTCTTAACCACTGGACCAGCAGGGAAGTCCTTCTTCTTTTTTTTTTTTTTTTTTTTTACAACTTTATTGGAGTATAATTGCTTAGGGAAGTCCTTCTGATTCACTTTTAACAACGTAGTCGAACAATTTCATCTTTGCTCTCTCCGTCTACTCTTCAAAGATTTTCATTCCAATTATCAAGAGAAGGCATTTCTAAAGTGGCACACAATCTGTGTTCAGTGTTACTGCTTTACTCCATTTATCCACCACATAGTTAGAAAGCGGCTGATAAAATATCCATATTTTATAAAGTCTGCTATCTCAGACACAAACTCTGTCAGCCGTTACGGATATTCTGCATTTATTTTGCATAAGAATGTATTGCTATTAAAAATAAACACAGACTCTTTAAAATTAATTGTTATTAGCACGTAGTTGATGTACAATGTTGTGTTACTTTCTGCCGTTTCACAGCAAAGTGAATCAGTTATACATACATATACCCACTCTTTTATAGATTCCTTTCCCATATAGGTCACAACAGAGTATTGAGTAGAGTTTCCTGTGCTATGAATAGGTTAACACAGATTTAATAATTGTATACACATCTTTTTTTTTTTTTTTTTTTCCGTATGCGGTCCTCTCACTGTTGTGGCCTCTCCCGTTGAAGAGCACAGGCTCTGGATGCGCAGGCCCAGCAGCCATGGCTCATGGGCCCAGCCGCTCTGCGGCATGTGGGATCCTCCCAGACCAGGGCACGAACCCGCGTCCCCTGCATCGGCAGGCGGACTCAACCACTGCGCCACCAGGGAAGCCCTACACATCTATTTTTATACAAGACAATGTTGTATACATATGTCAAGTTATTTACATAATTGTCTCACTGTTTTCAAAGAGGGTGATTTAATCAACTACCTAGGATAATTACAAAGCATAAAATTGTCTGAATTACAATATGTAAAGTATGTAGGACACTCTCTGAACATAGTATACACCTTATATTTCTGTTTTCATACTGAGATGGGAGATACAGTGCCATTATTACTTCCTACATATCTGTGCTTCCTAGGCCTTTCCGCAATTTCTGATCAAAACGCCTGTTCAAGACACGGAAAAAAAATCCAAATAGCCACAACATGTGGGTAAGCCTTATTTAGGTATGAAAGTCAATGAGAGAGAAATACACAAACACGTGTGTCTTATTAAGAGCTCTGTGGGACATATGTATTTTGGAGTCAGGTACGCATTCTTTAAATTGGATGCATGCGGGTTTGACAAAGTTCTGCATGGAAGAGGAAGGATATATGATTTTCTTTTGAAATAAAGATGCCAAGTAAACAGGAGTTGGGTCTACTCTCAAGGCTGGCAAAGTGAATTAACCACTTTGCAATAAAAAAGTGAGATTTTAGAGGCTGCATGCTGTTATCTAGACACAAGCATGACCACAGATTTTTAAATTAAAATTAGATCCATAAAGCATATCTTGGAATAATGACACAAGACACTCATCTTAGGTGTATTGAACGGACCACTCAAGATTGGGGAAGGTGAACCATATCAGGAATTTGAGGATTTGTTGCAGAGGTAAAGACTTACAGTGGATGCTTTTATAATATGGGTCGGGGCCACAGTTGAACCTGCATTGGGGTTCATCTTCTGGCTATCCCCACAACTGCATTCCTCAGTTGTTCACATGGGTTGTTCAAGAATGTTCTCCCACTAAACCTTCTGCATGGAAGTGTCCTGCTGAGTCCCTTTCCCGTGGAGCCCTAAGACAAGCCTATTCTAATAATTTCTTGATCTAAAAACTTGTCTCATTTCCCTTTGTTTCTTTTTACCCACTGTATGCGTTTGCTTGGACTTCTTTTATAGAGTACTACAGATGTGGGTCTTAAACAACAGAAACTTACACTATCATCGTTCTGGAGGCTGGAATCTGAGATGAAGGTGTGGGCAGGGCTGGTCCCTCCCGAGGCCGCTCTCCTTGGTGTGTAGACGGCCGTCTCCTCCCTGTGTCCTCACAGGGTCGTCCCTCTGCGTGTGTCTGTGTCCTAATCTCCTCTTATGAGGACCCCACTCCTATTAGATTAAGACCCATCCTCATGAACTTATTTTATCTTAATTATCTCTTTAAGACCCTGTCTCCAAATACAATTATATTCTGAGGTCTTAGGGGTTAGGACCTCACCGTAGGAATTCCAGGGAGACACAGGTCATCCCACACTACCTACCAGTGACAGAAAAATCTTATTGAAGTTCCAGCTGTCATCGTCTAGCAGAGAAAGGGCTCCAGTTCGTATTTTAACTCATGTCCCTTGTCATTAAAGCATAAGACCTAAAGAAGTGAAATGAAATTTCAAAGCAGAACGGTAAGGAGAAAAGATAGCTTATGAATTTGCTAACAATTATTTACTGTATGTTTGTATATATGTATGTGTAATGTATATATAATACTTCCCCATTTATGCATAAAATCAATGTAAATCATAAACTAAGTTAGAATGTGTGCCTTTTGTCATGTCAGTGGCATCCAGGTGTTTGGAATTGGTATTCATCCACATAGAAACATTATACCCTTTCCAGGGCTCACATACTCCCTCCCTTCCTCCCTGCTGAGAAGTTGTAAAATAAATTCCAGTTTCATGCCATTCGGTAGAAATCCTCCACACACAGTAGGTTGTTTAAATCAGATCGGGAAGGACAAAAGCCCAACAAACTTAATCTCATTGGAAAACCCACCAAACTAAATCTAATTTGACTTAAACTCCAAGTTTTGAAAATTTCATATATTAAAGCCATGTTTCTCAAAATGTTTTCAGGTGCTCCTAGGTGTAACTAGAAAGACAAATCAGTGTTTTGCAATTAACTAGGTATGGGAACCACCGGTTCAAGCTGTGACTATGAGACATGGTTATTTCCTCTCAAGCGTCCAGATCCATTGCCCCGTGTGACTCTTCACAGATGGGATAGGGAATGTTGTTTCCCCAGCGTCTTTTCCCCACAATGTACCTTATAAGACCAGGTTCCGTGGAGCCCCATTTGGAAAGCCTTGCACTGTGGCTTTTCTTTACGCCTCGCAGTGTAGCGGCTCATCAATGGCTGACTTGCCTTGTTGGATCACACAGGGGTGCACATGTGGAAGATGAAAGCGCCTTGTGTGTAAGAACCCAAGAGAGGTGACAGGACCAACACACTGACGTCCTCAGCAAAACTCTTCTGTACGTGGCTGCAGGACACACGTACCCCTCCTTCTGAGACTATGCTTCACCTCTTCCCAGGGAGCCTCTTCCCCAACTGTGTGCACACCTGCTTGCCCTAGAGATGGGCACTGCAGCCATGTTTCCTGTCCTCTTGATCCAGGCAGAATGGAACGCTAATCAAGGAGCAGAAAGGTCACTGTTTACCCTGTTCCCTGAAATACAGGGCATCAAACAGGAAATGAAATCCATCCGGCCTTCAGCTCAGGAGTTAAAGCTTACTTGGGGATGCGGAATCCAGTCCACATTCCACAATTAGCCAACTGGATAGCCAATAATACATACCAATTTTGCAGCATAACACGAAGGAAAAAAATCAAATACGTGTAACATCAATTTATCTCATTTGTACTGATCAGGACCAGAATTGGAATAAGCGTACATAATTGATGTACTGGAAACCACTCACATTATACTTGCTTGGTGAGGATAAATTTAGATTTTTATTGAAGACTACTAAACATGCCTACTTCCTTCCTCTGATTCACCTGAACTTCTATACCTGAAATTGGCCTCATCAAAGGAAAACTCATCTTGGTATAGCAAATATAAATGCCTTATCTTCTAATTTCAAACATAATCATCTCCCTGCTTGCATACTGATAAGTTAATCAAAGTGAGACATCTGTAACAGTTTATGTCCCTATAAATATTAACAGGTATACCTGATGCTTTATTTTTCAGAAATAAATTTCATGGCTGTATACTTCCCCATGTAGAACTGTCAATGGATAGTTATTTTCCTTTTCATTATGAGTATCTTTCATTTTTACATCTGCCATAGGTGACAAATTTTGTAGAGTCAACGAAAAGATAATTCTTCCTAAAGAATAGGCAGGACAGTAGAGAATTAAAAATGAAAGAACATAAACATAACAGGTAACCACATCTTGCAGTCACATTTCTCAATGTACTTTAGCTTTAAATCTATAAATAGCTTCTTTGCATACCCAAGTCAGGAAACCAATCTATAATTTTGTCTTTTGTCTTGTGTATCATGTCTCAAGTTTAGAGTAGTTGGGCTGGAGAAAATTTGTCATTTTCACATTTAGAAAAGTGTAATAAAAATCTTCTAATGAATTTAGGCGCATCTTTTTTAAAAGTGTTATTTAAAGAATACCATTAAATTGTGAAAGGACTCACCTCCTTGAGTTAAGTTTTGTTTTCATCTGTGTTACATTAATTCTCAAACACGAAATCATTTCCACTTCTTGGTCACTGAGAAGCAAATAATATTAGAATGGTCCTGAGTATCTAATTTTGGTTTGTTACGATAACTTGGTTTTCAAGAATCTTTTAAGCCACAGTCAATCAATCTAGGTGCTCAGAACTTTGTAGGACAAGTTCTTTTCGAGAAACTACCTCCCAAGATTTTTAAAGAGCATGATGTTAAGATATGTTCTGAAATAATTCAACCCAGATTTAATGTGTGCATATATATGCATAAGCAGAAACTTGCCTCTTTGTAAGTGGTAGCGTCTGTTGTAGGGACAGCTAAGGTTTCCTCAAGGACAACTTCAAGCTGGATTAGAATACTTCCATTTTTGTAGTTTAATATTAAGTTGATCTATTTCTGTTAAGATTACTGAAAAAATGTTACTTCATAACTTTATGTATTTCATGGCTTATAGGTTTGTTATATATTCAAGACCAATATTGATTAATATTTCGTCTATCCTCTGTTTCACTGATGGTCTTGATCGACTCTCAAATTTCAGTTTTTTCCACTTTCAAACCCATTATAGTTCTCAAGGTCATAGCGACTGCCATTCACAGATATTTTCAATAAGGTCTTTACCACACCGCTTTCTTACAAAGTCATCATTCGATAAATTTCTTACCATAACTTATCTTTGTGTGTGTCTACATTGCATGTGTTTCCATGAGTAAAACTGTAATCATCAAATCTGTATCTGTAGAAACCATAATTGAGGTATCTATCACCATCGCCATCTATGGTTGCATCTATGTCTATCCATATCTATCTAATCTGTATCTGCAATGAGATGATAAATAACCAAAGTCTTTATAGGTGGTTGTAAATGTTACAGTTGGGAAAGACTTTTCTTTTTTTTCTTTGTAATTGCCTGAGTTTTATGTTTATGTCAAAAAGGTATATATTATTTTGGAATGCATAAGAGAGGAAAGGGAAAAATTCCATTTAAAATGTGATATTAATGCTATAGTAGTGACTCTCCATAAGATATATAAAATAACTTCTGTTTTAGTGCTCTGGAAATAAGGCATGGTCTCTAGCCATTTTGTAAATAGGCTCTCTTAACTTTAAACGAAGAATTGGGAGTAAGAAATGATGATTTCGTACGTATGAGCAATATTGGTAGAAATTTACAACCCAATGTTGTGGCTTTATTTCCAGGAAATAAGAAAAATATATTTGCATTCAAAAGCATGATTTCTTTTTTTTAGGAACTGAGAAACATCTAGAGCAGTGTTTATTTATATATCGATCTTGATGGATAAATCCAAACAATTTAAAATTTGAAACCCAACCATACACAGTTTTACTTTTATACAATACACACATATCCTCAGGTCACTTTCATTCCCTAACTATAGTAAATGAATCATAATCATATTCATGATTATTGCATTATTGTATGTGATTTTAAGAATTTTTGATACATGATCTAATTATTCATGGTTGGCCAAGAGTAGGATATAGGGGCCGTGCTCTGTCTTTGGGATCAGAATTGACTGCAATTTTTATGTTCCAATTGTTCCTTTCTGGTCACTTCCTTTGCACCGTCCCTTACAAGCTACTATTTATAAAGCAGTACAGCAATTCATTTGACAGTCTTGAGTTCCTCTCTCTCTCCCTTTCCTTCTCTTTGCTAAAATTCTTAAAGCTCAATTAGTTCAGTTTTGGTAAAGGTGATAAAAAAAAAAAGAAAAAAAAAAAACCTTGGGCACGGCTAAAAGCAGTAAAGTAAAAGATTTATTTAAAAAGGTCCATTCTGCACCAACCTCCTGGCTAACTAAATGGAATTGTTTCCATAATCACACGGCTTTTCTGCTCTTTGTCTCAGTCACACTAATACGGTTTTATCACCATTAAAAACAAAAAGGACAACGTAATGCCCTCCTGCTGTGGTTGATGAACATGTTGTGGTTGATGAACATGTTGTTTGCATATGTGACCCTTCCTTCCCTCTCCCTCTACACAATTTTAATAGTATCTGTTCTTCTAGTCACCTTTTAGCAGCGTTTATGGCATGTAAATAAGTAACATGATGGAAACTGCATCTCTTGTCCCTTGACCTAGTGACAGCATCTCCTCATGTCTGGTCCTGCTAGCATTCTTCCCTCTGCTTTCTTTCATTTCATACTTGAGAGTCTATTACTGGACACATTTAATTCACAGAAGAAAAAATTAAAACGGCCGTTATGCTCTATGATTTCAAATTGGTGAAAACTTTGGAAGTCTGCTTGGACAGCAAATCTCGTATTTGGGCTATGTTCTAGCTTAAGCTATGTTACCAGATTTTTCTAACTTATAATAGATTCTTTTTTAAAAATTCATTTTACTCAGATAGAGTTAATTTACAATGTTGTGTTAATTTCTGTTGTACATCAATGTGATTCAGTTGTACATATATATATATATATATATATATATATATATATATATATATATATACACATTCTTTTCCCTATTTTTTTTCCATTACGGTTTATCACAGGATAACAAATTCTTATATATTCTGGTTATGCTTCTTAACCAGCTGCTAACGTCTTTGAAAACACACTAGGATGCAGGAGAGTTATCAAACATGGTTTCTCTCATCTGCACTAACCAGAAGCCAATATGTCTCTTTATGGCTACATTTGAAGCCACTTCACTCTTAAGTGAATCTAAAATCTGACATTTCCCACTATAAGCTCAGTTTAGTAATTTTCTGTGGATTTGGAATTGCAGTGTATGTCTTAATTCACTATGGACATATTTAACATATTAATTTTTCTTTAATTCCAGGATTTTAACATTTATTTTAAAATTAGATGACTCCATTGCAAGAACTGTTATATATTTATATAGAAACCACACTTTTGTGGTACTGTCCTTGAAAACAGCATTTTTTTAAAGAGTATTTGATAAATACATGTTTTTTGAATGACTGAATAGAGAAGTAATAAATAAAGAAGATCTTGGTGCATGTTTAAATAATCGTTATCAGAGAAACCGTTAAATGTTAAATCTGTTTTACATGCGTACATAAAACTCATGAAAAACTATATATATTGTATAATTCTTATCCTTTTGGACAGGAATATATATACATATGTGCATATTTGTTGTATGTATATTTATTTGTATATATACACATATATGTGTATATATGTATAGACACCCAGTTATATGTATGTAATCATATATATCATTGTGTATGTTGTTGTATTATGTACATTCTTATGTGTATAACCTACGTATGTCCACACAGGAATGTACACATTGTATATTTTGCATATCTGCAGACATACGTAATTTTTTCCTTTTAATTTTCCTCTGTGTTGGTCCACCCACACAAATGATGGAGAGAGCCATTCTCATATGTTCTCAACATTTCACTTAGATTGTCAGAAAAATGAGTATTTAAATAGGAGACTATTAACTCAATCGTTTAAGCAGAAAATGTTCCAACAATCATCCAAAAATAACTTTCCTCATACCACTTTCTTTTTCATTCCAGGAAGCGGGGGTTTGTAGACCATGATGTTTTCCTGGAAATTATGACATTTGCAGATACGTACCAGTCAGCTGAAGGTTAGCACAAAGACTTATTAGGCTTTTGTAGTTGGCAGGTGACTCACTCAATATGGACTTCATTTTTCTCACCTATTGTCTCAATTTATTTTAGAAAGAAAGTGAAGGAAAATGGAAATTTTATACTTAATTAAAAAGACAATTTTGATTTTTCACAGTTGAAACTGGCATGAGAAACAGCATTCACTTACAAAGAGAACAAGAGAGAGGCAAAGGGAATTCATAAAAGCCAATTTTGTATGTTTCAGTGAAGTTTTTTTAGCCCATGTTTGTTTCCTTCTGTTTTTGATAACCTTTAAAGATAATGTTTGAATGGCTTCTACAGTAACAGGTTACTAAAAATTAGATTCCACGAAAAAAAAAAGCAAGAACGCTAACATTTGAAATATTAGGTATTCTCTTTTTAGTTCTTTGTTGGTTGTTTGGTTGTTTGGTTTTCTCTTTCTTAGGGCCCTGGAAAGAAATTGTTCACCCTGGAGCTAATAAATTATCAAAAAAAAGAGCCTGTCCATTTTTTAAATTCTGGTCATTTAAGGGGTCTGATTCAGTGTGGCTGCTCTAAGGATGATAGAGTTGGAGCTTTTATTAATTTCATTGTCGCAGTGCTTTCCCTGTAGGCCACCTACAGAACACTTAACAGAAGGTCCTGAATTGTAGGAGACAGCCAAATGAATTTGGACAGAGTCTCATTTGCTCTCCAACTGGACAAGCAGTTAATGGCTGGGGTTAAAAAAAAAAAGAAAAAAAAAGTGAAGCTAAAAGGAAACATTTGCTAATAGACAGCAGAACACGTTTAAAGGGGATAGTTTGTAATTAAATGCCTTTCATTTGTTGTAGAGGGCTAATGTCTCCTGGAGCTTGACTTCAAAATGGATCACTTCTCCTCATACCAGAAAATATTTCTTCTGCACAAATGTTTAAGGAGATAATGTGAATTTCCTGAGACATGCAAAGACTATCCTTCAACAAATGGGTGTCAAAAGCATAAACAGTTCACAGTTCATAAACGTGTGAAAATAGAATTGCTCGTCCATTTATAGATAATTACAGTATCATATATTTCTACTGATCTTCCCAATGGGCTATCTGAAACAATAATAAGACATTATTTTTGTTATGTTTTGGATCCCGATCCAAGGTCATTCTCTTACCAACCCTTTTTTTCCAAGACTGAGAGACCCTCCCACCCCACCCCCAGATCACAAAGAGACTTCTGTGGAGCCCTTTTAAGACTGTTGTATGAACTGTAATCATCTTTGCATGAACACTCATTCTGTAGGCTACCATGTTGTCAAGACACAGTGCATGAAACAACATGACAGGTTCTGACAAACAATCGTTAAGGAAATGCCTGGGACTTGCTGACTCCTCAACATAAGCAAATATTCAGTTTCAAAGCTTTAATTGACTTAAAGTAAAATGTTTTCTAGGGCTTCCCTGGTGGCGCAGTGCTTGAGACACCGCTTGCCAATTCGGCGGACACGGGTTCGTGCCCCGGTCCGGGAAGATCCTACATGCCGCGGAGCGGCTGGGCCCGTGAGCCATGGCCGCTGAGCCTGCGCGTCCAGAGCCTGTGCTCCGCAACGGGAGAGGCCACAACAGTGAGAGGCCCGCGTACCACAAAAAATTAATAATAATAAATAAATGAAATGATTCCTACTTTTGTTTAAAGTTATAATTACCCAAACGGCTTCTATGATTTAAAGAAAAACGCAATGAACAGCATGGTGACTATCATTAATAGTATTGCACATATACTTGTCATTTGCTTAGAGCGTAGATGTTAAGTGTTCTTATCTCATACACACACACGCATACAGACACACACACGCATACACGGTAACTATGTGAGGAGATGTTAATTCACTTTAATTAATTTTAATTAGTCTTTGACTAATCCTTCCTGACAGCTTCTGTAACCTGGGAGAGTTCATTGACCCACATTGATAGAAGCTCAATCCAGTTGCAATAGAAATACCTCTTCTCCAGGATTTGATATATTGTCAACTCGAGAAAGATCCTTGAAAATAATTTTTAAAGATAACTTTTTTTTTAATGGTTCATATTTCCTCCCCGGTGCCTAAGGTTGCTTCCATTATTCAAACTGCAACCGTTTCACTTAAAATTCTTAAAACTATTTTAATGGTCTGTCTCACTGGTCAAACTTCTTATAACCATTGTATCTATCATTCTCTCTCTATATATATATATATTTTTTTAATTAATTAATTAATTTGTTTATTTTTGGCTGGCTTGGGTCTTGGTTGCTGCTCACGGGCTTTCTCTAGCTGCAGTGAGCGGGGGCTACTCTTCATTGCGGTGCAGGGGCTTCTGACTGCGGTGGCTTCTCTTGTGGCGGAGCACGGGGCTCTAGGCCCACGGGCTTCACTAGTTGTGGCACGTGGGCTTCAGTCGTTGTGGCTCGCAGGCTCTAGAGCGCAGGCTCAGTAGTTGTGGCGCACGGGCTTAGTGGCTCCGCGGCATGTGGAATCTTCCTTTACCAGGGCTCGAACCCGCGTCCCTGCATTGGCAGGCGGATTCTTAACCATTGCGCCACCAGGGAAGGCCCTGTCGTCATTATATTTAATAACAGCTGTAGAAACCTTGCTTTCATTCTATAAGAAGTCCATTTATATTGCAAATAGTTTGAATAATGTCCCTTCCCATCACCCTTATACCCCAAGGGAAAAGGGGTTGTATAATTAACACATGAATCAGCGTCTGTCCACACAATAATATCTACTTAAATCAGCAGAGCTTCATTGTCTTTAGTAAGTGGTGGTGTTTTTGGCTGCATTTCTCCTGTGACCTATTGCCTCCTATCCTTAATCAGCTCTTGATGTCATTTTCGTTGGGTGCAAACAAATTCACTCAGAGCTCAGAGTTATGGAGAGTACAAGAGACACGTGTTCCCATAGACTTTACCGGCAAAATATATTTGGGGAATAAGATGGCACAGAGACACCTAAATGAAACTCCGGATTTTTTTTTTTTTCAAGTAGTTTGGATTTGATGTGAAGCAAACAATGAAATAGTTCAGAATGCTAAATTTCAAAATGTTTTTACGGATTTCCACTTTAAGAGCAGAACAATTGAAAGAATGATGTTCAGACAATAGGCATAGGTTCAGAAAAGGGAATTCAGGGGTGGAGCCCCATATCGTTAATGAGGTGACAGCAGCAATGGTGATGAATGGTGACACAGAAGACAAATTCTGTTCTGCCCCAATTAATGACTTAAACTGTTCTTGTTTTTCTTGCACAAAACAATGTGTTTTGAAATATTTGTTCTATCTGAGAAATACTTTATGAAGCAAAGAATTCTGCAGTACCATACTCATCTCAAGGGATGTGTAGTCTATTTACAAAAGAAACTAGAAAATTATATTATAAAATATTTTAAGGGAGATAAAGAATACAAAGGATGCACACATTACGAAGAGCCAAAAAGTAAAGAAGAAGAAAGTATTTGGATTAAACATGAAAGGATGGATAGTCTGTCCTCAGGCAGAGATGTGGGTGTTTCTCTTCCTTTCCAACACATATGTATAGCATATGGCTCCATCCTGTTTTAGTGATTTTAAAAAATACATTTTTTGCCAACAGTCTTTATTAGATTAATGAAAGTTTCTTCCATCACTACTTGGCTAAAAGTCATGTTTTTAAAAAAATCATAAAGGTCTGTTGAATTTTATCATTAATTTCTCAATTCATAGAAATGACCATTGTCTTCATTTTCCCTCTTAGTGACGCTCGTTGAATGCTTTTTAAAGGTAAATCAATCTTTCAAATGGCGATGATAGTTTAGCTTGTATCAGACGTTTCATTCAACCTCTAAGAACTGTAAACAAAACACAGTCAACCCTTTGAAGTGACTGAGGAATGAACCAAAGCACATCAAGTCTGGCCAGGTATTGTCTCTTGAAATAAGGGAACACACTGGGTATATTACACATGTATTTGCAACCACAAATATCATCTTAAAAGCTACAGATAGGGCTTCCCTGGTGGTGCAGTGGTTGAGAGTCCGCCTGCCGATGCAGGGGACACGGGTTCGTGCCCCGGTCCGGGAAGATCCCACATGCCGTGGAGCGGCTGGGCCCGTGAGCCATGGCCGCTGAGCCTGCGCGTCCAGAGCCTGTGCTCCACAACGGGAGAGGCCACAGCAGTGAGAGGCCCGCGTACCGCAAAAAAAAAAAAAAAAAAAAAAAAAAAAAAAAAAAAAAAAAAAGCTAGAGATAAACAACAGTAGACAAATTAAAATAAAACCTTCAACATTACTCGACTAACCAGATACATGTGAGGTGGGTGTCTACAGGGTAATGAAGTCCAAGGGACAGGAGAACAGAATCAACAGGCAAATAGAAACCTGAAAAATGCCAGGCTCAAACCCACCCATGCAATTAACTTCATTAAAAATAAATGAACTCAACACTCTGATAAGTTAGAAGGCAGAAATTGTCATTTTGGATTTAAAAAGGGAGACTCAGCTACATGTATTCTAATAGCAGTGCATGGCATCTTTTGCTGCACAGAATCTCTTTCCGAGGGGTCTTAGGAAGTTGTTGGTAGGTTGCTCTATTTCATTGCTTAGTAGAACACCATTATGCAAATATACCATCATTTTTTGATCCATTTTCTGTATGATGGGCATCTGGGGATATTTCCAGTTGGGGGCTGTTGTGGCATTCATGAACAAGTGTTTTTGTGGACATGGCTTGAATCATCTTGGGTAAATACCTAGGAGGGAAACTGCTGAGTTAAGAGATGCACTTAGATATTTAACAGAAGAAGGAAGGAATTTGCCAACGTGGCTGAACTGGTTTACATCCTCACCCGCAGGGCCTGACAGCTAAACAGCCTCCCTTTTAAGAACCCTGTAGGCTCTATAAGGAGAAACACTGAGGAAGGGAGACATTGGCTGTCTTTCCAAGTGCCTCTATTGGCAAACTTCTCAGAGCCAGTCTCAGTGAACTTGGTACATGCACAGTGGTTGAGAGTCCGCCTGCCGATGCAGGGGACGCGGGTTCGTGCCCCGGTCCGGGAGGATCCCACATGCCGCGGAGCGGCTGGGCCCGTGAGCCATGGCCGCTGAGCCTGCGCGTCCGGAGCCTGTGCTCCGCAACGGGAGAGGCCACAACAGTGAGAGGCCCGCGAACCGCAAAAAAAAACAAAAAAAAAAACCCCAAAGCCCATCAAAGGATGAACGGACAAACAAAATGCCGTCCATCCACACTGCGGACTAATAAGTCTTTATTTTATGTATTTATTTATTTTGACTTTAAAAACTTTCTTCTTTAATCAAAGTCACGGAACCTCAACAGGGCGCAGTTTGCAGGAGCTCCTTTCCGGGAACTTGGAGTCTCAGCCGCGTCTAGTTCCACAACTCTGGATGGGACCGAGGGCCCCGCCCCTGGGCCTGCGCGCATGTCCGCCGGAGCCTCGTGAACGTGCCGGGCGTGGAGCGTCGTCCCGCCTGCGCAGGAGGACGCTTCCCGCGCGCGACCCCCATCACCTGTTCCCGCCCTGCGCGCGCTGCCCGCGCTCGCGCCGCCCCGCGGCTTCGTCCTGGCCCGTCAGCCTCCCGGCCGGCCTTCTCGGAGGCGCCCTGGACGCCTGTCCTCCCGGCTCCTCGCCTGGTGCCTCCCGAAGGGACCCTCTCGTCGCTTCCACGCTCAGCATCTCTGCTTGCTGTGCGTCGGGCCAAACAAACTTGGTTTGCTGACCCATTGAGAAGCCAGCGGGAGGGAATCCAGAGGGACCTTTGCCCGAGGGTCGTGGCCCCCCCGGGGGAGCACGGAGAGCTGCTGCGTGAGCAGCAGGGGCCTCGGGCCCCTTGGTTCCAGCACCGGCCCCGCATCCCTTCAGGGGCCACCGACCGCCTGCGCTTGCTTTGGTCTCCCAGGGAACAAGCGGCTTTCGGGTTCCTGTAGGAAGACGCTTCGGGTGAGTCATCTTGTTACACCAGCGCACCTGGCTCTAGATTGTTTTGCAGTTTTATGCGGGTCGTGGCTGGCGGCCCAGCGGGCGGGGTTTTGGAGATGAGAGAAGAGGTTTCAGCTGCTGAGGTCCTCGTTCCTGGGGGAGAGGCCAGGCTCTGCTTTCTGGTCTTGTTTTGGTCTCATGTGTCCCTGATCCTTATATCTGGTTGTGTTGTTAAGAACAGGCTATTGGGGCCTGAGGTGTTTGGTGACCGCAGCGGGGACCCTTGCTGTGACCACTTGGAAGCAAAGCCCCTTCAGAATGGGAGATGGTAAATCACCTTCCTCTTGTGATTCCGTTTAGGCTGCATCTTCCAGAACTGAGTGACGTTGAGTCATGAATCTATAGGAAAGGGAAGGATTGTTTTTTCTCCCTCCCTCCTAACACTGCATGGCCACACTACCCTTTAGACTCCAGAGGGAAAAGGCCTGAAAATAGATCCTTAAGTTATAGTACAACTTTGCAACTAGATTTATTTTGTAAACGAGAAGAAAAACGGGCTGAAATACTTGATGGACAGCCTCTGATGTTATCACATCAGAATAAACCAGTGCCCGTGAGGTGTGAAGTTAGGATCCAGCAGGGAACGCAAGGGAGCCTGTTTTTCTTAATCCTCATGAAAATACAGGTGACACACCTGACACTCAGACTCTGTCCAGGGCCCTGCGTTGTCACCTCCTGGCTGATCCCGGTGCCTTGTTTCCTGACCCCCGAGCCCGAGGTGGAAAGGCGGGGGGCAGGGAGGTCTCACCCCAGGAAAGCCTCCTTTGGGGAAACAATTTTTTTTTTTTTTCCAGGAAGAGAAGTAGACGCCATCCTCCCAGAGCGTAGGGTTCTCTGCAGTGTCCCGGGCCAGCTGAGGAGGAAGGTGCCCCCAGGCTCTAGGGTCAGGACGGCTGGAGCTGACCTGACCTGGTGCTCACTGCTGGGCAGGCGGGCGCGCACCCCCTGGTCAGTGCTTGCTGAGGGTGACCTCGGCATTGTGCCTTGCAGATACTGCGTTTTTCACAGATGGACACTTAGTGGCAACCCTGCGTCCAGCAATTCTGGTGCCCATTTTCCCACGGCGTTGCCTTACTTTCTCACCTGGTAGTCATTCTTGGAATATTTCAGACGTTCACTATTTGATCTGTGATGAGTGGTCTCACTGCTCTGGCTTGCAGAAAGTTCAGGTGCTGGTTCGCATTTTTTAGCAATAGAGTATTAAGGTGTGTACATTGTTTGGACCTCCGTCTACACCCGTAACAGACTGAAGCACAGTGTCAGCAACCTCTGTGTGCACTAGGACGGCACACAGTTCGTGTGACTCGCGTTATTGTGATGGAGTGATTTTGACAGACGTGAACCCAAGATCTCAGCGAAGTTTGCCTCTCACACGCCCCTGAGGGGATCCTGGGGCGTTCTGGGGGCAGGACTGGGTGTCCAGGATCACTGCGGGGCCCCCCAGCACTGTGGAGAAGGGACAGCCTGGACCAGTGTGACAAGTGGGCTGGAGCAGCGGAGGGTCACAGTCTCTCCCGGACCAGACTCTGGCCGGGCTCCTCTGAGCAGTTCCCAACTAGGCGCTGCCTCTGGGCTTCAGCGTCTGTCTTTTCATTTTCCCATTTTAGCAAGATTCCTGCCGAGTCAGTTCAGTTGAGCGACAGCTCCCCAGGGTCAACATCAGACCGCCCTCGATAACTGATCAGAGTCTTCACCCCGCTTCCTCCCTTGAGTGAGGTCTGAGCCCCGGGCCTGTCATCCGCACGAAACCTGTAGCTGGGGTTACTGGGGTCATTCTGCTATGGTCTGAATGTCTGCGTCCCCCCAAAACTCATGTCGGATCCTCAAGTCCAGTGTGATGCTGTTGGGGGCCTTTGGGAGGTGATGAGGTCATGAGGGTGCCCCCCCCATGAATGGGATTAGCGCCCTTAAAATGAGACCCCAGAGAGCCCCCAGCCGCTCCCCCATGTGAGGACACAGGCAGAGAGGTCTGTGATCCAGAAAGAGGGGCCTCACCAGACAGCACATCGTCTGGTTCTGGTTCGTGGGCAGAGCCACATGTTCTAGTGGCAGACACTGTCTTCATTCTTGCTGTAAAATGACAGCGTTTGTAATGACCTGGATGCATTCGTGAATGGTAGCTGGTTCTGCTGGGTTCACATTTCCCACTCCAGACTTCAGTTAGCTGACCCCACCCACATGTTCGTGAGCTGTTTATGCTGACTTTATATCCTGCAACCTGACTGCAGTCCTTTATTAGTTCTTCAAATATTTTGTCAAGTCTTTGGGATTTTCTAGTTAAACAGTAATGTCATCTGCACACAGAGACAGCTTTATTTCTTTCTCTTCAAATTGTAAACACTTTATTTCCTTGATTTATTATATTGTTCTAGGTAGGTTTCTAGCATGATGTTGAATAGGACACCTTTGCCCTGTTCCTGATCTTAGGCTAAAATCATGCACTTTCTCAATATTGAATATGATGTTAGATGTAGACATTTTAGAGATGTTTACTATCAAGTTGAAAATTCCCTCTCTGTGAATAGTTTACTGGGGTTTTTTTCATGAATTTTTACTTTTTTTCAAGTCCTTTTTTTCTGCATCAGTGATATGATTATATGATTTTCTTCTGCTGCTGATGTGATGGGTTATTTTGATGGAATTTTGGATGTTAATCACCCTCGCATACCTGAAATACATCCCCTTTGGTCATGATGTATAAATCTATCTATCAATACACATATATACATATATATACACACACAGATATATAAATCTTGTAATTATTATGCTGAGGGTATTTGCATCTATAGTTATGAGAAATATTAATCTGTAGTTTTCCTTTGTTATAATTTCTTTATGTACTTTTTGTATTGGGGTGAAGCTTGACACAATAAGTTAGGAAGTGATTCTTCTCCTTCATTTTATGGAAAAGCTTATGGATCATCAGCATCTTTTATCCATTAAATGTTTAGTAGAATTCACCATGAACCTATTGGGGCCTACAGCTTTCTGTTTTTGGAAAGTTTATTAATTGTTCATTTGACTTAATACTGATAGGCCCATTCAGATTTTATACTTCGTCTTGTATAAGTTTTGGTAGTTTGTGTCTTTCAGGAAGTTGGTCCAGTTCATCTATGTTCACCAAATCTGTGAGCATAGAGGTGTTTGTAGTGTTTCTTAATACGATTGTATTATTATCAATATTCTTATTATTGTTACTCTTGGTTTGGCCTTCCAGAGTGCATTGTAATAGGAAGTAAAATCACCAAGACTGTTGTGTGAGGGTTTATGATAACATGGCTGGTCGTGGTGCTATAATTAATATTTACGAGTTTCAGATTCCACTTCGGTCTCTGGGCTTTGGGCTTCCCTAATGCCTCATCCTCAGAGAGAATCTGCATCTTGCAGTTCTTTCTGTGGGATCCACTGTTTTTATATTGGACTCTTACGGGTGTGATGTTGAGGTATGGGGAAGGGAATGCATTTTATAACAGTATGACCAAATCAGTGTTCGTGTGGGCTTGTATCTTTGGACTGAGACCTTCACAAGTGTCTCTCCAGTGAAATATGAAGTGTGGAGTATGAAGAATGACCTTCCTTCATCTGGGTTAAGAACCTGGCAAAAATTTTTTTTTTCCTGGAGAGTAAGCTTTTGTCATGGGAAATGCAATGGACATATTTCATGATAGTTTCTCTTCCTCAGTCTTGATAGACGGGCAAGCGGCTGTTTCTTGGTCCTCGCTGTGAAAACCTGGTAGGGTTCCTGGGGACACAATCTATAAAGATGTATGGTCACCTGACTGTAGTTACCAGGATGGTTTCCTTCTCCAAGTCCACACTCCATCTCCAGGAATTGGACAAAATTAGCATTTACTCCGAGCTACCCTGTGATGACTCGGGAAGCTTGTGTTTCAGGTGGGCAAGTCTCATCTGTGACTCTGTACACATCTGTCCCTCCAAAATTTGATGAGTCTGTTTGCCCTTAGACCTCAGTTCTCTAATGTGTCCAAGAAAAGCTGATCCTTTTCAGCGTGCTCATTTTCTTCTTCGAGAGACCTGAGTGATGACTTACAAACTTTACGTGTCTGGCTAATACGAAAACTCCTAGAAGTTTGTTTGATATGTGTCTTCCAAAAATAAATATACTTTTCTCAGATTTAGCAATGTTAAATTATAGTTTCCCACTAGCATACCTATATGCCACTCTCATCTACTTTTCCCTCTCGTTAACAGAAGGACGTTGACACCTCACATTTTTCTGTTTGGTTGCCCACCTTCATAGATACATAGTTTTTAAAATTTTTGATTGCTAATTGTTACTGGCAGAGAGGTGAGTCCAATACAAGCCATTCTGCCATCACCATAAGCAGAATGTCTTGCCATATAACTAGTCTTACAAATTTTACACTTAAAGTCATTATACGGAATTTGGAGCAAAGACGAACTAGATCTGAAAATGTATAAAATTAATCATCCTCATTGAAATGTAAATTAATTTAAATTACTTTAAAATTTAATTTTTAAATTAATTTGGAAAACATCACATTATCTAACTTGACTCTGGCTGTAGCCCCCATAATGGATATCTAAGTTCTCGGCATTTGAAATATTTAATAGATTATAAGTTCATTTTGACTTCCTCTTCTTAAGTCTTAATAGTAGGTTAAATAAAAACCTGACACAGATACACTTTGATGTAAGCAGCACAGAGGGGAGTTACAGAATGTTTGTATTTCTCCAAATATTTCCGTTTCCCTTTTCAGTCACTACTCCCACTCACCCAGCAGCAGGCAAACAAACCCTGATCTAATTTTTTCACTCCAGGTCAGATTCATGTTTCTCTGATTTCATATAAATGGATCATACATTGTGTTCGCGTTTGTTTCTGGCACTCTTCGTGCAGCATAAAGCTTTAGAGATTCTTGAATGTAGTTTTGTGGTTCAGGAGATGTCCTACTATTAGAAGAGTTTTAGGTTTACAGAAAAGTTGAGCAGAAAGTGTGTAGAGTCCCTGTACACACCCTCTCCTCCTGACATTTTATCAGCATCTCGCGTTAGTGGTGTGCGTTTGATACAATTGATGAACCCATATAGATACACCCTTGAAAATCCTCAGTTTACATTAGGATTCACACTTTGTGTTGTACAGTGTTTGGGCTGTTGAAAATGTTCCCTCCCCTGAACCCGTAGCAACCACTGATTTTCTTTTCTTTTCTTTCTTTTTTTTTTTTTTTATTACTCTGCCTGCTTATCCAGAATGTCATAGAGTCGGAATCATACAGTGTGTAGTCTTTTCAGATGGGCTTCTTGCACTGAGTGATATGCATTTGATTCCTCCATACCTTTTTTAAAAATTTTATTGTATTTTTATAACCTCCATATCTTTTTATAACTTGATAGCTTATTTATTTTTTAACATTGAATAATATTCCATTGTGCAGATGGACCACACAGTTTATTAATCCATTCACCTACTAAAGGACATTTTTTTAAAAATTGAGGTATAGTTGATTTACAATATCGTGTTAGTTTCAGGTGTGCTGCAGAGTGATTCCGTTACATACATATGCGCTATACAGTAAATCCTTAGTAGTAGTAGTTTATATCTGTTAATCCCAAACTCCTAATTTATCCCTCCCCGTCCTCCCCTTTGTTAACCGTAAGTTTGTTTTCTATGTCTGTGAGTCTGTTTCTGTTTTGTAGATAAGTTCATTTGTATTATATTTTAGATTCCACATATAAGTGAAATAATACAATATTTGTCTTTCTCTGTGTGACTTACTTCACTTAGTATGAACATCTCTAGGTCCATCCATGTTGCTGCAAACGGCAAGATTTCTTTTTTTTTTTTTTCCCGGTACGCGGGCCTTTCACTGTCGTGGCCTCTCCCGTTGTGGAGCACAGGCTCCGGACGCGCAGGCTCAGCGGCCATGGCTCACGGGCCCAGCCGCTCCGCGGCATGTGGGATCTTCCCAGACCGGGGCACGAACCCGTGTCCCCTGCATCGGCAGGCGGACTCTCAACCACTGCGCCACCAGGGAAGCCCAAGATTTCTTTTTTATGGCTGAATAATATTCCACTGTGTATATGTACCACATCTTCTTAAAGCAATACTGAAGGACATCTGGATGGCTTCCAAGTTTTCACAATTATGAATAAAGCTGCTTTAATCATTCATGTGCAGGTTATTGTATAGGCAGAATTTTTCAATTTATTTAGGTAAATACCAAGGATGATTCATTGTTGGATTGTATGTTCATTTTTGTAAGAAACTATCTGTCTTGCAAAGTGGCTGCACCATTTTGCATTCCTATCAGCAGTGAGTGAGCGTTTCTTTTACTGCACTTGCTTATCAGCATTTGGTGTTGTCAGTGTTTGTTTTCTAGCGATTCTAATATGTGTGTACTGGTCTCTCCTTGTTTTATTTGCATTTCCCTAATGACCTATGATGTTAAACACCCTTTTATGTGCTTATTTAACCTGAATATATCTTCTTTGGATCTGTCTGTTCAGATCTTTTGCTGACTTTGCAATTGGGTATTGTTTTTATATTTTTAAGCTTCAATTGTTTTATGTATATTTAAGTACAATTCCTTTATTAGATATGTGCTTTGAAAATACTTTCAGTCTGTGTCTTGTTTATCCGTTGTCTTAATAGTACCTCTTGCAGAGCAGAAGTTTTTAATTTTTAATGAAGTTCAGTGTAACTTTTTTTCTTTTATAAATTGGGCTTTTGGTGTAATATCTAAAAATTTACCACCAAATCCAAGATCATCTAGATTTTCTCCGGAATCTTGATAATTCACTTCATCAGTTTTTTCATTAAGTTTAGAAATAATTTCTATTTTTGGC
The DNA here is from genome assembly GCF_949752795.1 of Hyperoodon ampullatus. Taxonomy (NCBI): domain Eukaryota; kingdom Metazoa; phylum Chordata; class Mammalia; order Artiodactyla; family Ziphiidae; genus Hyperoodon; species Hyperoodon ampullatus. The sequence continues at coordinate 3,160,890 of NC_136913.1, read as the reverse complement.
ATACACATATTACATATTTTGCTAATTCTATCCTGAATATTTCGTTTCCCACTGCTTTTAAGCATTTCATTTTGTTTTAATTTTCTTTTTTTTTTATAGTAGAAATCAGGCATTTATTTATTCAGTTTGTATTCCATGTGTGGTTTTTTTGAATTTTATTGTCTTTTTTTAAATACAACAGGTTCAGGCTTCCCTGGTGGCACAGTGGTTGAGAGTCCGCCTGCCGATGCAGGGGACACGGGTTCGTGCCCCGGTCCGGGAAGATCCCACATGCCGCGGAGCGGCTGGGCCCATGAGCCATGGCCGCTGAGCCTGCGCATCCGGAGCCTGTGCTCCACAACAGGAGAGGCCACAACAGTGAGAGGCCCGCGTACCGCAAAAAAAATAATAATAATAAATAAATAGATAAATACAACAGGTTCTTACTAGTTATCCATTTTATACATATTAGTGTATATATGTCAATCCCAATCTCCCAGTTCATCACACTACCACCCACCGGCCACCGCTTTCTCCCCTTGGTGTCCATATGCTTGTTCTCTACATCTCTGTCTCTATTTCTGCCTTACAAACTGGTTCATCTGTACCATTTTTCTAGATTCCACATATATGCATTAATACACGATACTTGCTTTTCTCTTTCTGACTTACTTCACTCTGTATGACAGTCTCTAGGTCCATCCATGTTGCTACAGATGACCCAATTTTGTTCCTTTTTTGGCTGAGTAATATTCCATTGTACACATGTACCACATCTTCTTTATCCATTCGTCTGTTGACAGGCATTTGGGTTGTTTCCATGACCTGGCTATTGCAAACAGTGCTGCAATGAAGACTGGGGTGCATGTGTCTTTTTGAATTAAGGTTTTCTCTGTGTATATGCCCAGTAGTGGGATTGCTGGGTCATATGGTAATTCTATTTTTAGTTTTTTAAGGACCCTCCATACTGTTCTCCATAGTGGCTGTACCAATTTACATTCCCACCAATAGTGCAAGAGGGTTCCCTTTTCTCCACACCATTTGTTGTTCGTAGATTTTCTGATGATGGCCATTCTGACTGGTGTGAGGTGATACTTCATTGTAGTTTTGATTTGCGTTTCTCTAATAATTAGTGATGTTGAGCAGCTTATCATGTGCCTCTTGGCCACCTGCATGTCTTCTTTGGAGAAATGTCTGTTTAGATCTTCTCAAGATCTAAATAGACATTTAGATCAAGCCCATTTTTTGATTGGGTTGTTTGTTTTTTTAGTATTGAGCTGCATGAGCTGTTTATATATTTTGGAGATTAATCTTTTGTCTGTTGATTTATTTGCAAATATTTTCTCCCATTCTGAGGGTTGTCTTTTTGTCTTGTTTATAGTTTCCTTTGCAAAAGCTTTTAAGTTTCATTAGGTCCCATTTGTTTATTTTTGTTTTTATTTCCATTTCTCCAGGAGGTGGGTCAAAAAAGATCTTGCTGTGATTTATGTCAGAGTGTTCTTCCTATGTTTTCCGCTAAGAGTTTTATAGTGCCTGGTTTTAAATTTAGGTCCTAAATGCATTTTGAGTTTATTTTTGTGTATGGTATTAAGGAGTGTTCTAATTTCATTCTTTTACATGTAGCTGTCCATTTTTTCCAGCACCCCTTATTGAAGAGACTGTCTTTTCTCCATTGTATATCTTTGTCTCCTTTGTCAAAAATAAGGTGACCATATATGTGTGGGTTTATCCTGGGCTTTCTATCCTGTTCCATTGATCTATATTTCTGTTTTGTTCCGGTACCATACTGCCTTGATTACTGTAGCTTTGTGGTATAGTCTGAAGTCAGGGAGTCTAATTCCTCCAGCTCTGTTTTTTTCCCTCAAGATTGCTTTGGCTATTCGGGGTCTTTTGTGTCTCCATACAACCTTTAAAAGTTTTTGTTCTAGTTCTGTAAAAAATACCTTTGGTAATTTGATAGGGATTGCATTGAATCTGTAGGTTGCTTTGGGTAGTATAGTCATTTTCATAATAATGATTCTTCCAATCCAAGAACATGGTACATCTCTCCATCTGTTTGTGTCGTCTTTGATTTCTGTCTTCAGTGCCTTACAGTTTTCTGAGCACAGGTCTTTTACATCCTTAGGTAGGTTTATTCCTAGCTATTTTATTCTTTTTGTTGCAATGGTGAATGGGAGTGCTTCCTTAATTTCTCTTTCTGATCTTTCCTTGTTAGTATATAGGAATGCAATAGATTTCCGTGCATTAATTTTGTATCCTGTGATTTTACCAAATTGATTGATGAGCTCTGGTAGTTTTTTGGTTGCATCTTTAGGATTCTCTATGTGTAGTATCATGTCATCTGCAAACAGTGACAGCTTTACTTCTTCTTTTCCAATTTGTATTCCGTTTATTTCTGTTTTCTTCTCTGATTGCCATGACCAGGACTTCCAAAACTATGTTGAATAATAGTGGCAAGAGTCGACATCCTTGTCTTGTTCCTGATCTTAGAGGAAATGCTTTCAGTTTTTCACCTCCTCTTATAAGGACACCACTCAGATTAGAGTAGGACCCATCCAATGGCCTCATTGTACCTTATCACCTCTTTAAAGGCTGCATCTCCAAATATGGTCACATTCTGGTGTATTGGGCATTAGGGCTTCAACCTAGGAAATTTGCGGGGGGACATATTTCAACACATAACACTAATTTCCTCCTGGATCCAGGTCTGTATATTACATACTTACACTCTCTCTTATACTACCTATGTAGAAACCTTTATGACTAGTCTGTGTGTCTTTATTTCTTAATGAGCGTTCAAGTTACCATGCTCAGCTGTAGACTTCTTTTAGTCTATCTTCTGAGGCAAGTATGCTAGTCCTCAATTCTCTACGCCTTTATCTCTGAAGGCATTTATTTGGCCTCTTTGTTTGAAGAACAGTTTTGTTGGATACAGGGTTTTTGCTGGGTAGCCTTTTTTTCTCTCTTTTAGCACTTTGAATATGCCATCCCACTGTTTTCTAGACCCCATCACATCTGATAAACACTAAGCTGTTAATCATTTTGAGGTTCCTTTACTTGGTGGGTCATTTTTCTCTTGCCAATTTCAAGATGTTCTCTTTATCTTTGGCTTTTGGCAAATTTCCTATGCCGTATCTAGATGTGAATGTCCTTATGTTTGTTCTATTTGGAGTTTCTTGAGCATTTTGGAATATAGATTAGTTTTTTGTTGTTGTTTGTTTGTTTTCTCATTGAATTTGGGAAGTGTTCACCCAATACATTTTCAAATTAAATTTGTGCTTTTTCTCTCTCTTTCCTTTCTACGACTCCATTAGATATATGTTGATATTCTTAATGGAATTCCATAAGTCTGTGAGGTTCTGTTCATTTTTCCTCATTTTTTATTCTTATTCTTCCTCAGCATGATCATAACTACTGACCTAGCTTCTGATTCACTGATTCATTCTTCTTTCAGGTCAAATCTACCGCTTAGTCATGCTAGTAAAATTTTCATTTATTTTATAACTTTCAACTCCAGATTTTCAATTTCTTTCTTTTTTTTAAAGGAAGTTTTATCTCTTTATCAGAAGCCTTTTTTGGAGGTGTGTTACTGTCATTATACTCATTATTTAAAAATCTTTTTTTTTTCTTATTTGAAAATATTAGTAATAGCTGATTTCAAGTATTTTTCTCCTAGGGCAATCAATATCTGGGCCTTTCCATTAGATTATTTTCTATTTATGGGCTATCCTTGCCTCTTTGTTTTTATATCTAATAGATTTTTTGTTGAAAAATTGGACATTTTATTTTATTTTATTTTATTTTTTTTTTCCAGTACGCGGGCCTCTCACTGTTGTGGCCTCTCCCGTTGCGGAGCACAGGCTCCGGATGCGCAGGCTCAGCGGCCATGGCTCACGGGCCCAGCCGCTCCGCGGCATATGGGATCCTCCCGGACCGGGGCATGAACCCGTATCCCCTGCATCGGCAGGCGGACTCAACCACTGCGCCACCAGGGAGGCCCTGAAAAGTTGGACATTTTAGATCATTATAGAGTAACAAATTTGAATTCTGATTTTCTCTGGGATTTCCGTTGCTTCCATTTTTTGTTTTACTATTGTTATTTTTTTTGAATGAGGGGCTCAGGAAACTTTGTTTTTTGTTTAGTGACTTGCCTGTAATAATTTTATAGAGTCTCTGTTCCCTGCAGTGTGAAGCCACTGATGTCTCTGCTCAGTTTGTTTTGTTTTGTTTTCTTTTCTTTTTTGTTTTCTCTTTTAGGCTGTGCCAGATGGCTTGCAGGATCTTAGTTCCCCGACCAGGGGTTGAACCCGGGCCAAAGCAAAGCGCTGAGTCCTAACCACTGGAGCACCAGGAAATTCCCCCACCCCCCACCCCTTTCTTTTAAATTCTTGTTTTTATTTTTAAGGCTGGCTTCTTAGGGGTCAGCCCTGAGTCAGCCTAGCTTAGTAGTCAACCACTGAGTGTTCCATTTTCTTTAAACAACTTGAGTCAACAAGGCACAAACATCTTGCCCTAGGAGACCCGCGTGTGGGTTGCAACATGCATTCAAAGTGCGTGCGGTTTACAGGGAGCGCTGGGCACGTAGGTAACCAACGCCCTATTCTGTCTTTCCTGGCACTGCTGCAGCCCTGCATGTGCATACAGCCTTCCAAATCCCCGGGAATATGCCAGAGGTTTCCAGAGTTGTCTAGGACTGTCTCATCTTTCCCATTTCCCTTAACATTTTTCAACTAGTCTCTTGCCCGGTCCAGCACTATGATCGTTTGGGGTAGCCATGAGGCTCTTTTTTCCATCATTTCCCACCAATCAATTACTGTTGATTTTGAAAACACCCCTGATATGGGATTTTTATGCACAGCTGCAAATCAGTCAGCCCACTCCATCAGCAGCAAGGCTGCTGGTCTTTGGGGAGAAGGCAGGACAGTAGCAGCCCTGAGTCAGACACCACAGACCCTGTTCTTTTTAACCAACATTCAGTACTTTTTCTTGAGTAAATATTTTTCGTATCTGTTGTACACCCTTAACTAATTTCCAGAACTCTAACATAGTTGTCTTTGATAAGTTCATAGTTTTGTGAGTTTCACAGTTATTTTGTTGGAGGAGAGAATTTTATGAGCGTCTCATTCAATCTTTCCAGAAGTCCTGTACCAGCCTTTGGGTTTTTGTCACCTGAAGCTGCTCATGTAGCCCATTGGTGGATTTCGGTTAAGAAAATGATGATCTCCTACATGCTAAGCGTTTTGTTCATTGCTAGTAGGTCACTGGGAATTCTGTCTACCTAAAAAGAGATCCTGACTTTATGTAGCTATCCTGGTACTATGGTCCCCTAATCACAATGGGTTTGTAGAGCATTGGACTAATCATAATCTAATCATAATTGGGCTTCATGCATCGCATGTGCAAGTGCTTTGTTTTGCATCTTAACTAGATTCTCTCCCTATGGCTTAACCTCATCAGATTTTAGCTTCTTTCTCGTCTTTGATGACTAATCATCATACCCTAAGGAAAAATGAAGTATCTCATTTCGGGAAAGAGCTACAAGCACGTGAGATGTGATGAGAGGGTATCAGCTGGAGCTTCCTCTAAATTACAGTGTTGGTCATATTATACTGCATTCTGCCTAATCCTTATGGGCACGCACACCCCCATAGCACATTAACGCTGCTCAGCCCCATAATAATTGAGGAGTTTTCTGGTTCTAGTGAGGAAAGCACAGGCTCTTTTTTGAAGTAGTCTGACTAACCAGTCCCATCTCTCAAGTGACATCTGGTGGGAGATTTATATCACATTATAAAAGCACCATCTGTGATTTATTTTCTCTTCTCACCAAGGCACTTCCAGGATTTACGCTACACGTCCTAAACAGAATTATCTCTTGGTTCTTCGCTTACTCCGTTTTCTGCCGAGCTCTGTGCAAGTGTTTCTGTGCATTACAAGTACGCTACCTTTCTTCATAGGTATCTTCATCGATTTATTTAACCGTTTAGGAATCCAATAACATCAACAAAGGCATAGGCGATTCATGGAAGGAAAGCCATGAGTCCAGAATCCTGACTTCCTGGGAAAGAAGAAATCATGATGTGAAGGGAAAGGCTATTTTTATCTTCATACGGATGATTCTGATGCATTAGTGATGCCGATGTTGCTTATAGTCTTAGTTTGTTGTCTTCTACAAACATGAAAAAAATTAAAAATGTAGTTGAGCTGATTATGTTTAATATGATATTGGCGAGAACATGAAAGAAAAAAATACAAGCGATTGCTGGGGGAAACAGTGGAAAAATTTTCCTACAGGACTCATTTCACAGAGCTCCGTCTGTGTATGTGCCTGCGTGGAGTTGGATAGAACGCTTCCACCAGATGCAGTTAGTTGTGAGTGATCCTGTGTCGGGTCTTATGCTGAGAGCTTCTAAGTTACGTGTTCACGGCTCCAAGACAGAGAAAATTACATACGGTGTCAGTCTGAGATGCTTACAGCTTCTAAAAATCTTATTTATAATTATAAAACATGTTGTGGCTGCAAGATGATTCGTTCACACTGGGATCCACTAGGGTTAATTGTATTTCACAGTTTAGTGCTTCGCAAAATTTCCCCCCTTTGTCCTCAAAGCATCCCACTGTAGAGTCTAGATCAGTGTGATTCTTTTGGATATTTAAATCCAAACACTTATCGAAGTCCTAGCCTTTGCCACCTTGCAAGTTGGACGGTTTTGTTATGCCATTCTTTTTTTTTAATTAATTTTTATGGAAATACAGTTGATTTACAATGTAGTGTTAGTTTCAGGTGTACAACAAAGTGATTCAGTGATACATATATGAATATAAATATATACTTTTTTAGATTCTTCTGCATTATAGGTTATTACAAGATATGGGGTAGAGTTCTCTGTGCTCTACAGTAGGTCCTTGTTGTTTATGTATTTCATATATAATAGTGTGTATCGGTTAATCCCAAACTCCTAATCTATCCCTCCCGCCACCTTTTCCCTTTGGTAACCATAAGTTTGTTTTCAGTGTCTGTGAGTCTGTTTCTGTTTTCTAGATAAGCTCATTTGAGCTCTTTTTTTAGATTCCACATAGAAGTGATATCATATATTTGCCTTTCTCTGTATGATTTACTTCACTTAGTATGGTAATGTCTGCGTCCATCCATGTTGCTGCAAATGGCATTATTTCATTCTTTTTGTGGCTGAGTAATATCCCATTGTGTATGTATCCCATTCTTAAAGCAGTAAGCCCCAGAAAAAAAGCCTTAACCTACTAAAAAACTCAGGAGGTGTATGTATCCTGTTTGTACCCACCCAACTGATGTTCTCAGTTCTTAGGACAGTTGTCTGTGAAAGAGCATGAATAGGGGGGGAAATGATCATTGAAGTTCCTCTATCTCAAAGGATTCTTTCATAACAGCCTTTATAAAAGACGACTGTGAGAATAGGAAATTGGAATCGAGTATCCTCGTGGTGTGTTTTCATCTCGGATACATGTTGGCCTCTGGGACTTAACCTGTTGCAATGACATCTTCTATATTTTCCATTGGGACACGTTTGTCCTTGGTCAGTTCCTCGAACTTGCTGAATTCTTCTTCACTGAGACTGCGCCCATTGGCCGGATTCCATAGCAAAGAAGGCAGAAGAGATGTGCGTTAGAACCCTCCATGGTGTATAAAGTATGACCGGGGTCATAACTGTCCAATACTGTCTAGTAAATCTCACCACCGCCACCACCGCATCCCCCAGCCCCATTATGCTGCTCCCCAGGTAATTTTTCAAGGGAGGTTCCAAAATGTGTACAGCAGGTCTTCAGATGGTACCATGTGGTAGAGTCCAAATATTGAACATTGTTTCACTTTCCTGTTCTTACAACGACTGAGAAAGTTAAAGACCATTCACCTGTGAGCTAAAGAATCCCCAAATTGGATACAGTCTCTAAAGGTACATCAGAGAACATAATGTCAGGGCCTGAGAGTTCAGAATTCCTCCAAACTCTGTTCCTTTTGAGCTTTGTCTACATTCTAGAATTTGTTCCCTGGTTTTCCTGAACCCTAATCAAGTGAATGGGAAAAAAAAAATGACTTAGACTTCTCAGCAAGCATACTAACCCCATCACCCATGCTCATCGGGGAGAAAACTCAAGCTTTGTCGTTGTCAAAGACAAGCTTCAACCCCCATGCACCTCCAATGAGGATATACTATTGGAAAGGCTAAACGGGATCAATCAATGGCCCTGTGTGGTTGGCCAGAGGGCAGAATGATTGAGTGGACTGAGACCATTGCATCTGAAGGATTCAGTGTGATTCAGTGGTTATTTGCAGAATATTGGGTTCAAGTCTTAACCATTATTTTAACGATCAGGACAAAAATCAAAGCATTTGTGGTTGAGATGAATGCAGTGATGCCTGGAAACTGGTGACTCTGCTGAACGCAAATTTGAAATTTTGGCTCACTTAGGTGTCAGGACCTAGGTGTGTAATATTTGGCAATAAACTCATGGACCATCCTGGAATATGTTATTGGATCTCCAGAATAAGTGTGTATAATATTTTTAAAAGCCATGTGATAGAATCCGTAGTGGATGCATTTCTTCCTTTTTTTTAGTAGACAACCTTTCAGCATCTCTGACTCAGCCAACATGAAGTCTGAATTCCCATGTGTGAACACCTTTCTGCTCCAGCGTACTTAATAAAAAATAAGGTATATACGCACTTCTGTCCTTAATATAAAAATACAGATAATATGAACATATTTAGTTTGCATAGAATAAGCTACAATATGTACCGACGACTTCAGTCAGGTGTGTGGTCTTGTCTTCATCGATGCTTTCAGCATAGATTACCAACATGTTCTTTGACACAATAATCAGTTGGATATAATTTCTACCCGAGACTGTGATAGAAAAAAAAAATTCAAACCTCAATACAGTTAACTTTTTTCATTTCAAATTGACATGCTTTATTTTTCACACGCTATTGTCCATCTTTCCTTCAACAATGATCCCTGTCTCACTGACATTTCTCGTAGTGTGTTGTTAGAACCAATTAACGCACTTTTGACCAGAGGTGTATTAATACGCCTTTTGTTACCCCGAACGTGATTGACCAGAGACGTTTCAGTATTTATTTACATAACAAATTGCCGGCCATAGGCATTAGCTTCTGCAAAAATCCCCTGGTCAGTAATGAGTTATGAGAGCTACTGAAGTAGGCAAGCTTCTTCCACAGCTCCTTTTCTGAAGATGGTAAAGATTTCCAGTCTTTGAGACTGAACAGTCTGTGCACCATAGCAAAGTTGCATATTGCAGTATTTGTAGGTATATGACTGGTGGTGGACTGCAACCCTCTCATACAAGAACACATGATTGTGTTACATTTTCAGGAATTTTGTGACCGAATTGTCAAGTACAGCCATTATTAAAAAGTAATTCTATAAACTTAAATGAATCATATTAAAATAAAAGTTAATGCATAACCCACAGTTATTTCCTAGTACAAGAGGTAATAAAAGAGGTATAAATGAAGCTATTGCAAAATGTTGGAAATAAATACTCTGTAATGATTCCTAAGTAGACCCTGTTGCTGCATATCCACATTTAAAATGAAAAAATACGCATCAGACCAAGATTAGAAGGCTACATTGTACATTTTTTCCCATGAAAATCAAATATGTAGACATTTGATCACTTAATATTACAGTATTGATATTTGATAATTATTTCCAGTTATTTTAAACTATAGAGATAGAAGTCTGTCCCAATGCCCCTGTTGCTTTTAAATTATGTAAAAATTAGTTTCAAATTTTTGCTGTTATTTTAACTATTCTCATACTTATCTTTTGGATTTAAATTAATCAGGTTATACTTCTTAAACATGTTAATACAGAACTTTTAATATTTAAGAATTTTTTTAGTTAAAGCAGATTTGATCGTGTTGGTCAAATAAAAGATACGAAAAATTTTGAAAGAGATGGTATAATTTTAAATAGCTTTAAAAACTTCCGCATGCCTGAGGAACATATGAAATCAATGCTCTGGGACTTTTTCTGAGATACTGTCAGTAGCAACATTCCAAACTTGGACCTTATCCTGACGTCGTGTAACAAAATTAATGCTTGGAAAACTAAATGTCTTTTTCAAGGTTGCATTTGTAATTAGTAGAAAAAATTGTTTACCGATCCAGACATCTAGATGTCTTGGATGGAGCTAATATTGTACATTTGAACACGTTCTGTGGTTTTGAGAAGATGCACCCATCTGAAAAGGTCACGGACTCACAATCCGTTCCGTAAATATCTTTTTCTCTTCTTGTTCCCTTTGCTGTGTGTTCTTGGCATATCCCATTGATCCTTAAAAACAAACAGAGAAGACGTTCCTGATTCCCCATCCATTCCTCAACACTTGAGGAACTGCACAAGTTACAATGCATTTTCATTGCTAAAAATTATAGATGTTTTTCACCTTAGGCTCATTTAATGTAGCTGCACTCCTTGGTGCTTTATTTGTTCTATTACAGGCTTCCTCACCCACAGCACCATTGACATTTTGGCAGGATAATTCTTTGCTGGGGGAAGGGAGACTGTCCTGATCACTGTGGGGTGTGGAGCAGCATCCCTGGTGTCTACCCAGGAGATTCCAGCAGCTCCCACGTGAAACCAGAAATATCCCCAGACATGGCCACATACCATCCGGGGGGAGGGGAGGCCAGAGCCATGCCCCACATTTAGGATTGCTGCTCCATTCCTTTAAACAATCCCTCTCTGTCCTTTGTCTGCGTTCCAAAGACCATGTCTATCCCTCTGCCATAAATGTTGGTGCTCCTACAGACTCTGAAGTCCTCTCTCTCCCAAAGCAAGTTGTTCAACTTCTGTGAATTCAGGTAGTACTTATTTAGTAAGAAGCTTCCAATAGAATATCAATGCATGATAGACATACAGACAGAGATAGACACAGACACACACAGACATAGAAAGAAATGGAAATATATATTTACACAGCATGCACAGATCAGCGGTGTATAAATTCATGAACCACATCTCAGACTTATGCCTCACAGGCACGCTTATTATTATTAATTCTTTTTCACACTTGTTTTTCTCCACCTTATATGTTAGTCTCTCCTTTCGTTTAATGGCAACGCCATTTTTACAGATGGACAAGTTCAAACTTGAGCATTTAATTTGAAAAAGAAACTATTGATACTCTAAATTTTTCTTAAAATGTTGATTTCAGTCACCCCCATATCTACTTCTTCCATTGCTAAAATTTTCCAAAATTATTTTACTGAACACAATCCCTACCATGTGAGTTCCTGGAGGAGTAATACTTAGAAAATGAATCTTATGATTCCCTTATTTTAAAACCTACATCCGTGCTGATTTCCCACATAGTAAACATAACATTAATATTTTTGATATAGGAGACTCTCCAGAACAAAGTCCGAGTTTTGTTTCCAGTTGGTGTTCTGGAATCCACTTCATACACATAGGACGTGACCGCACTGAAAATCCAGCGTCCCCTGAATTCGCGATGCCTCTCTGCACACTTCTTATGTTTCTGTGATTCTTGGTTTAAACTTTCATTTGTGTTCAGTGAATAAATGCCACACACACCACCCCATGCACACCATTTCCTGCTCTCATGACTGGCACAGTCGTTCACTTATCGATACTTCAGTCTGACCTTTCTCAGTGAGTCTTTTTGTTATTTTTTGCACATGGAAGTCTGTGACCTTGATTCAGTTTTGAACTGTAAGGTGACACATTTTTTTTAATTTGTCATTTTTTATTCCCACATTTACACAATGCCTCCAATAGAGTAAACATTCTATAAATGTTCATTTACTGCGTGAAAGTATTAATTTATTGATGGAAACTTGTCGCTAAGATGCCAGGTGAATAATCTTCTGTGTATAACCCTTCACACTGAAGTCTACCATGAAGGAAACTGTATATAATCTCTTTCCAATATATGCAAAACCTGAAGAATCAAACACACAGATCCTAGGGATAGGAATGCTATTGCCATAACTTTCAGGCATTCAGGACAAGAGTCTTTCCTTACTGCCTTCATCTGAATTATTAACGCCATAATTCCAACCGAGCTGCTCAACCAGTATGGCCTCTAAGAAGAGGCTACCGGCAGATGTGCAGGGGGTTTGTGATGAGCTCTAAGGATATGACACCAAACCAAAAATGCTCTTCTATGAATAGAATTGACAGGCTCAAATTCGAGAACATCATCCAGAGACCTTTCACTGCACATTTGAGCTTGGACCTCATGATCAGCTCGGTGCTTTGTGACGACCTAGAGGGGTGGGATAGGGAGGGTGGGAGGAAGACGCAAGAGGGAGGGGATATGGGGATATATGTATACATACATCTGATTCACTTTGTTGTACAGCAGAAACTAACACAACATTGTAAAGCGATTATAATCCAATAAAGATGTTAAAAAAATATATTTCTTCCCATCCAAAAAATAAATAAAAATAAAAAATATTTGTTAGAAAAAAAAGAAAATGTGTGTCTTGGACTGCTTATCCCATTTTGGAAACTTGGGATAGTTCTGTTGCTTTACGTTTAGGCACATTCCACTTACTTGGTATAAAAAGTAATGTAGGTTGTTTTGCAGTTGTTGCTGCATTCAGTCCTGTGGATATGACCCCTTAATGGGCCATTTTCATGTGTCTTGTCCACGCTATCGGATGCTATGTAAATGGTGTGCCATTCTCCTGTAATCTAAAAAGGAAAGTTTCCATAAGAAATGTTAGTCAATCTCTTTACTGTTTTCTCACCAGTACCCAGCATAATCTTTGCTTCTGCTTTACCTCAGAAGACAAAGAAATTCAATCTTACTGAACAAAGTAGGGTTCTACCCCCTACCTTGCAGAATAATATGAAATGAAATAATGATTCGTACTCAAGCATAAAGGATAGACTTCAGAGTTTCTTGAAATAGCTAAAACAATGCCATTAAAGATGATGACAATTCATTGCTATCTAAATGATAGCATATAATTTTTTCTTGCTATTTGCAGACAAATAAGATGAAAAAAAATATAAGCTGAAAGACAGAAGGGTTGTTTTATCCTCATGTAGATACATGGACCAAGGGATATATATATATATATAATCTGATCACACATATAAACATGAGTCTCTCACACACATGCACAACCAAGACCTCCTCCCAGATCAGCTCATTTTGGTTACCTTTGGGAGAGCTTCCTCAGATGGAGGTTCCTGGTCAGCACAAACCAGACCAAAGCCAAGACTCAGCAGCAGAATCTTCATCCTGTTGGTTCTCATAATCCTTCTTCTGGAGAAGCTGAGGGTGTCCCAGTTGTTGGAGAGAATGTGAGTTTGTGCCACTTTTTTTTTTTTGCGGTACGTGGGCTTCTCACTGCCATGGCCTCTCCCATTGTGGAGCACAGGCTGCGCGGCCATGGCTCAGGGGCCCAGCCGCTCCGCGGCACGCGGGATCCTCCCGGACCGGGGCACGAACCCATGTCCCCTGCATCGGCAGGCGGACCCTCAACCACTGCGCCACCAGGGAAGCCCTGTGCCACTTTTTATAGTATACGTCTCTTGTTATAACACATGATGAACAGTTGTTCATCATAAGACCTTGGTTACATATAAATCATCTTACAATATCCTGGTTGGCAGTTGAGCTTTTCTGGCAATCTGTTGCTTTTATAAAGAGATTAGTTTTAAGAGACGCTTAAGTGGATCTGGACATTTGGCCTTTAGTGAGAAATCATAGTACATATGAAGTATTTCAAGGACAGTAAGGTTTATTTTCTTTTATATGCTGAGTTTCCAAAATGGGATAAGCAGTCCAAGACACATATCCCCAACTCCTATATTATTTCTTTAACGTTGAAGAGGTCTGTTTAAGCTTATTTTCTAAAACTAAAGATGTTACTGTTTACTGCTTTAACAAGCTTAATATGTGGCATCTATACCATGAATCGGTTATCAAGGCATTCCTCACAGGAGTCTGTTTTTATTTATTTTATTTTTTATTTGAAATATAGTTACTGTACAATATTATGTAAGTTACAGGTGTACCATAATTTGTGATTCATAATTTTTATAGATTATACTCCACTTGTAACAGATATTGGCTCTATTCCCTATGTTGTGCAATATATCCTTGTACCTCATTTATTTTATACCTAATGGTTTGTTCCTCTTAATTCCCTACCCCCATCTCTCCCCTCCCCTATTCCCTCTCCCCACGGGTAACCACTCGTTTGCTCTCTATATCTGTGAGTCTGCTTCTGTTTTCTTATATTCACTAGTTGTATTTTTTAGATTCCACATGTAAGTGATATCATATAGTATTTGTCTTTGTCTGACTTATTTCACTTAGCATAATACCCTCCAAGTCCATCCATGTTGCTGCAAATGGCAAAATTTCACCTTTTTTATGGTTGCATCGTATTCCATTTTGTGTGCGTGCGTGTGTGTGTGTGTACCACATCTTCTTTATATCGTTACGTTTAAATTTAACAGAATATTTCTAACAAGAACAAATTCTCACCTCCTACCCCACTCAAGGATCCCTCCTTCATCTCTACAGTTTCATTTCGTCTTGAGTGTATAACCTAATCTCACTACCACTTGTGAGATTTTTGCCTTATGTGTGTGTAGCTCCTGACACTAAGACCCACGTTCTTTCAACCATCCTCCTGAACTGTCCACACATCAGGCAAACTAGATTAAAGAAACCATGGGCAGCCCCTCTCCAAATAACACTCATTTGGACAGTTTGCTCTCAGGATGAGACCAGCCCTCTGATGATCACGTTGGTAATAAAAAATTAAATGCATGGATTGTGATTAGAGATATAAAAATATAGAAATTGAACTAGACCTCTGTGACTGAAATGAACTCTATACTGAACTGAAAGATTAGTTTTTGTTTGTTTGTTTGTTTGTGGTACGTGGGCCTCTCACTGTTGTGGCCTCTCCCGTTGCGGAGCACAGGCTCCAGACGTGCAGGCTCAGCGGCCATGGCTCACGGGCCGAGCCGCTCCGCAGCATGTGGGATCCTCCCAGACCAGGGCACGAACCCGTGTCCCCTGCATTGGCAGGCGGACTGTCAACCACTGCGCCACCAGGGAAGCCCTGAAAGATGAGCTTTTAAAATCTTTGCTGAGATATAAATGATATAGAACAGACGTTCACATATTTCAAGCGTACAGTTGATAAGCTTTGGATGAATACAGCTGTGTGAACTTTTCCCCAGTCAGTATGATGAACGTATCTGTCATGTTCCAAACGATCCTTGGGCTCCTTGGTCATCCTTTCTCCTGCTCCTTCTCTGCCATCCCCCACCCTGTTCTGGGAACCCACTCCTCAGTTTTCTGACACAATAGATTAGTTGGTATTCTCTAGAATTTTTCAAAAATGGAACCTGTGTGTGTGTGAGCACGCGTGCGCATTTCTGGCTTCTTTCACTTAGCATATTTATTTTAATAATTATCTATATTGTTCTTGTAGACTACATTTCCAGTTACTCCTGCATAGTGTTACATGGATATATCCCAGTATTATCCACTGAAATGGTGATGGATGCATATTTACGGACAAATCTTTGTAAGGAACTCAGCTGTCTTATCTCCTGGGTAGACACTTAGGAGCAGAATTGCTGGATCAAAGTGCCTTTCTAATTTTACACTCCTGTCAGCAGTAGATGAGAATTCCAGTTGCTCCAAATCCTTGCCACTACTTGGTGTGGTCATTTCAGACATTATAAGTAGTATGTAATGGTATCCAGTTACAGTTTTAATTTACATTTCCTGAATAAAGAGGCGGAACACCTTTTTATGTGTTTACTTGCCATTTGTATATTTTCTTTGGTAAGTGTCTCTCCACATCATTTGTTCATTACTGATTGGGTTGTTTGTTTCTGTTTTCTTTATTTTTATTTATTTTAGTATTTATTTTCTTTATTTTTTGGGCTGTGTCAGGTCTTAGTTGCGGCTCATGGGATCTTCGTTTAGGCATGCGGGATCTTTTTCATTGTGGTGCGTGGCTCTTTGTTGAGGCACATGTGCTTCTCTCTAGTTGTGGCGTGTGGGTTTTCTCTCACTAGTTGTGGCCCTTGGGCTCCAGGGCATATGGGCTCAGTAGTTGTGGCGTGTGCAGGCTTTGTTGCCCCGTGGCATGTGGGATCTTAGTTCCCCGATCAGGGATGAAACCCACGTCCCCTGCATTGGAAGGCAGATTCTTCACCACTGGACCACCAGAGAAGCCCCAGGTTGTTTGTTTCTTTATAATGAAGTTTGGAGGTTTTAAATATACTCTGGGGACTTCCATGGAGACTCAGTAGTTAAGAATCTCCCTGCCAATGCAGGGGACATGGGTTTGAGCCCTGGTCTGGGAAGATCCCACATGCCATGGAGCAACTAAGCCCATGTGCCACAACTACTGAACCTGCATGCCACAGCTACTGAAGCTCATGTGCTGCAGGTACTGAGTCCATGTGCTGCAACTACTGAAGCCAGAGCGCCTAGAGCCCGTGCTCTGCAACAAGAGAAGCCACCGCAATGAGAAGCCCACGCACCTCAATGAAGAGTAGCGCCCACTCGCTACAACTAGAGAAAGCCTGTGCACAGTAATGAAGACCCAATGCAGCCAAAAATAAATAAATAAATTTATTTAAATAAATAAATATATTTAAATAAATAAATTTATTTATTTAAATAAATAAATATATTCTGGATACAAGTCCTTTTTCACATAGAAGATTTGCAAATATTTTTCCCCAGTAGGTGGTTTCTCTTCTCCTTCCCTCAAGGGTATCCCTCAAAGACGCAAATATCTTTATGTTCAGTGTCATGAAAGTATTGTTTTCACTGAATAATCATGCCATGCTATATTTTCTAATCAATATGTGTGTAGTGTTTTGTCACAAGAGTTTTCACCCATGTTTACTTCTAGACCTTTTCTTGATTTAGGTCTTGCACAGAGGTCTGTGAATCACTCTATGTTAGTTCTAAAACACGGGACACTGAATGAATCGGTTGAAGTTTTGTTTGGTTTTTTTGCGAATGGATATCCAATTGTTCCATTAACTTTTGTCCATAAGATTATTGTTTTCCACTGAATTTCCTTTGTATCTTTATCAGAAGTCCATTTGTCTCTATATTCCTGTCCCGTCCCCAGGAGCAGGTTTTGTTTTGTTTTGGTTTGGTTTTCCGCATTCCTTACTTGTGTTTTGGACAGTGTTAAAGACAGAACATGATGGTCATATGACTTCCTTTACAAATAATGTAAGACTTCGGTTCCAAAGACCGACCCATCACAACAATCTCCTAGAATAACTCCTATTCCATTTTCCTTTGGTGACAGTAGACAAACTTCTTCAGTTTTTAGATTTCCTAAGAGATCCCAGGGAAGTCACCTATTCCTCTGGTGTGATGACCATATCAGCACAAAGCGTTTATCACCTCCTTCCTCCCCAAAGCAGGCACTTTCATCCTTTTTACTTAAAGGACTTTCCATGTAAATGCTCAACAACCTTGTCAAAGAAAAGTATAATGAACACTTTATTTTCATTGCTCCACATTCTAAACAGCTTTTTAACCATCTAATCTTCCACACACCTGTCTATTCATTGAGTCCAGCCCTCCTGTCTCTGTACAGCTGGTTATTTTCAAGGACATTGAAACAGCCAAAGAGCTTGTTCTTTTGGTGTTTTTGTTTTTTCTCACATTTCCATGTGTGTTATTTTCTTTCCTAGCAACGTATCAGATGGAGATATATTTTGTTAATTTTGTTCTTACCATGGAAATGAAAAAACAATGGTGCTTTTATGATTTCCAATTCAGCTGAGTGAAAACACCCGGAGGGCTGACTCAAGTATCTGCTGCTCCAGGGACACATCACAGCCTCAGAATCCTTCTTCATTTGCTGTCAGACCTTTGAGGAGAGCTTGGCTGAAAGGAGACTTCAGCCTACATCTTCAGTGGCCACTTGCCTTTATTCTCAGACAGGACATCACTGTTTCTTAAATAATATTATCTTTCTTTATTTCGTCTTCTCTTTTCTTTTGGTCCCAATATCATTCTTTTTTCTCTTTCTTTCACATATTCCTGTTTGCATTTTCCTATCTACTCTCCTACTGTGAAAGCTATAGAATAGGAGGTTTACTTTTCTTTTTTTAATTGAAGTGTAGTTGATTTACAATGTTGTGTTAATTATTGCTGTACAGCAAAGTGATTCGGTTGTATATATATATAAATTCTTTTTTTAATATATTCTTTTCCATGATGGTTTATCACAGGATATTGAATATAGTTCCCTGTGCTATATAGTAGGACCTTGTTTTTCATCCATTCTATGTATGAAAGCTTACATCTGCTAACCCCAGCCTCCCATCCTTCCTTCCCTCCACCCCCGCCACTGCCCCCCGCTTTGGGAACCACAGGTCTGTTCTCTATGTCTGTGAGTCTGTTTCTGTTTCATAGATAAGTTCATGTGTATTATTTTTTAGATTCAACATATAAGTGGTATCATATAATACTTGTGTAACTCTGACTTCACTTAGTATGATAATCTCTAGGTCCATCCATGTTGCTGCAAATGACATTATTTCATTCTTTTTTATAGCTGAGTAGTATTCCATTGTATATATGTACCACATCTTCTTTTTTTAATTTAATTAATTAATTTTTTTTTGGCTGTGTTGGGTCTTCGTTGCTGTGCGTGGGCTTTCTCTAGTTGCGGCGAGTGGGAGCTACTCTTTGTTGTGGTGCACGGGCTTCTCATTGTGGTGGCTTCTCTTGTTGTGGAGCATGGGCTCTAGGCACGTGGACTTCAGTAGTTGAGGCACGTGGGCTCAGTATTTGTGGCTCACAGGCTCAGTAGTCGTGGCACGCAGGCTCTAGAACACAGGCTCAGTAGCTGTGGTGCATGGGCTTAGTTGCTCCGTGGCATGTGGGATCTTCCCAGACCAGGGCTCAAACCCGTGTCCCCTGCATTGGCAGGCAGTTTCTTAACCACTGCACCACCAGGGAAGTCCCTTACCACATCTTTATCCATTCCTCTGTCGATGGGCATTTAGGTTGCTTCCATGTCGTGGCTATTGTAAACTAGTACTGCAATGAACATTGGGTTTCCTTCTCAGATTTGTCCAGGTTTCTGTAACTGTGAAGCCTCTTTTTTCCAGTTTATAAATTTCTGTCTTGTTTTCCTGTTTTCTCTGTGATCATTGTTTTCACATCTTAGATTTCACAACTCCTATCTAAATAATGCAAGGAAGCTTTTGAACCTTTCCCCTAAAAACACCTGGTTCCCTCAAGGATTCCTGACCAAGGTTCCAATGTACTTAGAATCTAATCTGATATAGCTAACCACAAGCCCATTTTCTGAGATCTGATCCTGGTGACATTCTCTACACAGTGCCTTTCAAATGGGAACATGCTCAGTGACCCCCCCCCAAAGAAATTTATTGATGCTGCTGGTTCTGATGGAGCATGTTTAGTATTGAGCCTGGAACCCTGCATTTCTAACAAACGCTCCAGGAGATGTCATTGGTTCTCCTCTCAAACCATACTTTTCAGCGACAAAGTCTTCCCAAAACACTTCCCAAAGCTTGTCCTGTTTTAAGTATCCTGTAGGGTACTGGTTTCTTATGTAGATGTCTCTGTTTCTACCCAGGAGCTTTGGTTTGACCAGATCTGGGAATGTTTTCTAAAACTGCTTGTAGGATATTGGTTCTCAGTCACGGACCTCTGTGCCTCCCAAGAATTTGTCCATTTCTTCCAGGTGGTCCATATTATTGGCATAGAGTTGCTTGTAGTAGTCTCTTAGGATGCTTTGTGTTTCTGCGGTGTCCACTGTAACTTCTCCTTTTTCATTTCTAATTTTATTGATTTGAGTCCTCTCCCTCTTTTTCTTGATGAGTCTGGCTAAAGGTTTATCAATTTTGTTTATCTTCTCAAAGAACCAGCTTTTCGTTTTATTGATCTTTGCTGTTGCTTTCTTTGTTTCTATTTCGTTTATTTCTGCTCTGATCTTTATGATTTCTTTCCGTCTACTAACTTTGGGTTTTATTTGTTCTTTCTCTAGTTCCTTTAGGTGTGAGGTTAGATTATTTATTTGATATTTTTCTTGTTTCTTGAGGTAGGATTGTATTGCTGTAAACTTCCCTCTTAGAACTACTTTTGCTGCATCCCATAGGTTGTGGGTTTTTGTATTTTCACTGTCATTTGTCTCTAGGTATATTTTGATTTCCTCTTTGATTTCTTCAGTGGTCTCTTGGTTATTTAGTAATGTATTGTTTAGCCTCCATTTTTTGGGTATTTTTTACAGGTTTTTTCCTGTAATTGCTATCTAGTCTCATAGCACTGTAGTCGGAAAAGATACTTGATACAATTTCAGTTTTCTTAAATTTACCAAGGCTTGATTTGTGACCCAAGATATGATCTATCCTGGAGAATGTGTAGTGGGGTTGCACTCTTTGATGTTTTTGGATACCCTATATTTCTTTGATTGAAATAATTCCTCCTGCTCTATTTCTTTACATTTGTATTCTTCTGCTTAAACTTAAATGTTACCATGGGAATAACTGTCCTTTTGAGGGTGAAATAATCAAATTATGTGTTTACATTTATTACTAATTTAACATAAAATTTAAATGTGAGAGAGAGAGAGACAGATGGGTAGACGCCAAGATCTACAATTCCTAAAATATTCTTTTTTAGTTTAAGGCAATACCATTGATCTATATGGTGAAGCTGAAATCTCAGAATTAAATTTGAGAATCCAAACCTTGTTTCTTTTATATTTCATGAGTTCATAGGAGAAGCATAATCAGAAAGAAGTGGAATTTGACTGCTTCTGCATAACTCAATAGATACCCATTTCTGTTGTGGTGAAGTTGAAACTGGTAGTCGTTGGGCATATAAGAGTCTTCAGAACGAAGTCTAATATTTCTTTTCTAAATTTCCACTTTTACAGTGACCTCCACACATACTATCCCAGCTCCCTGATGCTATTTGTTATTTCCTGGGTTTTTAAATAAATGGGTGCCTCTGAGGATGGCAGTATTTCTCCCTTTTCCTAGCTCTTTGTTTAGAAAACCCAACCCCCCTTCAAAGCATCCTATGTGCCCCACATTCCTCATGTAATTTTTCAGACTCCCCCTGTTCCCACCCTCTCCAGTTTCTTGGTGCCCTCTTTCCACCTCATCCATACCATTACTGTAGAATTTCCCGTACAATATTGTTATTAGCATATGAATCTGTATCCTTCACTCTCCTTTCACCAATGAAGGTCAAAAACATGTTTCTTCATCTTCTCTTATTCATTTAAGTTCTTAGTAAACCCCTGCAGTATAGTCAACATTCCATGGGTAGTACTTGGGCCTATGACAGCTTTAATAAATTTATTCACGATTGAACATTGCTGTGTGTAAGCCCTTTCAGGGCAGAGCGCGCTGTGTGTCTTCCACCTGCTCACACCTTCTGGGGCGCAGTGGGAACCATCTCTTACCAATTCCGCATGAAGGATTCAAGCCCCTGGGTGGGACTGTCGGGGTCGAGGGCAGGATCCTCTTCCCGCTGCTGTGTCCCTCTTTCCTTTCATGAGTTGATGCCAGTGGAGCTTCTGAGACTCCTCCCTCGAAGCAAAGGCTCCAGGACATTCCCTGGAGGCTTAGAGCGGACCTGATCCCACAACCCCAGAGGCCCTTCTCAGCCCCATAACTCAGGAAGTCATGCTCTTTGACATATAATCCCGATAGTTCCCTGCAAACATGGAAGCCAGACCCTCCCTCAGGCTTCGGGATTTATATGTGGTTTCCTTCTATGTTATTTTTGCTACTTGACAAAAAAGTTGAAGGCTGCTCTGGCATTTTCATCATCAAGATGAATATTACGCATATAAACCTTGAATGGCCCATTCTCACTGGTCTTCTCTGGGTTATTGGATGTGACGTAAAGGGTTTTCCATTCTCCTGAAAGGTAAAAGCAAAATTCTCTGTAGAAATTTTAGTCCATCTCTTTTAATTTTGTGTGACATCATCCCTCAGGAGTTTCCTTTCTCTTTTGCACATCAGCATAAATTATCTAACTTTACTGAACAAAGCAGGATTTATAAACTTGTGTGACTACCCAAATCAGTGGTAAAGGAAGAAATGGAAATATTCCTGAAATAGCTTACACTCTGTTATCAAATGCAAGAACTCCAGTCCAGTAGTTATGTGGCTGATTCACCTTCTCTTTTACAAGTGAGTAGAAATGGATGAGGACCCTATTAAAAAACAATATAAATGCACAGAGACCATGGAAGACATGTTCAGTAGAAGTATATATGGACCCAGGTAATGGAGTAATTCTGAGTCAGAGGAGATGGCTAGGCTTTGGGGCAGATAAATTTGGATACACGTATATAAAGCCCCAAAAGGGACATACTCACACACACACACACACACACACACACACTCACACTCACACTCACACGCACATCCATAAAATAGCCATCAGACCCCCTTTTTCCAAGGAGCCTTTTGAGATCTTTCTTTTTCAGCCAGCCCCACTTCCATGAAATCTTAATAGCAGAAATAACTGTCTGTCTGGTTACATACACTATTTGTGTCTGGGCTTTGTAGATACAAGAATGTGATTCTTTTTAACCCACAAGGAATCCCTTTTGGGCCCCTTTTAGGGGCAGTATTGCCACCACTGAGAATGTGTGTCCTAGAAAAATGCCCCCTGGTAATTGATTGTGTGGATTCCACAGTGCACTGTGTCATTCCAAGGGGATCTCAGGCATTTGCTGGTGTAGCCAAAGCAGCCCCTACTCATTGCTTCATATTCTAATAATAGTTATTATTATTATTGCTATTATTATGTTTTAGTCTCAACTTTAGTGTTGTTAGGGAGAGGTTTTCAGGCTCAGAAAGGGCCGGGCTCAGGTCTCCAAGTGGGGACAGCAGGAGCAAAGGTCTTCATCTTGCCACGCGGTTTTCTCTCCAGAAATCTCTCCTCCCCAAGCCTCCTGTGCACCCCTCGGGCCGTCCAGAATCCCACAGATCCATCCATGCAGAGAGGGAAAATGAAACTGCAAACCCCGGTCACACCTCCAGTGTCTGTGCTAACTTCAGGATACGCGTGTGGCCTGTTTCAATCATGAAAATAGGCATTGACCCAACTAGAGGAGACAGTCCCGTAGTTTGTACAAACGTCAGAGGGGCAGCTTCCCTCTGGATGAGCAGGCACCACTGTCTCCCCCATTATCCGTGCGCTGCTTTTCACGTGCTTAGTGTCCGTTCTTTATTTTCATGTCGGTGTGTGTATTTATTTTGCCAGGTGGCGGGCATGGCGTTCTTGTGGGGACATGGCACCGAGCTCCGTTGTTTGTCACCATGTTTACCGTCCATGAGCTGTGGAATTTCTTCCCCCTCCCCGTCCCCGAGTTACAGTTCCATATTAGCTAGTCCCGCGTCTGAGGAAAAAGCAACTCTCAGCACAAATAAATCGCGCTGGAAACGTATGAGAGCTTCCTCTCCAATCCTGCCTGGCAGGTTACCTGCGCTCAAGGACAGCACTTAATGCACCTTCCTAAATTGTAGCCATCTGGTGACTGTGTTAGGAGACAGATTCAGTGTCTGTGGAATGAATGGGTGTCTCCGATTTTTAAAAAATAACTATTAAAAAGTATAGCAGATGTTCAGTGTCTTGGAATAACCTATAATGGAAAAGAATCTGACAAAGAATATGTATGTATGAGAACCTGCTGTGGAGCACAGGGAACTCAGTGCTCTGTGGTGACCTAAATGAGAAGGGAATCCAAAAAAGACAGGTTATAT
Organism: Hyperoodon ampullatus; assembly: GCF_949752795.1. Taxonomy (NCBI): domain Eukaryota; kingdom Metazoa; phylum Chordata; class Mammalia; order Artiodactyla; family Ziphiidae; genus Hyperoodon; species Hyperoodon ampullatus. The sequence continues at coordinate 3,137,095 of NC_136913.1, read as the reverse complement.
GTATACGTAGAGCTGATTCACTTTGCTGTACAGCAGAAACTAACACAGCATTGTAAAGCAACTATACTGCAATTAAAAATTTAAAAATGTATGTATGAAGAGTATATATGTATGTATATATATAACTGAATCACTTTGCTGTACACCCGAAGCTCACGCAACATTGTAAATTAACTGTGCTCCAATTTCAAAAAGTACAGCAGAGTAGGCACTTACCCCCATGCATACTGTCCAGAAAGTGGGTATTTTCACAGGTGCCAATACCGTCGGGTCGGTGTATATTCACCAGGTCTCTGTTGATCCCAGGCTGGGGGAAGGCCATTGTTCTAGGCTTGCAGCAGAGAAAACAGCGGCCCACACAGGTACGGATCCACAGAGCTTCTGTTCCAAGCGGGGAGACAGGAAACAGATAAATAAACCCACAGTGTAGGAGATTGATGAGGGTTATATGGAAACATAACACAGGGCACCCGGGCAGAGATCTGATGAGTGGAAGACAGCAAGTCATACAGTCGCTTGAGTGAAAAGATTCCCGAAAGATTGACTACTAAGTCTAATACCTTTTTTTCTTTTGTTAATTTTGGTGACATTCACAGAACTTGAAATTGATAGAATGAAATTGTATGTAGATAGACAAATAGCTAGCTAGATAGGTAGATCCTATTAAATGTTATAGTATATAATTTACCTAAATTTATCTGTCTTCTATGTTTGCACATACATATACAGTAATAAACTTATTTAAAATTTACTATCATCTCCATATAACATACAAAGAGAATCAGACTCTGTGAAAAATGTACATTGTATGTTCTTTACCAGATATACTTCTTAGATACAAAGATGCAAACACACTGGAAACGAATTTACCATGAAAATCCTAAAATTAAAACATTTTGGAGAAAGAAAACTTTTCTGGCTTTTTCAGTGTTTCTGTAAAGAAAACAAAACAAAACAAAAAAGCTTTAGTCAATGGGACACGGAAGTATATATGATATAAAATTAGGAAACATTACCTTTAACTTCTTCTGTAAACATTTTCATATGCCATAAGGGTTAGGTGTGTAGCCGTTTGTTTCTCTAATGAAGGAAATAATTGTTCTGATCCAACAGGATAATGAAACTTCTCTTATCTCCCCCAAAGGTAACTGGTTAGAACTCAGACTTACCTTTTGGTTAAGCCCCAAGGTCCCTAGAAGACTGGTATTCACCTGGGGTATTTACATTTCAAGGAGGAATGATCCCATGACCTTATGGCTGTGGGTAGGGATAAAAAAGACAGGTGTCTCAGGCTCCTGGGGAGGTTTCATTTACATTGCAAAGGGCTGGAGGAAGGAGCGGACTCCTTCAGAGGACAGCTTCCCCCTTGACTTGTCCACACAAAGAAAACTCACTTTTCCTGCCCGCTAGGGCGTTAGGCTCTTTACTTTGGACAATTGACTTGTTTCTCACTGCATCCCCCCTGGGTAAGGACTGGGGCAAACCCCAGGAATGCACTTATTATTTCCTGTGAGATTCTTCACAGGAAATCCACCTCTGAACCAAGACACCTTGTGTGCATATTCAGGATAAAATTAATAAAAACCCAACAAACACTAAGTTTAAGTAAGCTGTTATGGCTATAGTAATATCAGACAGAATTAGCAAAAAATGCAAGAAAGGGGGGTAAAAAAGGAACAGTGGACAAGAGTAAAAGATGAGACACACCAGGAAGGTATAACAATCCTAAAAGAGCATATGAGGAACACTAAATCCTGAAATCACCAGAGCAGACATCTACAGAACTACGACTGCAAAATTAGAGTGGGAGAGTTGAACACACTTCTTTCAGGACTGAGAGAACATTTCAGTAAACTATCACAAAACATATAAAACATGTGGAAAAGAAGATGCATCAAGTTGAACTAATTATTCTGTCTAAAACATTTCGCAGAACAATGGGAGAATGCTTGAACTTTAAGAAAGCAAACCCAAATTTTCTGTCTGCTGAACCTTCGAGGGAGTCTCGCAAATGACACAACAGTAAAATCGTACAGATTATTATGCATTTAACATTGAACTTAGTATAGCATAAGTAAAAAGACCTGGAAAGTGCGTATATATTTGGAATTTAGAAAGAATTTTTTTAAAAAAAAGATGGATCCAAGAAAAAGTAATTGGAAATTTGAAAATATTTTGAACTTATTGGGAGGATATATATTAAGCTTTGGTCTAAATGTTTTTGGCATATCTCTTGGGATTCTTTTAGCCACCCTCTGAAATAAGGGCCCTTATTATCCTTACATTACAGAGGAACTTGACAACACAGGTGTTACTTTGGGGTAAGGCATAAATCAAATTACCGTAAATACTGAGGTAATTTATAAGCTGTTTAAATAACAATTGGTCATAAATTCTCAGGGCTTCCCTCTGTACCTCGCAAGTCACATACAGACAGGAGAATTGTGGAGACACAGAAGCATTTTTGAAATGTGGTCTCTAACCCTTAGCAAAACAGAAAGCCCCCGGTGAGTTTTGAGCGGAGAGACACCGTGCTCTAACGTTAACTTTAATCAGATTGTATATTTCACTTCTTAACAGCGGGGCCGGGTGAGACCACTCAGGGGTCTTGGTAGAAAACAGAGCAATGGATGAGAGGGTGATATTTGTTCCTGGTGGTCCTGGTATTAGTAATGACTCATGTTTGGTTTCTGCAAACACTTTGAAATAGAACCTCCGTCATGTGCTTGCAGATCGAGTATAGATTGAGAGGAGGAACAGCCAGAGGTGTAGACGTCTGTGTGCAGGCTTCTAAGACTCAGAAGATGGACCTTGGGTCGTGTTGGGGCACGTGGTGGAGCCTGTGTGTGGACACCTGATGTGTGAGAACATACCAGATGTCTTCCTCAGCCCGCTTGGCTGGTGTCCCCAGCACCCAGCGTCAGTGGTAGTCGACCCAGGTCAGTGTTTATTTCAGCCTCCCGGCCGTGCACGCAGCAGCTCGTGGAAGGCACTGCTCCATGTTTCCTCATTCCAGGACAGCAGAGGAGAAAGAGCTCTTTCTGTGGGAAGTGCCCATTCTCGGGGCACAGGGAAAAATAGGAGTTTGCACTGAACCCCACAATGACATTGCAAGTTTCTTCTCAGAGGTGGCGTGTGGCATGCCTCCGCAGAACATGTCATTAGGTAAGAACTTGACGTGATCCGTCGTACCTCACGGTGTGGAGATGGTTGAAATGTGGGTGCATCCCGGTCACTCATCATTTCAGCTCATGTCCGTATGACATCCATAAGCCCCACCCTCCCCTCGGCTTTGAGGTGCGTTCCAGAGAGACATGAAAAGGAGAGATAGGTGTACTCTTGTCTAGACAACTCTCTTGAAGAATTTGGCAAGAGAAGAAGAGAGAAGCGTGGCATATTTGGAGAGGAATAGGTGCTAAAGTCACTTTTTTAATTGAGGAGGAGTAATCAAAATAAGTATCAACAGTATAACAAATAAATGATTCAGAAGAGAGTGAAGCAATCAAATGTAGCAAATATACGTTTCTCAAACCCCATCATATTGTTTGCAAATCTAAAAAAGCATCCTTAAAATTTAATAATTGCTCATGAAGTTTGTATTAGGGTTCTCCAGAGAAACAGAACAAATATGAGATATATATACCAAATATATATTATACATAATAAATGTCTCTAATATAAATGTATAAAAATATTTAATACATATTATATATTACATATACTTTTATAATATATCATAGTATAATATATACTTTTATATAATATATAATATACTTTAATATTAAACATAAACATGTTGATTATACGTATCATAAATAAAATTTAAGTTGAACAAAGCAGAGTATTTTTGCATGCATAGAGGAACTTAGTGAAAATTTTAAATGTATCCTTACTGGTATGAAAGCTCACACTCATCCTTCCTTTGAGGGTCTCACCTATTCCCATTTTATGGTTGAGCAAAGCAAAACAAAAACCCCAGAGAAGTTGCATGTCCCACGTCTCTCTGTAAATGGAGGAAGGACAGATTTTTGGAAGGTTAAAGGAAACACATCTAATTTTCACCAGTTCTGTTGTGCAAGCGTTCCAGGACAGTAAATCACATTGCAAGACCCTGATTTTCCTGTATTGCTGTGAGTTTGAAAAAAGTCCTGGTAGTCTAGGTGAGGTGTTTGTTGGACTGTCACTTCCAGAGTAAACAACTATCATCCAGATCTTGCATCTCTGGGCAGCATTTAGGGATGTAGTGAAGAATACGGTGACCGAGAATGTGCCACCTTCACAGCAATCCACAGTGTAGATTGCCACCGTGAAAACTGTGCAAAGTGTTATAAAGGGGTACTGTAAAATCATCAAGGGTGAGTAATGAGTGAATAATAGGTGGTGGTATTTAAGCTGAGGTTGAGTGGAAATCAACTAAGTAAACGCAGCGGGCATCAGGAGAACACATGGTAGGGAAGGAAGGTGGTTAAAGGGTCGACCAGTTGTACGTGTAACAAATGACTTTAGTAATGCGTTGGCTGAGATGAGATTGTTGGCTTCAAACCTCCACGAGGATTTTTCTCCTGTGCACCTATCGAGGGCATAATTTCCCACTTCCATGTGAAATGTTCCGTTTATCCATTAAATGCCTATTGAGGTCTATTTTCTTGCCCTGCTTCCCATTAGAGTAACGTTTTTTCTTCTTTGGGCACATGCCTGCTGACTCAATAGCAAACTTCCATAAACAGCAGGATGTAAAAGCGTGGATTGAAACCATCTTTGAAGGCAAGACGAGAGCTGAGTCTATTTGATGAGGAGAAAAAGAAATTAAAAGTCCTGTAGAGGGGCTTCCCTGGTGGCGCAGTGGTTCACAGTCCACCTGCCGATGCAGGGGACACGGGTTCATGCCCCAGTCCGGGAAGATCCCACGTGCCACGGAGCGGCTGGGCCCGTGAGCCATGGCCACTGAGCCTGCGCGTCCAGAGCCTGTGCTCCGCAGCGGGAGAGGCCACAAGAGTGAGAGGCTCACGTACCGCAAAAAAAAAAAAAAAAAAAAAAAAGAATTATCTGTCAAGGAGGGTCATTACTGACCTATTTTTAATACCGAGCAGCAGAAGAGGGAGGTTACTAATTTGAAAGAATCACCACACCTTATCTACAGGAAAAAGCATTACCGTCTAGTGCAAAACCAACAGAAAGCTTGGACTGTGTAGCAAATAATTAAAGTATACCTGGCATTATATTATTTTATTATATTGGCACTGTCTGATATCCATGTTTCTCCTAAATCTTCCGAAACAGTTTAACAGTGTCTGTCTTATTACTGTTCTTCTTTAAAATGTAACCACTGAATATAATACGAACTTTCATGGAACACAGATACCCTGGTTTAGATGTGGCTCTGGGATCTGGGTTCCAGAGCATTTCTGGCACCAAGATAAATGTTTTGGTTTGCTTTAAAGCATATATAATGTGGAAATTCACTGTAGTTTTTTTTTTTTTTTTAAGTGCCAATGCAATAAAATATTTGGTGTCAGGGTGACAGTTTGCATTTCTTATTTTCCACCCATATTTATATCTTGAAATATGGTGTGTTCCCTTTAGGAAGCTAGTGATTAAGTAAAGTAAAAACAGAAACAGAAGGCAATGCAGAATGTATCATTTCTGTTTACCTGCAGGAAATTATGTAATAGACAAAATAATAGAAGTAAGCATAATATCAAATAGCTTTAATTCTGTATCAAGGATTTTTTTCTTTTTCCCTCAATAGCATTTATTTCATTCTTTACCACTAAATACTGTAAAACTGTGTGGTGTGTCATTTAAATAATATATATTTTATTGAAGTATAGTTGATTTTCAATGTCATGTTAATTTCAGGTATACAGCACAGTGATTCAGTTATATATATATATATATAACGTTTTGGGATTCTTTTCCCTTATAGTTTATTACAAGATATTGAGTAGAGTTCCCTGTGCTCTACAGTAGGTCCTTGTTAGTTGTCTATTTTATATATAGTCTTGTGTCTATGTCAATCCCAACCTCCTAACACGTTTATACTTTGAATAGAACTGTTCATTTGTTTAGATTTTACTTTTCTGCCCAGTTCTAAGACTGAAAGCACAGCTGGGACACAGCCTCAGTGTTGTCAAATCTGGGCTAGAAATGGACCTGGGAATGATGTCGATGACACCTGTGTTGCTGAACATTCCTTGGGAATTAGAAACAAAGGATTGGGACCCTGGGGACCCAGCTCAGCATTGCCGACTGCACTTTCTAGCTCCTCTGTCGTGACCTCATTAGCTGTATCCTCACCTAGCACCTATGCCTCTTGCACACGCATGGGCTCCTACATCTCGGAATTGTGTCTTCTGACTCCACCGAGGCTGCTGTCGGGAACTCCGATACATTCCCTTCTTCTCAGAGGTGTGGTCAGGGTCCCTAAGAGTAAATTCTCCTTGACAATTAGCAGCATGCCCAGAAAAAATCATAAGATAAAAAGCCCTCCAGATGGCATGAAACATCGCAGACCCAGAGAATTATCTCTCATCCCGAATCATTTCATTAACCAATGAAATGAATGTCCTACCTTACATGTGAGAATTTTCTCCATTAAAAAAATGTGTATCAATACTCTTAGAAATAGTCAAGGTACTTTATACTTCTTTTGTTATTGTTCTCTGATGCCAAAGTTATTTCTTTTTTGTTCAACGGCATGTTTACAGTAAAATGCAAGTAATTATAGATATTGACTTTGATTTAGTAGGCGGGGGCCCTTGGGGGAAGGAATTAGGGGAGAGAGAGAGAGATACACCTTGGAGATGCGTTGCTGAGAGAAAAGATACAAAAACAAAGAAAAATGCAAGCAGTGAAAATCATCAGTCCTGCAAAATCAAGACTGTCTCACAACTGGCGCTCTCCCTGTAAAACAAAACAAGCAAAAACCAAACAAAATCTATACAAGTTATTTTTTTAGGATTCATGATTATGGATCCTCTGAAACCTCTATGCGATGCAGGGCAATAGCTCTAAATGGCCCAAAGGCAAAGATAGAATCGGGAGGAATTGTTGCTTTTGTAAGGTGCCGTGAGTCTAACTTAAATATGCCTTTCTTCCTGGTCTTTTTAGATCTTCCCTTTTGCTATTTTGTCTCACTTTGATGAGTCTATCTACTGCTTTTTTGGGGTTTCCTTTCCATTTTTGTGGGTTCATGTTTTTCTCCGGTTCTGGAAAATCCTTAGCTATTAAATCTCTGAGTACTGCCCATTTCCTAATTTGCGTATTCTCTTCTGTTGTGACTGATTAGATGTGTGTCAGATCTTGACATTCTCTACGTCCTGTTTATTTTTCTCATATTATATCCCTGAACTGCATTTTTCAGTACTTTTTGATTTTCATATTCGTTCCCTTAAGCTATAGATAAATTGATTGTTATCCATCTTTTGGATTTTTAAATTCAAAGATTTTCTAAAATGTCAGTATTGTTCTTTTTCACATTACACCGATTGCTTTCAAAGGTGATACTCACACCCTCAGATTTTTCATTATCCTCTGAATGCTTTTAAACATTTCAGACCTGGTTCTTATATTCTTTGTATGATAATCCCAATTATACTCTGGCTTTGCGTTCCCGAATCCTCTGCTTTTGTCACTCAGAGAGGCTTCTCCTCTTGGATTTTGGTTATTTATTTTATGATCTCATCTTTGATTCAACATAATTGCAGCATCTGTGCCCTCAGTGGGAATTGCTTTCTTCCAGAGATATTTGCTTTGGCTTCTGCTGGAAGCCAAGATAAATATTGACCTAAGACCAGTTTAGCTCCTGGCAAGAATACTGCCTGCTAGAGGGCTCCTAGGTCCTGCTCACCCGTCTTGTTTGATGGGCCCCGGCCTGAATCGCCAGGTTCCTTCCACAGTGTTTCTATTTAATCCCAAACACACACACACACACACACACACACACACACACACACACCCAAACACACACACACCAAACAAACAAACAAAAAAATCTTACCTTGCCCACAGCCTACGTTTCGGTTTCAACTCATCGGATTTGCTTTTCATTGGTTGTTTTGGTTTCACATTGTTTGGGGTTCTTGGGATTTTCTTTATTTGTTAAAAACTCTTATTCTGTTGGGGTAAGAACACTTCACATGAGCTCTGTCCTCTTAACAAAAATTTAAGTGGACAGTATTGTTGACTCAAGGTACGCTGTTGGACAGCAGAGCTAGAACTCACCTTGCTTACCTGAAACTCTGTGCCCTTTGATTCCAAACTCCCCATTTCCAGCCCCAGGCAGCTCAGAACAGTCTGAGCCCATGGATTTGACTGTCTTAGATTCCACATGTAAGTGGGATCGTGCAGTGTTTGTGTTTCTGTGACTCATTTTATTTCTCTTGGCATGGTGTCCTCGAGGTTGATGCATGTCCCATATTGCAGAATTGCCTTGCTTTTAAAGGCTGAGTGGTACTCCATTGTATGGATCTAGCAAATTTTTCTTTTCTCTTCATCTCTTGGTGGACGCTTAGGTGGTTTCCACATCTTGACTCTTGTGAATAAGGCTGCAGTGAACATGGTTGTGCAATTGCTTTGGGTATCCAAGGTTATACCTTGGGATTTTCTTTCATTTGTTAGGGGATCTACCAATTCTTAAAAGGCTTATAGAAATGTATGCAGGGTCCAGGCTGTACCATATTACAAGTCTCTTCAGGAAGCCCACTCCTGCACACTTAAGAGTTTCCCAGCCCCTTAGTGAAAAGGTTTTGAGGATCATCTCTGGAAAATCAGACGTGATGTCAAGACTCATATTATTCCCCGATTCTACTCTGCTTATAGAATACAAGTCAAACTCCTTGCCATTACATACAAGGAGCTCTGTGATTTTTCCCTTTTGTGTATTTTGTAGTCTTGTCATCCTCTGTGTCTACACGTGTATTAGGCTCCAGTCGTGTTGGGCTATTTAGAAAGCTTGTAATGAACACCTCACATCAATCTCTCTCCAGCATTGGTGGAGAAGCACCACATCCATTCTTTGTATCTTCTAGACACACGGAGAAATCATATCTGTCACCCTGTCTTACAGTTTGGGATGGCACTTGATTGGGTTCTATCCAGTGACCCACGGGTGGACGCTGCTCACAAAACTAACCAATAAGTACCACTGACATCATCCTGCATTGTCTTTCTCTTTCCTGACCTGTGAGTTGAAACCATGATCATTAAGTTCTGGAATCTGGAGGATGGATCATAGGCATCGGAAAAAAAAAATGCTTTATGTTTGAGACTGGATTTCCCAAAGATCCATCCTCCGTACTGTGTTCTAGTTCCAATAATTCTGATGGGTTTTATCTGCTAGTCAGTGAAACCATCATAATTCAAAAGTATCCCTCTGAGCTCAGTGTGGACAGGATGAGGAGAGGACATTTAGAGAGAACAGACTCCTAAGTATTGAGATTTGATATTTAGCAAGTAGTGAGGAGGGATGTCTTCTGTACGAGAACAGTAGATGTGAATTATGTTCAATTCAGTCGAAAACCAGTGCATCCCTTCAAATAAAAAGTAGTCAGTGTAAAAGTCTATGGACATCCCTGGAGATGCTATAGTTTGTGTTTTCCATTGAATATCAATCGTTAAAAGATATTAGGGTACATTCTCTGGAATGTTTCTCTATGTAAGTGCTGTGTACTATATCCACTATAATGACAGAGATTTCTGGGTTTCACAGATCTGCAGATTCATAATCTGTAGACGGAAAGCCCATGATTTACTTCTTTAAAATCTTGGGCAATTCTTGCATGTTCTCAAGTTGGAAAACTACGTACCTAACGAAATGCCTGACAGCTATGTAGTCATAAACATGCTCACCACCACCAACACTACCATCATCATCATTATAAGCATCCTCATCACCACATCGTCATATACTGCACATCATCAGCCAAAAGAGAACTGAATGAAAGAGTTCACTTATAAAAGAGGGGCCAGGGAGATCAGCTCGGTGCTTTGTGACCGCCTGGAGGGCTGGGATAGGGAGGGTGGGAGGGAGGGAGACACAGGAGGGAAGAGATATGGGAACATATGTATATGTATAACTGATTCACTTTGTTATAAAGCAGAAACTGACACACCATTGTAAAGCAATTATGCTCCAATAAAGATGTAAAAAAAATAAAAGAGGGGCAAATCTTAACTTCACAGTTCTGCTATACAACTTGACGTGATTTTTTATTTATTTTTTTTATTGACGTATAGTTGGTTTACAGTGTGGTGTTAATTTCTGCTGTCCAGCAAAGTGATTCAGATACACACACACACACACACACACACACATTCTTTTTCATATGCTTTTCCATTATGGTTTATCACAGGATATTGAATATAGTTCCCTGTGCTATATAGTAGGACCTTGTTGTTTATCCATTCTCTATATAACAGATTGCATCTGCTAATCCCAAACTCCCAATATACCCCTCCCCTAATCCTTTCCCCCTGCACAACCACAGGTCTGTTCTCCGTGTCTGTGAGGCTGTTTCTGTTTCATAGTATGTTCATTTCTGTTGTATTTTACTTATGAGTGATATCATATGATATTTGTTTTTCTCTGTCTGACTTATTTTACTTAGTATGATCATCTCTAGTTGCATGCATGGTGTTGCAAATGACATTATTTCATTCTTTTTTATGGCTGAGTAATATTCCATTGTATATATGTACCACATCTTTATCCATTCATCTGTCAATGGACATTTAATTTGTTTCCATTGGCATGATATTTTGAAATGTCCCTTCAGTTCTAGTTTTTTCAGCTGTGAGACAGGTACCTCTGTCTATTGAGATGGGCCAGTAGGGAACTTAAAGTCATAAAACTGCAGAACAGTTAGCAACCTTAAAATTAGTCCAATTTTGTCCCATTCGACACTTATGGAAAACTAAATGAATAGAGAAGTGAAATGATTCACCCTGTATCATCCAGGTATAAAGGGGAGAATGTAGTGCTTCATTCCATGTCTTTGGATGCATTTCCATTGCTTTGCCTACCAAATCATATTCAGTGAGTTACAGTTAAATGACAGTCACATACCATAGACTAATCATCAAATGCAGATTGTATAAAAACTTACCTTTCAAATACACCCCTCAGAGAATTCTCCTGAAAGTTGAGTTCGTCAGCTTGGGAAACCTTGCTGACCTGCTTCACTTCACGCGGAGCTGCTTCTGAGTTCCCAGTCCCGACATTAGTGATCGCCCCTCTCCGCAGCACAAGCTGATTAATAAATGAGCTCCTTTGTCACCGACTTCTGTCTCAGAACAGTCTCATGTTCCATCAGCAGTGATCAAACGCTGGGAGTGAGAGTCACAGACACAGTTTTCTATGTGCAAGCTTCCATCTTATTAGAGCTTAACACAAAAGTGCTTTTTGATGTTAGAATCTATTAAAATCAGCAAAGTAGACCTCTTCTCTAAGTCAGATGGTACGTGCTTTTATTAAGGCAGCTGGTTCTTTTGCGCAGGTGGCCCTGACATACACTGAGTCAGCATGCTGGGCTGTGGCATTCTGGGGTCACAGACCATTTCCCAAGGGCTATTTTCTTGCGAATGTTCATTTAAATTATTTCCAGATTAAAATGATGTCATATGGGATAATGGTATGGCAAAATTAAACAAAACAGGGGGCCAGCTTTGAAAACAGTGTCATCATTCCCAGAAATAAAGTTCTATTTTCTTTACATAGAAAGAGTATTTGACGAACATGGTTCAGTATTTGGGGCGTACTGTATGAGTTTGCTCTGGCCACCATAACAAAATACCACAGACTGGGCGCCTAAAAATACAAATGTATTTCTCCCAGTCCTGGAGGCTGGAAGTCTGAGATCAAGTGTGGGCAGGGCTGGTTCTTCCTGAGGCCTCTCTCTTGGGCCTGTAGACAGCTGTGTCCTCCCAGGGTCGTCCGTCTGTGTGTGTCTGTGTCCTGATCTCCTCTTCTTATAAGGACACCAGTCCTCTGGGATTGGGAACTACCCTAATGACCTCATTTTACCTTCATTCCCTCTTTAAAGACCCCATCTGCAAGTACAGTCACATTCTGAGGTCCTGAAGGTTAAGATTTCAACATACGAATGTGGGGGGAGATACCATTCAGCCCCAAACAAGCACCTACCTATATGGGTTGGTGTGCGCTATGTCAGTTTAGAGGCTGGTGATATGGAAGTGAAGGTAAACCCAAGACTAGACACCACCTTATGAATTTTACATTCCGGTGCGGGGAATGGAAAGCTAACAAACCATGAGCAGACCAAGAGAAACTACAGACAGTGCTGCGAAGAAATAAAGTAGACATGTCTGATAAGTGTAATTGAGGAGACGGCTCACAGAATGCATAAGATGGTCAGTGAGTTTCCAAGGTCTGAGACTGAGACATGTGAGCTGAGCCCAAAGGAAGAGTTGGGGCCAGCCATGCAAAGTCCCAGTAAGGAGTATAACAGGCAAAGAAAACAGATTTGACAAATGGGGTTGGGGGGTGCTTTGAGGTAGGGTCCAGGGTAACTTTAAGGAATGAAAATCCAGGAGAGCAGACCACATGTGATAGGGAGAGGATTTGAGAAGTACGCCATCACCCCCATTTCAGGGTTAATAAGGCCAGATAAGGGCTTGGAGTTTTAAAGTGTAATGAGGAGACATTCTGCGTTTGAAATAGGGGGGTATCTGCTAAGATTTATATTTTAAAACATGCTTTCTGGAAGCTCTGTGGAAATTAGAATGGTTGGCCCATCCCGGATGTGGTGATATAGGAGGCATGTAGGACAGATTCAGTTCCTTGTTATCAATCAACTGGATGATACCGTTTTCACTAAAGCAGGAAAACCTAGCGAAAAGGACACTTTGTGGAAAGGTGAGGAAAAGAATCAAGACTTCTGCTTTGAAAGATGGTTTTCAGTTGATGAGATCACATATAAAGTTTAGTGTGCAGCAGTGAATTAGATATAATTTCATAATGTATCGAGATGCTCAGAGTCCAACTTTGTTGCATTATCTGCTATTCGGGGATCACACGATTGGACTACATCAGTTATTCTCCGAAATAGGACTTCAGTCAATGTTTCATTTCTTACCAAGGTGAACTGCATTAAAAGCCAAAAGAATATAATTGTTCCCAACACTGGAAGAAATGGTAATTATGTAACATGATAGAGGTATTAGGCATCACTACAATGGAGATCGTCTTGCAGTATAAGTGCATCAGATCAATATGTTACACAGCTTAGACTTGCACAGTGTACGTCAAATTTTATCTCATTTGTTTGTATATTTGTATGTCAAATATATCTCAAAAAAACCCCAAAAAACCCCAAAAACCTGCAACTATTTCCTAAGGGACGAGAGAGGAATATATATATATATATACACATACACATACATATAATATTTTTATTTATGTTATGTATTTATATGTTATAAATTAGTATTATATTTTTATTTTATTATATATATATAAATCTCTAGAGATACATATGAAAATAATAAAATTCAAATTTAAGACAATTATAAAGCAATTACAAATGGAAGCCAAAATTGGAATTGAATTGACACTTCTTTAGCCCCTGGGTTACTTTTACACTTACTATGTTCTTACTCTGCCTTGCTTGGAATTGTACATTTCCCTGTAATACTTTTTTCTAGCTTCTGGTGTTGAAAAAGACATGAGCACTTCATGTAATTAATGATAACAGATGTTCTCAGGATGTTTAATTCTTACAATGTTTTCAACATGCAGCTTGGCAAAAATGTCCTTTACCCGATTTCCTTATAAGGAGGAGGTGCACAGTTGGGAATTGAACACATCCACCAGGAGATCATTCATTCATTGATCCATTCAGGTATTTAGCAAATATTTATTGAGAACCAACTATATTTGTGAGTATAATTATAATTAACAACAATAATATCGTCTTAGTCATCGTAAGAACTCTAAAAATCCCAAGGCATGGGATTTTTTTTTTCTATTTTCTCAACCTCTGCACAATCTTGTTTTAATCAGTAAGATTGTAGGATTTTCAGGTTACAACATGCATTTGCCTTACCTATTACACTGTCCAGTGCTTTGCAAATACTAAGCAGTGTGTTAGGAATTGAGTGATTCTCGTAATGCTCAATCATTTGGGATTTTACATAATTATTCTCTTCTCTTGGACTTGCTTAAGCTACTTCATCCTAACATAAACTCTACACTGTAGATTTCCTTTTTAAAAAATGGTCTTTTGAACTTCCCTGGTGGCGCAGTGGTTGAGAGTCCACCTGCCGATGCAGGGGACATGGGTTCGTGCCCCGGTCCGGGAAGATCCCACATGCCGCGGAGCGCCTGGGCCCGTGAGCCGTGGCCGCTGAGCCTGCGCGTCCGGAGCCTGTGCTCCGCTACGGGAGAGGCCACGACAGTGAGAGGCCCATGTACCGTTAAAAAAAAAAAAAAAGTTCTTTTTTTTTAAGTCGTACACTTAAATAATCTTTATTATGCGTTGGGTTCCTATCATCGTTTCAGTGAATGAATTTTAACAGTGTCCCATAACAAAACACAACCATCTGCTAATTCTTTTCAACACATGTATCATTTTTTTAAAATGTTTATAGCACATAAATATAAGAAATATGTTTTCTTCCCCTAAATAGGCCAGCAAGAATGGAACCTTGAAGGTAAACATTCTTTTATTGTTTTCCAACTAATTATGAGAATGATAAATAAATTGTCCTTGATTTTTACAGTCATGCTCGAAAAGGGGAAAACAGTCTTAAAGTCTTTTATTTAAAGAAGCCTCATGTCTAAAGTAGCATACAGAATATTTGGACTCTGGGGAGGCTAACTCGATGACCTTGGGCAAGTCCTTTTTGTTTTAAATGCCTCATTTTCCTAGTAAATGAAATGATCTCAATGGCTGCTTTCAGTACAGTGCAGCTACGCTTCATCCAGAAGGGGAATAAACCTAATGGATCCCATTAGATAGTATTTATTTCAGGAACTAAAAGCAGCTAAGCATGAAAGGAACATCCCAGACTTAACATTTTATTATCTGCACACACCAGGTTGCTTCTGGTGCCTGTCAGTTACAGGAATCTGGAAGTGAATGAAACAGTCCTGTGCAGAGCTGGCTGTCCTTCAGCTTAATTATGACATTAACATATTCATGTGAGAAATAGTTCACCGACGTTGTTTACAGCACAGGTGGTTGTTTTTATTTTATTTTTCTTTTCTTTTCTTTTTTTTTTTTTTTTTTGGTGGTACATGGGCCTCTCACTGTTGTTGCCTCTCCCGTTGCGGAGCACAGGCTCCAGACGCACAGGCTCAGCGGCCACTTAGATTGCTTCCATGTCTTGGCTACTGTAAATAGTGCTGCTATGAACTTTGGGGTGCATGTAGGTTTTCGAATTATGGTTTTCTGCAGATAATGGGTTGGCCAAAAGGTTCATTTGGGTTTTTCTATGAGATGTTACAGAAAAACCCGAACGAACCTTTTCGCCAACCCAATATATGCCCAGGAGTGGGATTGCTGGATGATATGGTAGTTCTATTTTTAGTTTTTTGAGGAACCTCCATACTGTTCTCCATAGTGGCTGCACCAACTTACATTCCCACCAACAGTGTAGGAGGGTTCCCTTTTCTCCACACCCTCTCCAGCATTTATTGTTTGTAGACTTTTTGATGATGGCCATTCTTGCTTTGTATGTACCCTCTCATTTTGTGTATAACCCACTAGAACAGTGGTTGTCAGGCTTTAGCGTAGATAAGAATGCTCTGGAAAGCTTGTTAACACACAGATTCTTGCAAAAGCTTCTGATTCAAAAGGTTCAGGTTTTTTTTGTTTGTTTGTTTTTGTGGTACACGGGGCTCTCACTGTTGTGGCCTCTCCCGATGCGGAGCACAGGCTCCGGACGCGCAGGCTCAGCGGCCATGGCTCATGGGCCCAGCCACTCCGCGGCATGTGGGATCTTCCCGGACCGGGGCACAAACCCGTGTCCCCTGCATCTGCAGGCGGACTCTCAACCACTGCGCCACCAGGGAAGCCCTCTACAGTTTAACTTCTAAACTTCCCCAGGTTCATTCATCTGCTGAACTACAGACCACGCTTGGATTAACACAGAGCTGCTACAGGGAGAGGGCTGGGTCATCATTCCCTACTGAAAAAGTTATCCCTAGATATTATTATGGCAAAGGCAACACATATTAACTTATTCAGCTACATGAATACATCAACTAGTTCAATATATGGACTCAGAGGAAACGTCCTCTTAGTCGGCCGATTGGTTTCTTCCACTCACACCGTTATTTCCACGATTTGCTCATGATAGAAGGGAAGCATTTACAATAAATTTGGGAAGATGAAGACAGAAAGGGAAAAAAAAAAGACTGAATGAGTAAATAGGACCAAAAAATACAATATGTCTGTATTCCATCACATCCTCTTTCAGTACAACTTTCAAGTTATCACTAAAAAAACAAGGTGGGAAGCTTATGAGTTTGCTACTGCCGTGGTGATGCTATAGGGCAAAGGAAGTCAATCTGCATAGCCTTAGACATTCTTTATGAAAAATCATTTTCTCAACCTTTTCCTGAAGCTAAGAATTGTGACATGGCATGTATTTAGACATGGAGCGTGACATTAAAAAAAAAAAAAAAAAAAGTCAGGTTATTCACCCGTTTGGAAGGGTTGAAAGGCTGTTTTTTATAACCTAGAGTTTCTGATAATCTTGTATTAATATTAACTTTTCTCCACTAAGAATAGAAACAGTTTTTGAAATCTGGAGTTTCAGGATTTAAATCGTGGAAAATAACTTAACGTTCTTATAATCTGAGTTGTGAGTGTTAAATTTGGGTTGGCCAACATGTTCCACAGGGAGAGGGCTGGGTCATGCATTCCCTACTGAAAAATTTATCCCTAGTTATTATTGTGGCGTAAGATGTTATGGAAAAACCCGAATGAACATCTTGGCCAACCCAATAAACAACAATGGCTTCGTCTTTCTGACTCAGCACTTGGCCAGGTTCACACGTTCTGTGTCGTTTGACTGTAGGAAGAAAACTGATGTACAGCCTCAGAAATCTCCTAGGTGTGCCCTGAAGAAGTAAAAATTGTCCATGTGACTTTTGCACACATAACACAAACACACACCCGTCCCTGAGCTACCGTCTCATGGTTTATCTGTTGATCACTGCTTGTGCTAAGTTAATTAAATCCAAAGAAAGAAAGTGTGGGTCAGCTGAATGCTTGCAATAAATCCACAGAGCTAAGCAGACATGGGAGGGTGGGCGATGCGTGTTCCTCAGAGTTTTTGTGAATGTGGCTCTGTGGTCTTTGTGTGTTTTCCTTCAGTACATTTCACTAAACTGATCTCATAGGCAGCCATCAACGGTAGACCCATGTCTGTCAAAGCTTGGTAATAAAATAATAATGGAAGTTAGAAACCAGCTGCGTGAGTTTGCCCAGATGCCGTAACAAAGTGCCCCAGACTGGGGAGCACTTAAACAACAAACATTTGTCTCCCCCTAGTCCCGGAGGCTGGAATCTGAGATCCAGGTGTGGGCAGGGCTGGTCCCTCCTGAGGCCTCTCTCCTGGGCATGTAGATGGCCGTCTCCTCCCTGTGTCCTCCCAGGGTCATCTGTGTGTGTCTGTGTCCTTACCTCGTCTTCTTACAAGGACACCCACCCGTCCTATGGGATCAAGACCCAGCCTAATGACCTCATTTTACCTTCATCCCCTCTTTAAAGACCCCATGTCCAAATCCAGCCACATTTGAGGTCCTGGGGCTTAGGGCTTAAATGCATGACTTTTGGGGGATATAGTTCAAGCCCATTCCCTGGTTTGTGTACGTGGACATGATCTAATGCAGACCAGTTGAAACAAGGTAGACATTTCTGTCAAACCATTTGCAGTAGATACGCCACCGGCTACAACGTACGCGCTGCATTGTGCTCTCATGATGTTCTCCATTTTAATCACTAAATACAGTTTACCAGCCATCTTGGTTGATTTTTATGATTTTGGCGATAATTCCTCCTCCATCTCACGTGTTTCCACATTTCCCCGCACATCATACCCACTTTCAGCGTGTATCATCTAAAGAACAGAATTTGAGCATAAACCTTCCTAACAAGTATAAAAAGCCCAATCCACCCTCCAGCCTTTCAGTCCACTCCGATTACCCTCCAGGAGCCCCAATTCTGAACTGCAATGGCTGAGTGTCCAACGGTTTCCTAAAGGTAGCATGGGTTAGACTCATATATCTTTCCAGCATTTCTGTTTTACCTTCAATTCTACAACAGAGCCCTTGAAAACTATGTTATTAAAGATAAAACACTTGGCAGTATTTCGATTTCCAAGCATAACTCAAGTTCAGCAAGATCAAGCCAGATCGTAGAGATGGGAATTTTTTTGGGAGGGGAGGGGTAAGAGGTGGGACCTACCTTCTAATTCTAAGTAATGGGTTATAAAAGGAGACCTTGGAGGAAAAATAGTTTTGTTCCTTTAAATATCACAACGGAAAAATTAAACTCAGTATCACGTGATATTTAACATCATTTTCCATGAAATAAATGAGAAGCAAGGAATACATATATTAATACTATTTACCATATTGATAAACATGCACATACTCTTTGTTTATTTAGTTGCTACAGAAAAGCCGATGATGTGGATTCTGACTACATACCTCATGGCCTCCTGAAACTATGCTGTTTCTAAAATTCTCCATCACTCTTATCTTTAACTTGAGAACTTGAGAGAATAAAAGACATCGCCATGGACCCTTTGGTCCTCACCATTAAGTATTGTTATTCAAATTTTCTCTTTCCCTGGAATATACAAGCAAACATGGGGAAGTCTCCAAACTCTTAGCGAAATTCGAGGGAGTGCGTGCGTCTGCTGTTTGCACACCTCAGCATGAGATGGCATAGAAGCAGCATCACTGCATCTTTAGTCATTTAACCAGAGTTGGTATCATAAAATTTCCCAAAGGTTCTTAAATAGCTGGTCCAGCAATTCCTTTCAGATCTGTGAAACCCAAAATGTGCAGGCGATGTATTTGTAGGTGATAGTTTGAGTATGTGTAATAAAATATCCACCAAAAAAGACATCTATACTGATTTAAACAGATACTTTTATAACTTGCTTACAGCACAGGTGGGAACTGACTGCTTTAGCAGAAAAACTCAGAGTCAGTAAGGGGGGCTGAGCAGGGTAGTGTTGAGGAGAAAGAGGAAGAAATATGGAAACAGAAAGTTCCTTTGGAAATAAACGAGGACATCGGGCATGCTTTAGAAAGAATCGCATGGGGAAGGGCAATCTGCAGTCTCAATTCCATCGCCCCACGAAATTTTCAGCAAGTGTTTCCTTTTTTGCCAAAGTGTCTTGTATCTGGCTCTGTTGTAAGGAAACCGAAAAGTTCTGAGTCTTGGAGGGTTAAGAGCATGAGAGATGGGTGTCCGTGTGCGACTTACTCTGTGGACACTGTGTGCATTTGTGCATCTTCTGGGGGAAGGGTCCCAGGTTCCAGGGGTGTGCAGGATATTCAGCGGCTCTGCCAGCCGCAGAACCAGAGGGCCACAGAGCGCAGACGTCCGCAGCTTGGTCATTGAATCGTAGACCGTTTCTGTAGCTGCACATCCTTCTGGAGGTGGCGGGCTTTGCCATTTATCATTGCTTTTTAAAATCCATATACCTAAAAGTAAGCACAGGAAAAATGAACCATTTTATACTTCCATTAAAAAAAAATAATCTTTTGGTACGTTAATGACCTGGGACCCATGCTGCTAAGACTTCAATGCCTTTCATGTATTCTGTACTTTTTTCTTATCCATAGCTCCCGCACATTATAAAATCAGTAGTATTGATTAATTATTCTAGAACTTGCTGCCATGGCATCAGACCCACTTGAGTGGAACCGCAGTCTTCTTGGGTCCTATGACGGCCAAACACTGACACGCCAAGTGTCTGGTGAGTTAAAGGGCAAGCAGCATACACCATGCAGAGAATCAGCACAGGCCATGTGGGAGCACAGCTGCCAGCGTCGCTTCATTCCACATCTGGGACACGTGTCTTCATAAAGGACCATGCTGAGCAGGGGAAGACAGCCTCAATTCGGGGAAGGAACCACCTGTTATATGTCAATATGGACATGGAGTCTTCTCGGGTGTTGAGTGATCACCTGCAGTTGTAGGGTCAGCCCATCCAGACAACCACCCAGGACTTGATCTCATCAAGAGGTCCTTGCTCCATGGTCCTCAGCTGGATGCTCATCTATCCTGGATTCATCCTACATAAAAACCCAACAATTCCTGTCTTTAAGGATGCAGAGAATGTTGTTGAAGGGTCAGATCTCCAGGCTTCCATGAAATGACAGGAAAAGCTGCAGGATCACGTGCTAAACACTGACCTCCACACGGAAGAGGACAAGAGAACAGAGGAGGTAGGGGAGGGCAAAGAGGGGAGAGTGAGCTTCTCCATGCTTCTTGAACGATGATGAAGAATGACAGTGATGCTACCTTCACTTGGTCTTTCAAGAAGACACTTATATGAAGGCGTAGGTATGTCACACTAGCATATGGTTTTTAGAGATAATTATCGAACCAGCCAGGCAGTGTGCAAAGCCTTGGAAACATAAGGATGTGTAAGAGAAACTTTCTAACTTCAGAAAGCCATCACCACTCCCTCAAATGGGAATCTGGCTCTTTCTGTCTTACACACACACACACTTTATAAAAGTCCTGGTCCGTGGACTGAGAATATTCCAGAATTGTATCTTGGAGAAGCTTTACCTTCAATGTGGGAGAATCAGTGCAGGAGCTCTAGGATGAATACTTCCAAATATCGTTATATTAAAGCGTTGTCAAGACTAAGGTAATTCCATAGAGGATATCACAGAACAAAATGCAAGTGAGCCTGTCTGTAGTAAATTAGAAAGCTTAATATCCTTTTTCAGTAACAAAATGAACTTGATATGTCCCCTGATGTATAAAGCATTAACTGGCTTGTGTCATGAGACATAAAATTATGTCTCATGAAATAAAACTGGATGAAAGTGTGTAAACAAAACAGAAAGTTAATTAAAATATATCCAAGTTGTGAAGTAACCGGCAAGCTGTCACAATGAATTTCCTAGTAAAAGACAAAGAGGATTGTGGATATTAAAAAAGTAACAAGATAAAAATTCTATTAAAAAAGAAAAAATAATTTAAAAATTAAAAAGTAACAAGAAATTGTGCAACATATAACTTGAGAGAATCCTATGTACAATAATAAAGTAACATAAACACATTAAATTACAAAGTAATTTTCACATTTTAATGATAGAAATTGGCGGTTTCCTATAATTCTGTAAACATACATACCCTAAGACCAATCAGCCTTACTCCTAAATATTTGCATAAGAAAAGATGAAAATATATCCACCAAATATTTGTCCAAGAATGCAATGCTTATAGCAGGTTTATTCATAATAGCCCAATATTCCAGGTGTTCACAGATAGGGAGATGAGTGAAAAAAAAAAAGGTGGTATATTTATACGATGGACTACTACTTAGTAATAAAAAGATGTGGACTACCGACACACAAAGTCACATGGATGAATCTTAAAAAAAAAAAAGAAAAACTGAAAGGAAGAAACAGCACACCAAAAACCAAGCTCTATTTTACCATTTATATGAACTTTGAGAAAAAGCAAAATAATCCTGTGGTTTAAAAAATCAGAATGCTGTTGTCCAGCTGGGTGGGGATGTGAATGGATTGGGAATTCCGTGAAGGAACTGAATGAGGGTGAATTCTGCATCTTGACAGAAGTTTAATTATACAGGTATACACCTTTGTTTAATTATACAGGTGTACACCTTTGTACCTGACCCATAGACAGGTGCACTCAGAATTGTGTACCCATAAACAAATATTGATAATATAATAATTGATTTTTAAAATCATTGATATATTTCTCAATACATATTTAGAAATATATATATAAGAACAGAAAGAGGTGTGAATTCATCGATAGCGATGTCATAAATGTACTAAAGAAAAATGTCCATCTCTGCAGATGTTAAATGTGCCTTCACTGTACTGTTCTTCCAACTTTCCTGTGTATTTGAGAATTTTAATATTCCACATTGGAAAAAATAATGTAATGATAGAACCATATCTTAGAAAAAGTGAAAGCATTGTACTTCAGTGGAGGCAAGAAAATAGAAAAGACTTTGCATAAGTTACCTAGAACAGTAGTGTTCTAAATGAACTTTGAGATGGTAATTGTTCTTTTTAAGGAATCTCCAAGTGAGGTATGTTGATGAGTTTGCTTTACGTGACTTTTGCCACATTTATTTTACTGGAGGAAATATTTTTGACTTCTTCATAACCACAAACAAGATGTAGTCTGCATTTAATTGAGCGTGATGGTGCAAGGAAGATTCGTGTTTCTTTGTTCAACACAAATATATAGCTATTACATGAATGTATAAACTGGAACCCTACTGTGAATTGGATCATAAACTCATTTTTCCAGCTGTTTGTACATGCATATAAAAATATTATTACCATGAGTTCCCACGACCATTCGTTTCTCAGACATTCTTTAGAGCTTGTTGTACTAGAGATATATTATGGAAACAATTTCCACAATTAAATTAATTCAAATCATATTACATGCTGTGTAATAAATGCACAGCATCAAATCTAAAAAGCACTTGAATCATGTCTTCTTAATATATTAATAATAAATTACTGATACGGTAATTAGCAATTTAGCTAATCTTTTTGTGAGAAATGGCCACAGAAAAGAACCAGTGACTCGAGAACCTGTTATTTGGATGTACATTTAAATGTAGCTTTTTTTTCTTTTCTGTTGAGTATGGGAACCCTTTTCAGGAAGTGTAACCAACTTTAAATCTTTGTGCCAAGATCCTTTCTTTTGAGACGATAAAGAGTATTGATCTTAGATTGATTCCTAATATTATAATTACTCTTTCAACGTGAAGGTATATTTACTAGATTCTTAAATTAACCACACCCTGATCAGCTATTGTATTTAGTATCATTCAAGGCAGGTAAAAATTTCGAGTTTGGCATGAAAGTCCTCAGAAATGTGAGCTCTTTTCTTTCTGACTTTCTGTGATGTTTGTCCAAGGCACAGTGTTGTTGGGCTGTACAATCCTTTTATGTCAACCATTTTTTTCCCCCTGCTAGCTTTAATAATCTTGTCTTTGTCCTCAAAATGAATCATGATATATTGGTATGAGTTTATTTACTATGCTGAGAATTTTAAACGTTTTTTTTTTTTTTCCTGGACAGACTGTCTTTCATTTCTGGGAAAGGCATGATTTCTTAACTCATACCATGCTTGGAAATTTTTTGTCGTATTTTATCTGATGTTATAGACAATATCCTTTGCCCATGTGGTTTGATGCCTTTACTGATTCCTTCACTGTAATTTTAGCTTTTTTGGACTTCTGGTTGTGAAAAAGTCTGCCATATTTAATCAGAAATTCTCCTCTTCTATTTTGTTGGTCTGATTCAGTTACTATTCGTTCCATAACCCCCCCCACTTTGCCAGTTTGTAAGTTCTCCCATTATGTTCTATCCCATGATAATAAGACTGCTTCCCTCTGCAAGTACATTTTCAAATACTGTTTACAAAAATCATCCAATTATTTATTACATGTAGTTGGAATTTCTGTAAAATTATCAGCCCCTACTCTCTTTTCCATCAATAAAATTAGTTTCCTTTTTTTTTTTTTTTGCGGTACGCGGGCCTCTCACTGCTGTGGCCTCTCCCGTTGCGGAGCACAGGCTCCGGACGCGCAGGCCCAGCGGCCATGGCTCACGGGCCCAGCCGCTCCGTGGCATGTGGGATCTTCCCAGACCAGGGCACGAACCCCTGTCCCCTGCCTCGGCAGGTGGACTCTCAACCACTGCTCCACCAAGGAAGCCCTAAAATTAGTTTTATAATTATTAACTTCCTTTCTAAATGTTCTGCTAATTCCTAAATGTTCACTGAGTCAGTTTTGGGCACGCAAGTCTGTCCATTATTGTAATTTCTCTTGAGGTATATAGTTCTTTCAAGAATTCTCTTTTGGCAGTTGGAAAACTCATTCAAAGACTGTAGCCTTATCCATTGAGTGAGATGTATCATTCTCCACTTTTTCATTCTCTCTTTATTGAGATACGTTCATATTTGATGGTCCAGTCTAATAAATCAGGTGTCATCAGTGGAATTCCTTTCAATTAAGTGATGTTTAAAATCAGAATATTTTTAATTATAGTAGTTTAAATTAGCTCAGAAAATAACTTTAGGGCTGAAACTCCTTAAATGCTGTTGTTGTTAATTATATATAGTTTTTCTTGTGGTATAGGATAATCCTTGCATTCAATCCCCCAGAATTTTTTAGTTTGCTGTGATGTCCATTTTCCTATTCACTTACCTCTAGGGATAGTTTTTATTTACAGTATTGTGTTTAAAAATAACATTCACTAAACACAACCCCCTACACATTTTGAATCATGTCTTTAAAGCATCAATCTGTGTATTCTTTTTACTCTATCTCAGTGGAAAGCAGTTGGTCTCTTCTTCCACCCAGAACTTTCTGGTACACAGTTCATCTTCCTTTGCTTCATTAAGCCATGGGGTGCAGACTCGATTCAGTACATCCTTTGTTTAAATTCTTGGTTTCTTTGTGGCTCTGTAGTTTTGCCTCAGAATCCATGCGCAGCCTCGGGAGTGTATTAGGAGAAAGGGGTTTTGGTTATATCTTTATTTTCTGCAAATGCATATTTTATATGTAAAATTCATTCAACATTGATCATTTGTTGGTTAGGCTGTGAATAAACTGTGCAGGAAGCATGCTGAACACTGAGCTTCAGTGTAACTCATATCTTTGGGGAAGCGGTTGAATATAAATTCAAAGACTCACAGATTCATGTTCTTAAAGATAGAATGAAATATTTGAGGTTTGTGATTTTCCTTCCTAAAATCATACAGAGAACTTTATAATTATATCTTGAAACATGCAAAATAGAAAACGGGCATAGTCTTCTCCTAAATCAATCTGGAAAGAAGCCAAATTTATTCTAATCGATTTTGTCACTATCCATAGAGCTAATAGGAAAACCGTCACTTCTCAGCAGAGATATTAATCCACATTCAGATTACATTTTTAATAGGTGGAACCACAGGTTTTTTGTGATTGTTATTTGTATTGAAAGACTGCAATTTCTGACCTAAGACTACCGTTTTGGTGTTTTCAAGATGCACTAAAAAGGGTTCCCCTTGTGTGTGAAATACCAAAGAATGCCTTGAATCCACCAAACTCAGAATACCAGATTTATAGCTGACAGTGAATATGCCAGAGATTCTACATAATCACTGCTTGAGAAATAAATGAATAAAGCTAAAAAAAATTACTTTCAACAGTACAGAGGCTGCTGGTATTTATCTACAGATCAAAGAAATAATGCATAGTTCCAGAGTAAGGAATCAGACCAGACAGTGGACAGAAATACTTCAAGTGCTTTGCTTTCCTCATGACTCTACATAGAGACATCTTCCTCTGAGAGGGTTGACTGATAAAAAGTTTTTGTGGGTTTTTTTTGTTGTTGTTTTTATCAAAGAGGGCCAAATCACCTTGCAACAGTCAATGTACCAGTGCCTTTGGCAATTTGATTATTTCCAAGACTATCATAATATTCAAATCTTCCAGCCTGAATTTTTGCAAAATATGTGAATATTTTTAATGCACTCTTCAGTGTCCTTGATGGAAAAAGAGAAAATTCTCCATTTCTATTGGAGAAACAACCTTGGAGACCATTTACAGGATATGAAAGAATGCCTTCTTTGGCAATTGCTGGGAAGAACACCATGCAATCTTCAGTGTGATTGTAAAGATGACAGTTAATATTGACAAAGTCTGAAACGGGAATGCATCATGGTTCCTGGTAGGGTTTTTAATTTGAAGAGAGGAATCCAAATGTAGCAAACCAACAGCAGAAGAAGCAAGAACGAACACAAGAGTAGATGGGAATTTGGAAATGATTAAGGAGCTTAGGCTGTTCAAAATGTTACGGCTAAAACTTTGTTTGAATACGGCATCGTCGAAAGAGAACACTCTTCCATGGAATTCTTTAAACCTGTGTTGAAAACCAGCCTTAAAACCTTCTAGGTGTGTATAAGGGGATAAGTTTTGGGATCTTTTGGTCTTTTAGTCTTCCTGTCAGCATATCAGACATCATAGCACTTGCTCCAAAAATGGCGGTGGAAATCAATTTAGGTCAATTGTGTAGAAATATTCAATCAAGAGCCTGACATACAATATGCATTTAATAAAGGGAGATTCCAAGTGGAATGTCGACATTCAGTTTTCATATTCAGCAGTGTTATGAATTAACTTGAATATCAGAATTAGTTTATATCCCAGGAGGAAGTTGCAGAGAATTTGAGTAATAAAAGTATATGTCCGTAATCCTCCATATAGCTCTCATTTTACTGGATGTCTCTATGGAATTAATAATAGAGTGAACCTGTGTGTTCTGAAAAAGGGAACGTATCCAATCTGGTGCTGTTGCCAACCCACAGCCCTCATCCTTGACTGAAGACCATCTTAGGCTTTCAGAATACTCCTTGTGGCTGGAACCTCAGGCATTTACTGGGGACACTTTTTAGAAATCATCTTCTGAAACCTTAGTTAGCCATGTCTTCTATAGGCATTACAAATGTGAACTTAAAGATGTGTTCAGGCAGCCTTAAAATTTATCATTCATCAAAAATTCGAAGGTGTTAAAGAAAACTGTTAAGTCCCATTTTCCACCTGTAATTTTTATATTGACATTTCAAGGTCTGTCGATGGATCCCATTCATAGCAAGTAGTATATAAAGAAAAGAAAGAACAAACAGGATTTGGTTCATTCAATTCATTGCTAATCTATTCCAGTGTTTTTTGAAGAGTCTAGACTATTAAAGAACGCCTCAATTTCTGATGTTTATTTTCCATGTGTAAAAATTGAGTTGTTCAACACTCTACCACCTTGAGTCATTTCATTTTTTCCTTAGAGAGGGCAGTTCTGGGGGGATTGTCTTCAACCATCAAGGACACTTTATGAGCTATAACAAACTTACTTGACTTCTGGATTTTGGATAGCATTTAGCAAAAATGGCATGGCTGAAATTCTGGCTATACCACTCGGTGATTTTCATAAACCGAGTCAATTAATTTATCTGGATCAAACTCCCTCTTGGTTAAATGGATATAGCCAACTGCAGAATTCTGCTTTAAAATTTTAAAGTGGACAAAGAAATCTCAAACATCACCTTAGTTTTAGGAGCTGCACAAAAATCTGTACTTTAAAAATGTGAGAGATTAGCATCACATCAAATGATTGCCTACAATTATGAAATTTAGTCAATACTGAGATGCCTCTTCATGTACCTACCGTTAATTTTGGGGTCACCACCTCCTATAATCTTCAAAGATATGTCTTAACCTAGCACCAAATAAGAACAAACACATATGTGTTTTATTTTATTTTTCACTGTTCTTCCTGACTTCATTTCTCCTGATTCTATATCCACTACTCAAACGTGGAATGTTGGCATTTGATAAAGAGCATAGTGTGGGTTTATGTATCACAGGTGTTCGAAGATTCAATAAATATGTCTCTGTGTTTTGTAAATTCTTATAACATACACCATGGTGATTATTTAAAGAGTACAAAGTACAATAAGTCACTGCGGAAATGTGTCTGATTGTATAACTCACACCTTCAGCACACACACTCACCCAACACACATTTGTGCATATGTGTGTTTGCTTATTTCTATCTCTGTTACAGAATAAGTTTGTCATAGAATAGTAGCCTTAAGATTGAAGGCATTTAAAAGATTTTAAAAGAAGTGGGACGTCATATTCCACTCCTGGGCACATATCAAGAGGAAACTCGACTTTGAAAAGATCCATGCACCCTGATGTTCATAGCCACACTATTCACAATAGCCAATACATGGAAGCAACCTAAGTGTCCATTGACAGATGAATGGGTGAGGAAGATGTGGTACATATATACAGTGGAATATTAGCCATAAAAAAGAATAAAATAATGCCATTTGAAGCACATGGATGGACCTAAAGATTATTATACTAAGTGAAGTAAGTCAGAAAGAGAAAGACAAATACCACAATATAGCTTATATATGGAATCTAAAAAAAATGATACAAACGAACTTATTTACAAAACAGAAATAGACCCACAGACATAGAAAACAAACTTAACGGTTACCAAAGGGGAAGAGGGTGGGGGAGGGATAAATGAGGAGTTTGAGATTAAGAGATATACACTATTACATATAAAATAGATGAACAACAAGGACCTACTGTACAGCACAGGGAACTCTACTCAATATTTTGTAATAACCTACAAGGGAAAAGAATCTGAAAAAGAATATATATATAGTATATATTTGCATATATACTATATATATATATATGATCACTGAATCACTTTACTGTAGACCTGAAACTAACACAACATTGTTAATCAAGTATACTTCAATTTTTAAAAAAGTGGGACGATGAAATCTGTACATCAATTAACATTCTCTATGAGAGTGAATTATTTTAATGAAGAATGAATTATCTCAGTCACTAGTAATCTAAAAGCACAAATTAATATCTGTTAATAGCCAACTTAATATCAAATGATTGCTCTTTAATAGAACAATGGGACTCTTGTAACTGCCGTATAAGCCATTCAGTTCTTCACGTTTTTCTCTAATAGACGGAGCTAGGCTGTTCATAAAGAAAGTGATTTCATTGAACATTTTGCTCTCTGATGTTCTAACCATTGCTTTGGCAGTCTTCATAAGCCATAATAGGGTAGTGTAACTGCCTTAAAAGTGCCTCAGTATCATGTTTCATAGGAATGCCCTTCAAAATGGTCCCATTATGATGATCTGTATCCTTTGTATTTTATGTGTGTGATGATTAAACCCCTGTGATTTTAAGATCTCTGCATCCAGCAGGAATGCAAAAAGGGAGCACACTCTATTTCCAAAGTTTTCTTTGTGTGCTTTCTTTTTAATTTTTTTCTAAAGCTTAATTTCTTCTTTTTGTATTATGGTTAAAAAAAACCCAATAAATGTACCATCCTAGCCATTTTTAAGTGTACAGTTCATTGTGTTAAGTATAGTCATATTGTTGTTCAACAGATCTCTGGGACTTTCTCATCTTGAAACACTGAACCTCTGTAGCCATTAAATACCAACTTCCGGTGCTCCATCCTCCCAGACCTTGGTGTACACTTTTCTACTTTCTGTGTCTATGATTTTAACTATTTAGATACTTCATGTGAGTGGAGTCCTACAGTGTGTGTCCTTTTGTGCCTGGCTTATTTTGTTTAGCATGATGTCCTCGAAGTTCATTCTTGTTTTAGCAGCTGACGGGGTTTCCTTCCTTTTTAAGGCTGCATAATTTCTTGGATAGGATACCAAAACCAAAGGCAACAAAAGGAAAAATAGACAGGTGGGACTACAACAAAACATTAGCACATCACAAGAAACAATCAAGAATGAAAAGGCCACCTGTGAAATGGGAGAATCATTGTAAATTGTATATCTGATAAGAGGTGATTATTAAGAATATATTTTTTAAAAATATTTTTTAAATTTTTAAAAAATAAAATTTTAAAAAATTTAAAAATGAATATATGAGGAACTTCTACATCTCAACAACAATAAGACAAATAAATTGATTAAAAATGTGCAAAGGGGCTTAAATAGACATTTCACCCCAAAAGACAGTGACCAATAAGCATGAAAAAAGATACTTACTATCACTAATGATTAGAGAAATGTACATCTCTAATGAGATATCACACAATGAGATATCACCCGACACCAATCAGGATGCCTACTATAAACACAACATAAACAAAAACAAAAGCAGAAAATAGCAAATGTTGGCAAGGATGCAAAATTGGAATACTTGTGCGCTGTTGGTGCAAATGTAAAATGGTGCAGTTGCTATGGAAAACTGTATGGAATTTCCTCAAAAAATTAAAAATTGTGTTATCATATGACCCAGCAATCCCACTTATGGGTATATATGCAAAAGAATTCAAGCAAGATCTTGAAGGATGTATTTGCACACCTGTGTTCATTGCACCGTTATTTACAATCTCCAAGAGCTGGAAGCAACCCCAAAGGTCCATTGAGAGGTGAATGGATAAAGAAAAGGTGTTATGTCAAAGCTTAATTTCTTCATAGGTTTCTTTTCAAGGTTTAGGCCCAGCTGTTTAAGTAAAGTGAATATCTTAAAAGCTGGGTGCAAAGTTTTGAACAAGGACCAAACCTCTGAGGCCGACATAATTTTTGTAGAGTAAAAGGCAGGAACAAAAAACTGGCTCAGGCAGTGCAGAGAAAATTCAAGTGAAACCTCCAGTCTGAAAGTAAGATAAAGAAATTGGCAAGGTAAAAAGAAAATTTATCATGCACAACAAGATTTCGATAGTGAGTTTCCTCTTAACTTCCTCTGTGCACAAATTAATTCATGCAGAGAAAACTTGGTCATAGACTTTTTTATTGAAGTAGAGTTGATTTACAATGTCATGTTAATTTCTGTGGTACATAAAGTGACTCCGTTTTATTTATATATATAGACACACACACATATTATTTTTTACTATTATTTTCCATTATGTTTTATCACAGGGTATTGAATATAGTTCTCTGTGCTCTACAGTAGGCTCTTGTTTATGCATTCTATATATAAAAGCAAAAGTTTTACTTGAGAGATAAGTATATAACCTTTATACCTATACCTTTCTTTTATGTGAATCATGCACATCTTCTACTACATCTATCTATATCTATATTTCCTAAAGTGAAAATTAAATATTACTTGTGAAAAGAGAGTTTATCTCAATTTATTAGTTATGTATGCATATTTATATTTTCAGTGAATTAGTCTGTTTTTTTAAATAGGTCATATTGGTAATCTGTACTGTGAGCATGTGTGTGGGGGGGAATCAAATGACATGGTCTATGTGAAAATATTTGAAACCTATAAATCCACAAACCAGCTTGCATCCTCTCGGATGAAGAATGTGAGGCTCACGTATATACAGTAAGTGTCTCATGAGAGTTGTGAATAAGACCCAGGTCGTCTTTCAAGGTGTAATTTCTGTCTGTTTCTAAGTAATTACGAAAAAGTTGTTCTCAGCACTTCCTTTTTGGTGTTGTATTTGTATCCTGCTAGTGCACCTGGCGGGTATAACATACGGTGCTTCATCTCCTAACAGTGGTTAATGATGCAAAAATGATTCAACCAATGATTATTGGTTAATGACCAACAATCATGGTCCACGCTATAGCTAACAAACACGTGCATTTCGGTGTATGAACGGAAGCAGCTCACTAGGTGTCCAGCTGCTTGTGTTCTCCTTGGGAATACAAACCCCCCATGTTAACGACTTTCATAAATTCTTACCCTCACTCCATAACCATTATTAAAATGGTCTTGAGTACCGAATTTAATAACAGTTTGATAAAGTAAAATATTAGCCTAGAAGAAGCATTTGGTTTCCATAATGCAAATAAGCTCTATAATGCTCTAAATATCATCGTTAATTATTTTTAATTGTCTAATCAATACGAAACTTTGAATCACTCATTTGCAATTAGAGGTAACATAAATTTACCACAATAACAACTAATTTCAAAATATAGCATCTAATCCAATAATGGTTACATGCTATATCAAATTTAATATAAGTTGACAGAGAAAAGGGTTAAGATACCATTTTCTTAGCATTGCACTGTGTACATCTAATGTCCCCCAATTCTGGAGGACTACCTAATTTATAGTTAATCCTATTTAACATATTCCACTGAGTAATTTAGGCTCTAAGGGAGCTGTGTACATTAGGTTTTAAAGGGTAAACAGAATGGGATGATTCCGGCAGAGAACAGCTGTACCGCGTCTGTCCACATGTCATAACTGTACTCACGTATGCAATCAGTATGGACTCAATTCCTAGAAATAAAGGAAATTGTAATACTTCACTCCAGCAGTTTAATATGCTTGTATGATTTATTATGCTTTATTAACCAAAAGGAGATTATACTATTGTAGGCAAAGGTGTTATTATTTTAGAATTGAGAAAACTCAGGTCTCCATGCATGAGAAGCATATTTATGGATGGAGGTAAAAGTGCTTGTTCTGAGAAGAAACAGAAAGGAGTAATTTGGGGGAAGCAGCATCATTTGCTCACTAACAAGTTTATCCCGTGGTAGGTAAAGGACGGGAACAGCGTAGTACAGGAAAAGCAAAGAGCCCGAGACATTCGTCCTTGATCTCGTGCTGCCCCCGTGACCACGAGCAAGCAGTTCACATCTTCAGTCTTTAGTTGGCTTGGCTCTTGTTGAGGTTGGGATGTGTTCCAACAATCCCCTTTTGGCCCTAAAATCGTACACTGCTCTGATCACTTCCAAGTAAAGTTATACATGGACATAAACCCTTATGTTCTGTTATATAGGTAGAATATCCCAGCATTAATGGAAATGCTGACTATTCTAGGGCATCCATGACAAAAATTCCTATCCTGCTTATGTTCTAATTTTACCTGTGTCTACCTTTTCATTTTTGGTGTATTCATTGGATAGAGACAAACCATGACATAATTCTGTTTTTCAATAGCTCATGACAGATCAAACAAGGTCCAAAGGGCTGTACAATAATTAGGGCATAACAACAACTTTAACTACTTCCTAAATTCTGAACACATAGATTATTTCGTCAAACAACAGCCCTGAATCTCAACTAGAAGAACAGTGGGGTGCCAGTGTTACTGAACCATACTTGGGTCCACTCGGGTCCAGAGGTGCAGTAAAGCCAATCTACTGACCGTGGGTGAAAAGAAAGAAAGTACAGCGTTTACTGCAGGTGCCAAGCAAGGAGAACGGGCAGCTCATGCTCAAAGGACCTGAGCTCCCCGATGGCTTTCAGGGAAGGGTTTTTAAAGACAGTGTTGGGGAGAGGGTCCTAGGATGCCTGATCGGCTCCTGGACCTTCTGATTGGTTGGTGCTGAGGGTACAGGGTGATGTTTCGGGGAATCTCAATCATCAGCCTTCTGGTTCCAACCAGCCTGGGGTCTAGTGCTTGTGGTCAGCATGTGGTCACCATCCTCCACCCAGGTGGGGGTCTTGGTTTCTGCACAACAACTCAAGAGATACGGGTTAGATTGTATCTCTGTCCTTTCAGGAGGAACTAAGAGAGGTGTGACTCTATAACTCTAAGCCTTAACTGCTTGAGTCTGCTCTTTGGAACGTGGGGAAAGCCTAGGACACGAAAGCCTTTTTCTACAAACAAGAAACTGGGGACACAGAGGGGTTATTGTATCCAGGAGGTTCCCCAAAGAGTCCTGCTCATTTTCAGTGCCCCCTTTTGTTTGATATTCCTCACACCTTAGGGGAAATGGACGGGACAAGAAAGGCAATGAAGTTTTGGATGGAGAGGTTAATCTTAAACTTGGCCGGGGAACTCAGTACTGGGGGACTTGGTTTCACTAGGAGTCATAACCTCATCGTTCCTGGTTGACATTAGCAAGGGGAAATGGAAAGTTTAGGAATGGGAATTTTAGGACAGGAATGGAAGAAACATAAGCAGGAAGAGCCTCCTTAAAAGCAGTAACCAGTAACCCAGAGCAGTGGTGACCAGAGATAACAGACATTCTGTTATCGAGTCTGTTGCCCTGAGATCAGGAAGCCATCACGCTAAGTCAATGAAATCTGTCTAAGATAAACCTTCAGGAGGCATACACGTTTAATGCTCACTTTCTATAAACTGAGAACCTACCTCATGGAGTCCTCATCTTTATTTCTCTTGCCCTTCGCTTTTGATCTACCAGCAAATCCCGTTGGCGCTGTGGTTATCCCATGTCTCAAGTCTGATTCTCACTGTCTCCATTTCAACCATGCTCTCTCAGTGATGCCCCTAGATGGGTCTCCCTGTTTCCACTTGTGTGTTACAGACTCCACTGTGCCCCCCTCCAATGCATACGTTGAAGCCCTAACCCCCAATGAGACTGTGTTTGGAGATGGGGCTTTTAGGGAAGTAATGATGGTTAAATGAGGTCATGAGGGCAGAGCCTTGATCCCATAGAACTCCTGTCCTTATAAGAGGAGGGGGACACACCAGAGCCCTTTCTCTCTCTCTCTCTCTCTCTCTCTCTCCTCACCCCCCCACGGGACGACACAGCAAGAAGACAGCCATCTATGAGCCAGGATGAGAAATCTCACCAGCAGCCAACCCTGCCGGCTCCTGAATCCTAGACTTCCAGGCTCCAGGACTGTGAGAAAATACACTTCTGTGTTGAAGCCGCCCATCCTGTGGTCCTCTATTACGACAGCCCTAGCAAACTAACACAGTGTCTCTCTTTGTCCACTGCTCTCATAAAAGCCAGAGTATGTTATAAAAATATAAATGAAAATAGGTCATTTGTGCATGTTCTGTTATATAGGTAGAATATCCCAGGATATAATATTGCAGGTCGAATATAATCTAAGTCTTCAGCACAGCCTCCAAGGTTTCATATGACCTGCTTCCCAATCTTCTCTCCAACTTTACCTTCTACGCGTCTTCCGTGTTCACATAAGCATCCTCCTGTCGTCGGAATTCTTCCGCATTTGTCCCAGAGTCCCACGGCACTTTCAGTCACTTGATCACAGACACAGTGGTGCCAAAACAGGTCTAATGGACTTTCCTGAGCACACCAGCAAAACAGTCTTGTCTGTATTCGTCTATATTTATATCACTCAACTGTTTGCAGTACATAGGGCTGTACTGGGTCTTTCCTCATCCTTGTTTTAGTTCAAGATTTCAAGCAAGAAGAACCCAAGACAAGGATCAAAGTGCTGACACATTTTAGGGGCAAGCCCTAGGGGTGATGGTCAGCTAGAAGCACACAAGGCCTGGGAAGCAAGGCACCCAGGAAATGCAAAGCTGCACGTTGCCTTTTTGGTCATTGCTTCACAAAGAGCCTCGAGGCAACATAGCACATGGCTCTGCAGATGTGCTGACCCTATAAAACTGAGGAGAAACCCTGCATCCGTGCCCTCTTTCAGCTGTAAACAGTGACCGCATGGACAGCACACACTCAGAGGGCCAAGAAGCCCCAGAGAAGACCTCTAACCATCAAGATACAGGTACTTACCATCGCTTTTGGTAGAGAGTCTGCCTACCTCTCATCCCTTCCTCACTGAGAGGAAAGTCGTCTTACCGCTTCTGACATGCGTCTCCAATTCCCCACCAAAATGCCTATAAAGATGAAGGCAAATCACCCTCCATCCAAAACAGCAACGAGCCCCAAATCAGCGTGACTTCTTAAAGTGAGACTGACCGTCACTCCAGCAGCTGTACCTGGAGGCTGTCTGATGACTCCCAGGTTATACAATGTGGTAGAGACGCATGGTCAGGGGTTACCCACCCTCCCGGATAAGACGGCGGGTCCCAGGAGAGCAGACCTTCGTCTGAAGGCCTCAGTTGACAAACTGACTCATGCGGCTTCCTTTATTCAACACCTATAGATGGGCCCCGTGCGGGTTTCTCATGGCTGCTGTAACAGATCACCCCAAACTTAGTTGCTTAAGACAATGCAGACTTAGCACCTTACAGTTCTGGAGGCCAGACTCTACGATGTATGTCACCAGGCCAGAATGAAGGTGTCGGAAGGGCTGCATCCCTCCATAAGATCCTAGAGGAGCATCTGGCTCAGTTTGATATTCCTTCTTCGGCAGGCTGCCCAGATTCCTTGGCTTGGCGCCCTCTTCCAGGCAGCAGATGCATCCCTCCAGTCTCCACCTCCCTCTTTCCCTTATAAATCCCTTGGGGTTCCATTGGACCCTCCTGTAGAATCTGAGATAATCTCCCCACCTCAGCATCCTTAATCCATCTGTCATGTATGGTGACACGTGCACGTGGTTCCAGGGATTAGGACAGGGCCATCTCTGGAAGAAGACAGGTATGTCCAGCCACCCCCAAATCCATATCCCATCAAGTCTCCAGGAAGGAGAAAAGAGGGCATACCCACCTGCCCAGGTGGGTCCTGTCCCCGTCTGCCATCACCCAGGGTTCCCCTCTGCGCTTCAGATCTGACCCCTCTTGCTCCTTGGGAAGCTAGAAGCTTGCGTGGTGACTGGACCTCCTCCATGTTCAGAACTAGAAGGCAGTTTTCCAGGAATAGGGTTTCCTGACACAGGCTAGTCCCACCGGAGCCCTAGGTTTCAGCTTAGTTTCTGGACAGCTTGAAAGCATCAGAAGAGGAGATGTGCATTTGGGTAGGTGTTCCTGTTGGAAGGAGTGAATCCGAAGAAAGAAGAAGAAAAAGGCAGCAGTTTTCAACCCACGGGCGTCTTGTCTCAATTATTGTATTTTGACTGGTAGTGATTTTGGTAATTTTCCCCCTGGGTACTTTTGGTTCCGGTGGAAACATTTTCAAATCTCCACATCCCTAGTAAAAGGTGTGTAATTTTCTGGGTCTCAAACTCAGATGCAGCGAGAAGGGTGAACAGGCTTAAAATAATAACATTTTGCATG
Source organism: Hyperoodon ampullatus (assembly GCF_949752795.1). Classification (NCBI taxonomy): domain Eukaryota; kingdom Metazoa; phylum Chordata; class Mammalia; order Artiodactyla; family Ziphiidae; genus Hyperoodon; species Hyperoodon ampullatus. The sequence continues at coordinate 3,100,509 of NC_136913.1, read as the reverse complement.
GAACCCATTTACAAAAGGATGCTTGGAAATCAGGGCGAATGCATGATGATAACATCAGGTCTGCGATATATCTTTGAGCTCCAGTTTCATTTGGAATTATTTTCATAAAGATTTCACGAAAAGCAAGATAATTAATGCAAGAGTTTTTCCATTAACATAATTTTCTGAAATATTATAAACATAAGGATCATTTGGAATTTTCATGTAACACTGGAAGTGTCTGTGAATCTGTATGTAAAAATGAATATGTTTTGTATGATATTTCATGCATACAGATAAAAACATGAAGTATATGTAAGTATGCACTGTAAAAAAAAATTAAACATATGACATTAAGGGGGTCTGTGGAGAATCTGTGCTTTAACAAAAACCACAGTGTGATTTCAATGACAAGGTAATTCTGGTCAACAGGTGGGATGATTTACTTCAAAATTTATTGGTGTACTTTTGATATTTAAATATTCTGGCAGCTAATGTATTAATGTAAATATCTGCCATATACAATTTCACTTATTAGACATATATTGAAGAAACATATACATTACTTTTTTAAACATATGCAGCTTATCCTGTGTCTTTTCTCACCTCATATAAAAATGGCCAGAATAATGTTTGGGATGATAACATGTAAAATACACCTGGGATATAAATCTATCCAAAAGGTAAAAGCCCGTGAGATGCACTGCTGGTTGCTCGTGGGCACAGCTGCAGGGTGATCTGTTCTGCTGTGTCAGGATTCTGATGATTATTACCTGTGTTTACGTGTCTAATGAGACAAACTTCAAATCAGTGCAACTTAACCTGCAACAGCAAAGCCCTAGGATAACGTCAGAGATACAGTGTATGATCTAAAACCTTCCTAGTCTTTCTGAATTTCATTGAAGTAGGTGGACCTGTTCTATGGCCTACTCAGTTAACAATGCCAGTTGGTCTAAGGCAGTGCCCAGCAATTTGCATTTCAAACGAGTGTCCAGGTGATGCTGACGTTGTGGGCCCAGAGACCGTATTTTGAGAACCGCTGGTTGAGTAAAGGGAAATCTAAATTTCGAATAATTTTTAAAGTAAAAAGGATGACATTGGCTCCCATGAATGTATTAATTTATCCCAAGGATTATTAGATAAAAACTTGCTGCCTAAGCTGGTTAATTTCTTTTTTAAATTTATTTTATTTTACTTACTTATTTCTTAAGCTGGGTAACTTCTTAATGACCGCTAAATGAAAACAGCATCCTCATGCATGGAAATCACTTTGCCTCAGGAAACATGGTTACTAAACACGGCAATACATTAAATAATATCATAATAATGGAGTAATAAGCACTATGAAATGTAATTGAAGTATTAATTTGTCTTGTGTCTTATTTAAAGGAAACTGCTGAAAAATGCACTCCATGACTGTATGTATCTATTCTTATACTGTCAAGCAGCAGTAAGCTACTAATGAAAAATTGTGACAAAAAGCATTATTTAGCATGATTATAAAGGGAAGTTTTTGGAAACCAAACAAATCAAAGCAATGGAAGCATCTTAGCTAAGTAAATAAATAGCCATACATTTTTGACAGAACAATTAAACTAGTATGTAACACTAATTAGAAAAGAGACATGCACCCCTATGTTCATAGCAGCACTGTTTACAATAGCCAGGACATGGAAGCAACCTAAGTGCCCATCAACAGGGGATTGCTTTAAGAGGATCTGGTATATACACAATGGAATACTACTCAGCTGTACAAAAGAACAAAATTTTGCCATTTACAGCAACATGGATGGACTTGGAGGGCATTATGCTAAATAAAATAAGGCAGACAGAAAAAGATATATACTATATATCACTTATATGTGGAATCTAAAAAATACAACAAAAGTAGTGAATGTAACAAAAAAGAAGCCAACTCACAGATACAGAAAACAAACTAGTGGTTACCAGTGGGAAGGGGGGAGGAGCAAGACAGGGGTAGGGGATTAGAGGTACAAACTATTATGTATAAAATAAGCTACAAGGGTATATTGTACAACACGGGGAATATAGCCAATTTTTTTTTTGTTTTTTGTTTTTTGTTATGCGGGCCTCTCACTGTTGTAGCCTCTCCCGTTGCGGAGCACAGGCTCCGGACGTGCAGCCTCAGCGGCCATGGCTCACGGGCCCCCAGCTGCTCTGCGGCATGTGGGATCCTCTTGGACCAGGGCATGAGCCCGCTTCCCCTGCATCGGCAGGTGGACTCTCAACCACTGCGCCACCAGGGAAGCCATAGCCAATATTTTATAACAACTATAAATGCAGTATAACTTCTAAAAAACATTGAATCACTATATTGTACACCTGTAACTTATATAATATTGTGTAGCAACTATACTTCGACTAAAAAGAAATGGCTTTAGGTGTAAAAAACAAAAACTAAACAGTAGTTTAAATGGACAGCAAAACTGGTACGATTGACACAGAACTTCTACATGAGTGTAAGGGTGCTCACATAAGATGTATTTTGGAACATTTTAGTCTTATTCTAAATGTCCTGGGGAAGCTTGCTTTCCTAAATACATTCCCAGAAGATTATTTCATGATATAATTAATCCCTCCATCACATCTGACTTTAAAATTTACCTAATTTTTGCATTATATTTTTTTAAATACAGAGAAATTAAAATAGTTTTCTGAAATGCAGAATATGTACACACTGGACCTTACCAGTTCGAAAAAAATTATCTTCTGTTTAATATTCAAATTTTGCTTTACATCAAAAGCTGGCCTCTGGTTTGCATCTTTCTCTTTAAAGCCAAGTGCCTATACTTTTGCTCTCTAGTCTAGGGAAACCTCGGTCCTTCTGAAGAGGCTGACGTGTCATCTGTAAATAACATTTCTCAAATATTTGCGGCTAACTATTCTGTTTTTATGTTTTAATGACAATATCATATGTATGCATTTATCAGTGTAAAAAAAATCTGTATCTATCTGTCTGCCTATCTATCTATCTATCTGTCTGTCTGTCTGTCTATCTATCTATCTATCTATCTATATCAGGACTTGACAAATGCAAACAACCAAGCCACACATGTTATTTTTTCCCAGCACTGTGTCCTCTTAATACAAAACTAAAAATATTTTAAGGAAACTTCTGTAGGAAGTTGTTTGTAGCCCTGAGAAAACACTGCCATCCTCCCATGATTGGGTAACTTATTTCCTCATGAATATTTGTGTGCTGACATTGCAAGTATCTACTTGTTCATGTATTTCTGTTTTAAAAGTAGGGTTATTTTACTGAATGTGTCTCCCCAAAGGTAGAAACCAGTATTTCCCATTTTAGCTACTAAAATGTTGATGAATCATAAAGAATGTAAAACAGTATTTTTGCTGCTTATATGAATGAGTCATATATATATATATAGTTTTATATATTCCATAAAATAAAATCCTATATATTGTGGGATATATTATCATTCCTACAAAGCATGCTTAAATGAAAGCGAGGTATTGGTTTTTGCCAATACAAATATAAAAAAGCAACCATCTTTTGAAAAGGTCTTATTTTGCTTGTCCCAGAAAACTATCCTGAGTCCAGGCATCAGTTTCACAAGTACTTTGATAGGTCACCCCAGAAAACACTATCTGGAGGACGAGTGAAGCCAATAATGGCCAGTTTTTCATGTCCTTTACCACTTGGGGGAAATGGAGAACTCCTCTCTCTGTGGAAATCTTGTATCCGGTGTAGGTGAGGCTCAGAATGACCCCAGCCCGGGAACCAGGAGGTTAGATGTGTGTTACCAACTTCCAGTCTGTCAGTGATGGACAGCTGTTTCCAGGCACTGACTGGCTTGGATACTTCTTACTTGCCCACCTTGTGGCTAACCCATCCCATACCCCCCTGGCCAGGGAAAAAAACAAACAAACAAGAACAATAAATCAAAACAAAACCACCAGACAGAGTCACAAGATCTCACAGTCAGGACAACTTTGCCGTGGAGCCTTGAATGCCAGGGAGGATGGGCTTCATGTCATTCAGAGTTACCATTTCACACCACTGTTGGAGCTCTCTTTTACTGTTTTCTTTTCATTCTGTTAGTTTCAGAGGAGAAAAAAAAAGTCACCAATGGTTATTTGTTTAGAAATTTACTTTGTGAAAGGCAGAAGATATCAAGAGTGCATGATAAAGCAAACAGCAACTTAGGAATTGACTTAGAGAAAAATGGTAAGAAATGCAAATCAAAAACTCAATGGGCTATCACCTCACACCTGTCAGAGTGGCCATCCTCAAAAAATCTACAAACAATAAATGCTGGAGAGGGTGTGGAGAAAAGGGAATCCTCTGGCGCTGTTGGTGGGAATGTAAATTGGTGCAGCCACTAAGGCGAACAGTATGGAAGTTTCTCAAAAAATTGAAACTAGAACTACCGTATGACCCAGCAATCCCACTCCTGGGCTTATACCCTGAGAAAACTGTAATTCAAAAAGACACATGTACCCCAATGTTCATTACAGCACTATTTACAGTAGCCAGGTCATGGAAGCAACCTAAATGCCCATCCACAGACGAATGGATAAAGAAGTTGTGGTACATATATACAATGGAATATTACTCAGCCATAAAAAAGAATGAAATTTTGCCATTTGCAGCAGCGGGGATGGACTGGGAGGGTATTATGCTTAGTGAAATAAGTCAGAAAGAGAAAGACAAATACTGTATGATCTCTCTTATATGTGGAATCTAAAAAAAAAATAAGCTTATAAAAACAGACAACAGATGGGCAGTTGGTAAAGGTAGGGGGTGCGGGCTAGTCAAAATGAGTGAACGGGGTCAAAAGGCACAACCTTCCAGTTATAAGTCCTGGGGATCTAAGGTACAGCATGGTGACTATACTTAATAATACTGTCTTGCATATTTGAAAGTTGCTCACAGAGTGTATCTTAAATAGTCTCCTCACAAGAAAAATAATTTGTAACTATGTGAGGTGATCTAACTAAACTTTTGGTGATCCTTTTGCAATATATACGTATATCAAATCATGCTGTCATGCACCTTACATTTGTGCAGTATTACCTATCAATTATATCAGTAAAACTGGAAAACATTTAAAAATTAAAAAGTAGAAGTTAAAAGAAAGAGAAATAGCATTATCAAATAATAGTAAAAGCCAGTGCAAAACAAACCAGACAGATAAATGTTAAAAGAAAGAGGGCTAAGAAAGCAGTGCTACCATGTTGGAGCTGTTGGGCCATCTTTACGGATGCTCAACAAACATCTCCAGACTCAGAGATTCCATGAGGTATACATTCAACACAATGAATGTAGGGTCCACTGGAAGATATGCCCACAGCACACCCTGGGCAGATACGATTGCTAATTTCTCTTCTGTCCAGTGCATGGTTCTTTCACTCCTCATCCTAATTGGTTTGGTTTCCTCTGGAAACGTGGAATCTACTCTGGATGTTTACAGTCCTGCCTGCCCAGGAGGGAGGCTCTGCATCTCTTCTCAGAGTCTGAATCTTAGGGGTCTTCTTCTCTTTATGTTCCCGTTTTCCCTTGTCACGTAGGGAATGTGCAACCTGAAATATTTAAGAGTTCCGGCTCTTCCTTTAACCTCCTACACTTTCTCTCGTCACCACCAAAATATCCCCTGTGACCCTCTTCATTCTTCTTCAGCCATAGTTAAACGTGGGCATCTATTACATCACTTCTGTCTTAGGGTAGGCTTTTTGAAAATGCTGCATTCTGTACCATGCCCTAACAAAAGCTCCCTCATTTTCTGGGTGGTTAATTCCTTACTGGAATTTCTATTTTGTAAATTGCCCTGTAATTTTAACAATTTAGTCATTCACCTTAGAATTGTTTATGGAGCCTTGAGTACATCACCCACTCTCTTAGCAAACGGGGATCACAGAAATAAATACTACCAGTTCCCTTCATTCTTGGAGATTGTATTTCAGTGGGAGAGGTCAGAAAATAAGCCAACACGTACATGAAGTAAAAATTTCCCATTTTAAAAGATGTGTTATCTTGCATCTTAAATGTTTTCTAACCTACTGCAGTCTGGTTCACATCCCTTTAACTTGAGTCATAGCTTTCAGTAAACTAACGTGTGATAGTTCCCCGTTCTTGAATGTGATGGCTTTATCTTCATTGAAATTCCGACATTATTTTAGTCTGTCGACTGCACATATTTCTAACGACAGGTTCTGTATCTTAAAAACAATCATTAAATTGAAACAGAAAAAAAATGAGCACTTTATAGCTGAAACTGTGTTGAAAAGCCTATGTTAACTTCCCGTCAAAATTAAATGGATCGAATTTAACATATCATGAAATGTTAGTGATACTGTTATTATCCACACCCAGTAAAATAATGCTGTTTACTTTTTGGAGTCAGAAATCAAGTACTGCTTTGGCTGGGATTGCTTCAGTATATACTGTGAAGATATTTAAATTCATGGAAATAATGCATTTCCCATTTAACTTGGGGATGATAAATAGAAATGTCTATTTAAATTGAGTTCTTTTTAGATAATTGAAAGGACAGGGCTTCCCTGGTGGTGCAGTGGTTGAGAGTCCGCCTGCCGATGCAGGGGACACGGGTTCGAGCCCCGGGAGGATCCCGCGTGCCACGGAGCAGCTGGGCCCGTGAGCCATGGCCGCTGAGCCTGCGTGTCCGGAGCCTGTGCTCCGCAATGGGAGAGGCCACAACAGTGAGAGGCCCGCGTAACACACACAAAAAAGGACAAATTGTTTGAATTTTGTGATCTGACGTACCTTCTGAACAATAAACAAAAATAAATAGGAATCACATTAACTTAATAATATACAATGCATAAGATCAGGAACAAGACAAGGCTGCCCACTCTCACCACTCTTATTCAACATAGTTTTGGAAGTTTTAGCCACAGCAATCAGAGAAGAAAAGGAAATAAAAGGAATCCAAATTGGAAAAGAAGAAGTAAAGCTGTCACTGTTTGCAGATGACATGATACTATACATAGAGAATCCTAAAGATGCTACTGAAAAACTACTAGAGCTAATCAATGAATTTGGTAAAGTAGCAGGATACAAAATTAATGCACAGAAATCTCTGGCATTCCTGTACACTAATGATGAAAAATCTGAAAATGAAATCAAGAAAACACTCCCATTTACCATTGCAACAAAAAGAATAAAATATCTAGGAATAAACCTACCTAAGGAGACAAAAGACCTGTATGCAGAAAATTATAAGACACTGATGAAAGAAATTAAAGATGATACAAATAGATGGAGAGATATACTATGCTCCTGGATTGGAAGAATCAATATTGTGAAAATGACTCTACTACCCAAAGCAATCTACAGATTCAATGCAATCCCTATCAAACTACCACTGGCATTTTTCACAGAAGTAGAACAAAAAATTTCAAAATTTGTTTGGAAAAACAAAAGACCCCGAATAGCCAAAGCAATCTTGAGAACGAAAAACGGAGCTGGAGGAATCAGGCTCCCTGACTTCAGACTATACTACAAAGCTACAGTAATTAAGACAGTGTGGTACTGGCATAAAAACAGAAAGATAGATCAGTGGATCAGGATAGAAAGCCCAGAGATAAACCCACGCACATATGGCCAACTTATCTTTGATAAAGGAGGCAGGAATGTACAGTGGAGAAAGGACAGCCTCTTCAATAAGTGGTGCTGGGAAAACTGGACAGGGACATGTAAAAGTATGAGATTAGATCATTCCCTAACACCATACACAAAAATAAGCTCAAAATGGATTAAAGACCTAAATGTAAGGCCAGAAACTATCAAACTCTTAGAGGAAAACATAGGTAGAACACTCTATGACATAAATCACAGCAAGATCCTTTTGGACCCACCTCCTAGAGAAATGGAACTAAAAACAAAGATAAACAAATGGGACCTAATGAAACTTCAAAGCTTTTGCACAGCAAAGGAAACCATAAACAAGACCAAAAGACAACCCTCAGAATGGGAGAAAATATTTGCAAATGAAGCAACTGACAAAGGATTAATCTCCAAAATTTATAAACAGCTCATGCAGCTCAATAGCAAAAAAACAAACAACCCAATCCAAAAATGGGCAGAAGACTTAAATAGGCATTTCTCCAAAGAAGATATACAGACTGCCAACAAACACATGAAAGAATGCTCAACATCATTAATCATTAGAGAAATGAAAATCAAAACTACAATGAGATATCATCTCACACCAGTCAGAATGGCCATCATCAAGAAATCTAGAAACAATAAATGCTGGAGAGGGTGTGGAGAAAAGGGAACACTCTTGCACTGCTGGTGGGAATGTGAATTGGTACAGCCACTATGGAGAACAGTATGGAGGTTCCTTAAAAAACTAAAAATAGAACTACCATATGACCCAGCAATCCCACTACTAGGCATATACCCTGAGAAAACCATAATTCAAAAAGAGACATGTACCAAAATGTTCATTGCAGCTCTATTCACAATAGCCCGGAGCTGGAAACAACCTAAGTGTCCATCATCGGATGAATGGATAAAGAAGATGTGGCACATATATACAATGGAATATTACTCAGCCATAAAAAGAAACGAAACTGAGCTATTTGTAATGAGGTGGATAGACCTAGAGTCTGTCATACAGAGTGAAGTAAGTCAGAAAGAGAAAGACAAATACCGTATGCTAACACATATATATGGAATTTAAAAAAAAAAAAAATGTCATGAAGAACCTAGGGGTAAAACGGGAATAAAGACACAGACCTACTTGAGAATGGACTTGAGGATATGGGGAAGGGGAAGGGTAAGCTGTGACAAAGGGAAAGAGAGGCATGGACATATATACACTACCAAATGTAAGGTAGATAGATAGTGGGAAGCAGCCGCAGGGCACAGGGAGATCAGCTCGGTGCTTTGTGACCGCCTGGAGGGGTGGGATGGGGAGGGTGGGAGGGAGGGAGATGCATGAGGGAGGGGATGTGGGAACAGATGTATATGTATGACTGATTCACTTTGTTATAAAGCAGAAACTAATAAAAAATAATAATAATAATAATAATAATATACAATGCAGAAAAACAGAGCGACAATGAAAGTGCCAGTTACAGGGCTATCAATATTCCAGTAAAGAAGTCCAAAGTTTAAAGTAGTATTTTTTAGATAAAAACCAAGGACACGTAGATAATAGTATTGTGAATTTGTATAATATCTAACTTTCTTGTCTCACAGTGTAGGGCAGGGGAACAGGGTCTAATTGCTGTCAAAACATATACTGCTGATAACACTTAATAGTGTAAGAGCCAATTATGCATTCTGATGTCTGCTGATTATTACTAGAAATACTCAAACTCATGATTGTCAGACTAAATCCTTTGATATTTAGATTATTCTCTTTTTACTTTCTTATCTGGATTAAAGATATAAAAATGTTCAGTTCTTAAAAACTTTAGCCAGAGGCTGACATGGTGACATGTCTCTCTTTTTCTGTCAAAATAATTTTTTCTACTTTATCTTGAAAAGAAAGAAGTTCTCTAATTTAGAATAATTAACTCAAGTGTATTTTCTGAATTCATTTATTGCTTTGAGAATTGAGCCATTTGTCTTTATAATAATAAAGTATCCTTTTTTGTTTGAGAGGGGAAAAGTAAAGAAGGAACAAATTTTTTTTTTTTAATCAATGAAGAATTCCTAAAGAGACAACTAATTCTTATAAGATATTTCTGGGAAAGTTAGACAACGATAGCTTATCCCAGGGAGGAAGCAATCGGCATTAATTTGGGGTGTTGTCAGTGTGAAGGTACCTAATGTAATTTTAGATAACTTGTGGGGTATGCTTTTTTATTTCAGTGGTCATATACATACACAGTGAGTGCATTAATAATAAATAGTCACATAAAAATTCGTAGGAGTGGGGCTTCCCTGGTGGCGCACTGGTTGAGAGTCTGCCTGCCGATTCAGGGGACACGGGTTCGTGCCCCGGTCCGGGAAGATCCCACATGCCGCGGAGCGGCTGGGCCCGTGATCCATGGCCGCTGAGCCTGCGTGTCCGGAGCCTGTGCTCTGCAACGGGAGAGGCCACAACGGTGAGAGGCCCGCGTACCGCAAAAAAAAAAAAAAAAAAATTCGTAGGAGTGATTGAAAATTCAGAAGTAGCCATTCTTCCATGGTCACTTTTTTACAAATATAAGTGAAATTAGCTCAGTGAAATGATTTCTTAGGCTCGCTGATGGGTTAATCGTTAGAATTTTACACCATCCACCTGAATACTAGGCTGTGGCATTTATTTTAATAAATGACCAGCACTGTCTTTACTTCCTAATTATGTGTGTATAGCTCTATTTTATTATTATAGTGTATCTCTGTATGTTTATTACTTTCTTCATTGAAACTAGTTAACTTATTACTTCTTTCCCTGAACTCTGTAGTTCTTTAGATTCCATTGGTTACAGTTTCCTCTCACCCATGCATTGCATTTGCTTCTGTGTTTCAACATCAGTCATCTCCTTGCTTTATATCTGAGAAGAGGCTGTATAAATTATGTAGAATTGGATTCAGAGGAAACAGTGTATCTCAAATAGGTTTAAATCCCGGCTCTTTCTATGAAATCTTTTGGCTCGAGCCTTTGTTTACTTTACCTGTAAAATATGACATTTTAGAACCGCCATCATAAGATACTTATTAGAAGAAAATAACGTGGGAATAAAGCAGGCAACTCAACGCATGCTTTGTTATCATAAATAATAAATAATTATCATAAAGTCAAGAAATGGAAACGGCAAATATCATTATTAGTGAGTTGTAGGTTATAATTGAAATGAACCTGGGCATCACACATTAAATGATCCAAAACCAGAGATGTACTCATTAGAAAGTGACAAGGACTAAATTTTAAACCAAGACTGCTCTCTGGTATATATATATATTTTTTCAAATTACACATTGACATAGCACAGGGAGATCAGCCCGGTGCTTTGTGACCACCTAGAGGGGTGGGATAGGGAGGGTGGGAGGGAGGGAGACGCAAGAGGGAAGAGAGATGGGAACATAGGTATATATGTAACTGATTCACTTTGTTATAAAGCAGAAACTAGCACACCATTGTAAAGCAATTATACTCCAATAAAGATGTTAAAAAAAAAAATTACACGTTGACAGAGTGGAGTAGAATTTCTTCTTTAGCAAAATAGCTTGTAGTAAGGTTTTTCCCTTGAACTGCTGGAAAGATAATCCTCTCATCGAATGGCACAGATTGCCACACTTGAAATATTTAAGTTATCAGGGTCTCCTTCCAAGAATCACTGTCAGTCACTATGCCTTGGTTTCCAGACTCTATCTACAGTACAGATGGTGCAATTCTCAACAGGAATTTCTACCAACTAACTGATGGTACTGAATTCAGAATATCATCTCCAGCTATTCTCTGCCTGTGAACGTTGCACCCGCAGTTCTGAGGATTTTGCGTGATGTGGTTAGATTACTCCATCACCTCTTTTCTTCTGTCAGGATATAGAGAAACCAGTTGCTGTCCTCAGAGGTGTGTAATGAGAGATACATAACAATATAGATAAATGACTTAGGCATGGCAAACCTAACACGTATTTGATAAATATTATAGTAATGAGTACGACTTTACAACTTTATACTGTAGATGTATACTAGGTTATATACAGAGAGATCTCCATTTTTCATTAAAATGAATATTCAGAAAGCTAAAAGATATAGAAGTCTAAGATGTACGATGTAATGAAAGTCTTGACAGTAGAGAAGTAGTCGTTCCCATAGCCCAACTGGATGGATGGGAACATGAGAAGATTCCATTTTGTGGCTAAGATGATAAAAACCCATGCATGGCAGAAATCCAGATATTAAAATACTCAAGAGTGATAATTGCAGCCAGTAAATCTCACCAGCCATTGTGGATGAGAAAGTGGACGTGTGGAATTTCCTTTCCACGTGAGGAGATGGATGCTTTAATTAGCTTGACTGTGGTGGTCATTTCACGCGTATACGTCTATGGAAACATCCACGTGTGCTCTGTAAAATATACACAATTTTTATTTGTCCTTTACACCTCAGTAAAGCTGGAGAAAAGAGGAAAATGGATCTTTGTATCTTGTCTTCCCATCTCAAATGTTTCCATCTCATTATTGACCAGAGTCGTATTAATATGTCCTTTGTTACCCGAATCATTCACATTTTGCTCCGTTAGGTTTTTGTTCCAACCTTGTGTCTATCACAAACGTACAATTTTCAAAATTGACGCCTCGCAAAATCCTGAGTGAAGAAGAATCTTTCGGTGAATTTTAGGTCGATACTTTCTCTGATGGTCCGAGTGCCATATATACTAGTGTCTCAGAAGATGATAGTGCTTCAGAGTATAGTTCTGATTCAGACGATGTGAATATTAGACTAAAAAAAAGACAAAAAAAAAAACCCACAAAAAACCTTAGTGATTGATTCTGATACAGAAAGTGAAAATGCAGCTTGCGGTTCTGGAGAACGCTCTTTTGCTTCTACAGAAGAGTGGACTAACGACAGCATTTCACGAAAATTAGAAGACTTCACAGGTGTGTCAGGTGCAACTATTGAATGTAATAACACGCAAAGTGTTAGTGAAATGACAGAATTACTTTTTGGCCGTCCAAAATAAAAACCATTAGTTTCTGCAAAAATCCCCCGTCAGTAATGAGTTAAAGGAAGTTACCAGGCATCTCTCCTCTGCTGTCTGTGTGCTGCCTTTCCTGCAGTTTCATAGCCCAAAGCTTGGGACTTGTTAATCAAGGCATTTAGAGAACAGAACTGCCCCTTTTGTCCGTAAGTGGTCATTAACCCCTCAGTTCTCTCCAGGGCTTGTCCCAATTGTTTTAAATGGCCTTACTTGGGTTTCTTAGCCCACTCCCCCCAGGAAACAATTTCACCCTCCATTAGATCTCATTCTTCGGAATATTGTGATGCTTGGCCTAAGACACATTGACTGAGGATTATCACCTTAAGCTTTGAACTCTTTGAGCTTCGTGCCTGTCTGTCCCCCTGGCAAACCGGAACGTGATCAAGGTCACCATTTAAACTTGATCATTTTAGACCTAAAATAAGCTCTGCGTTCGCTTTGATAGCTTTACGTTTTAACGTTAATAAACTTTTCAGTATTCTATTCTGGCGTGAATGGATTTCCACATTTCTTCCTTCATTTTTGTGTGATTTATCCCCACTTTATCTAAAAACATCCTAAGATCCCTGTCACTTAGTTTGTTGCAGGGATGTCCTAAAGTTATTACTAAGTACTGTCAGGGTAGAAGAAATTTCCCTCTACCTTTCCAGGCTCTTCTGGCTGGTCTAAGAATGAAATGGACATGAGACAGATGAACAGGAGAAAGTCACACAACGTTTAATCACACGTACACATGGGAGAGACCTGGGAAAACTGAGTCACTCACCAAAATGACGGAGCCCCTTCCCTTAAATACCATCTTCAGTTAAGACAGAAGAGCCTCTTGGGGTAGTGGTTTGGGACCTCAAAGGGTTCGAGGAAGGCAGTTCCCATGGAGATGGAGAACCAAGTGTTTGTAAACAAGTGTTTGCTGGGCCTGCAGAGACAGGGGGACACAGAGAGGGATTGTAACAGGTAGACTTTGCTGGGTTCCTCCCCACCTACACACCCAGTTCACAGTATAATTATCTAGGGTGATGGCTCCCTTCCTGGGGCTGGTCCTCTGTCTACATTCCTCAGGCAGTTGGGGGAAGGTCACACGTTCTTCGTGATTTTTGGGGGGCCTTGATGATTTTCAGTTCACAGTAATCCGCATGCCAAGGAGACATTTGGGGGTGGCAATTTTTGCTCCCCTAGAGTACAGTAGAAAATACGTATTAAAAACATTCTGAGTACACCTGAATCTAGCACAACATTGTAAATCAACTATACTCCAATAAAAATTTTAAAAAATTTTTGAACTCTTAATAATGAATCACTATGCACATGATACTCAATTTATATTTTATATTAAATATATTTAAATTTATATATGTATACAATTTGTGTACTGTATATAGTATATAATTTATATATACATATAAATTACATATGTCTTTATACCATTTTACAACTGAATGTATATATATACATTTGTATATGTACTTGTACAAATTGTGTAAATGTATATAAATTATATATATGTTTTATATAGATTTATAAAATAATATATATTGGAAAATATGTGAAAAGAATGCAACGTAGGACTTCCTGATTTAATTTTTTTTTTTTTTGGAGTGTTAGGTTTCAGGTTTATTACAAAGCCAAAGCAAATATGTAATTTAGCAGTGGTACAGTAATTAATATATTATTTTTCAACCGTATTATTTTCAGGACTCAACACTTATAGCACTCTTTTTAAAAATTTTTGAATATTATTTTATTTATTTTTTTATACAGCAGTTTCTTATTAGTTATTCATGTTTCCTCAGTTGTTCTTCTAGGCTTTTCAGATTCATAGAACTAAATCCCAGGTGTTAAGGAAAGGTCACACAATTTACACAAGAAAATATTCATTTGCCAATTGTGCTAAGAAAAAATCCTTTCTTCTATATATAGCAAAATAACATATACATCCCTTCAAATCCAAGCTGCCCTGGTAAGAGTGTTCTTTACTCTTGCAGGTTGCTTCAGTTAAGGCCATCAGAAATATGACCTGTTCCAGAAAAAAATACATCTTTTAATGTATATTTTTGGTTGATTGCAAGTAGTAAAAGGAAGTTATACATTTAGAAAAAAACAAGCTTCTTAAAAAATGTGATCTCATGAACAATACACTAAGATGGATAATTCTTTTAAAAGGCCCACTGGAGATTCTGCCTTGAAAAAATAATATTAACTTGGCACCAGTGAAATGTCATACTTAATATGATAAATCTTTAAATAAAGTTAGTTGGTTAATGATATTTGGAAATGCTTGACTAGAAAACCAATGAGCATTATCACTTGGATATTTCCCACATAGGAAATCAATGTAGCTGGCATAGACAGTCGCCACTTTTTTCCAAAGAATTATAATCCACTTGTTGTCATTAGAAACAACTTACAACTCAAAGCTGTATAAGGCTGAATTTCATTGTTAGAAAGAGGAAAGTTGGTGGGAAGAAAAGTTCCTTTAAAAATATTTTATCGGGGCTTCCCTGGTGGCGCAGTGGTTGGGGGTCCGCCTGCTGATGCAGGGGACGTGGGTTCGTGCCCCAATCCGGGAAGATACCACATGCCGCGGAACGGCTGGGCCTGTGAGCCATGGCTGCTGAGCCTGCGCGTCCGGAGCCTGTGCTCCGCAACGGGAGAGGCCACAGCAGTGAGAGGCCCACGCACCACACACAAAAAAAAAAAAAGAAAACATTTTATCGATTTGTCAGCCCCAAATAATAAATGCTCAGTGTAGAAAACTTGAGAAACGTAGGAGCGTATAACATAAGCAAAAAGTCACAAATAACACAGGACATAGAGTTTAGCTATCGCTAATGTTGCATTGGATTTTCTTTCATAGTTTCCTGTGAATATGTACATGGACAAATAGCACTGCAGATGGAGTGTCCTGTATTTTATCTGCTTATCACTTGTCTATGTCATCAATCTATCATCTATCTCATCTATTTATGTAGCTAGCTAGCTATTATCTATCTATCTATCTATCTGTCTGTCTGTTATCTACCTAGCTAGCTATTATCTATTTATCCATCCATCCATCCATCCTTCTATCTATCCATCTAGCTATCTGTTGATCTAGCTAGCTAGCTACCTATCTGTATATCTAGCTAGCTAGCTATTATCTATCTATCTATCATCTATCATCTATCTAATTCTCAGTGGACTAGCTCAAGTACAGCTTTCTCTCTGAAGCTTCTGTTAATTATAACAGTGGAGTGTAAGGAAAAAAAAAAAAGTGACGATCCTAATGTTCAGTGCACCCCAGTGTTTTTCACTGTCTATTCTCTGCAAATACACATCTTGCTATTCATCTTTTCTTTGAGCACTTCTTTTCCATTTACATTGTAGGTAAATTCTGAAATCATCTCAAAATTTTGCTCATAAATGAAGTCATCATCTAAAAAAAGCTACTCCCCTTGTTTATCTTCATGTTCCTACTAATTCATGAATAAAATTAGAAAAATTTAAACTTGTTAGTATTTTTCTACAATCTACTAATCAGAATTTTTTATCATGTCTTTCAAATCTGTCTTTTTGTTCTTATATTTACTCAAATCTAGACAGTAAGATCTTATCTGTTCTACCACAGCAGACCTCTTTCTCACCTCTAATATTTCCACACACTATTGTTACTTTTATATCCCTAAATTTTCTTTTATCACATCATAGTCTCTTGGTCAAAATCATTCAGTGTTTTTCTATTATTCCAAAACAAAATTTATTCTTAGTTGGATCCTGATTATTTTTCCTATCTTGTGATTAGCTAATTAAGTGTACACAATTATTTGGTGTAGAATTTCTAATAGCTATCCTGTTAATGGAACACAGCTTCCGAAACACTGTTTGTTGCATATTAGGGATTGTTTATCCTCTTTATTATTGGTTATTTATCGTTTTCGCCTGTGTAATGACAAGTCAGGGTATGGAGTAGCCATTGCCTCCAGCTTATAAGCTTCTGGGTATCAACAAGCTCATACATTTGGAGAAATAGCATTCTTGGCTATAATGTGCCAAGATGAGGGGGAGGGGAAATTTTGAGAAGCGTTGATTTAGGAACACGTTTTGCTGATTGAATAATCACCAGGAGCACAATAAGTTGAGTAAGATAAGAGGACTTTTATTCATTAACAAGGTTTCCACACTGATGCAGGAGATCCATGGTGCTGGAACCCAGGCTCCTTCTGTATTGTGGCTCTGCCTGCCCCTGAGCTTTGCTTGGACCTTCATGCTCCCTACCTCCCTTTATTCCTGCCAGAAAGGAGTTGGCCCATACATGGCACACTCATCCATTCAGTGGCATCCCTGGAGCTTCTGGCATCCCTCTCCTATCCCTCTTACCATCCAGACACTACCCACACAGCTGCAAGGGAAGCTGGAAGAGAGACTATTTTCCTCATGCTTATGTCCAGCTTAAGACACAGGAGGATTTTCCTTTTGTTTTGTTTTCTTTTATTTCCCTAAAATAAAAAATAAAGAAGACCATGATTAGCTCTACCCTAACTACCAGTGCCCTATAAAGAAAGCTATTAGAACTGAAGATTTCTTAAGGGAATAAACCAAGGATTTAAGGTGTTGGAATTAGAAAAATCTTGGTTTGAGTTCACAATAATAAAAATAAGACTATAAGTGTTTTAATATTTTTATGAGACAGTAGTAGAACTACCTGTTGTTTTTTTTAATAAGAAAATAGACATCTGTATAAACATTGAAGCATTAAACAGCAAAGTTACAGTTTCTGTGTCTCCATATATAATCTCTGGCAGATACTGTGAACCCAGCAATAGGTATTAGCATGGAAGGTAGATTTCTAGAGTTCTTCTGAGTCTATTTATGTCCAACTAATTTGGCTTGGATAATGGCACATATGCATGCACAGGTAGTGTGGCATATCACAGGGAATGGTAATAGGGTGGTTTGGCATATGTTCAATGCAGACTTCCAACATTGTGCTAGAATACAGATATAAAATTTAAGAACAGACTGAAGGTCCAGAAAATATTCCATGCCACACAGAGAGGCCAGTGGAGCTGTACAACAGGGTTAATATTTCCCTGTGACTTTTTTATAACATAGAAATAGAGTGAAATATAACCATGTTTCACAGTGGGAGATTCTAATGCTAACACTCTCTTATAGAAAATTGATCAAAATGACTTACTTTGACTTAATGAGTCAAAGGTTATAGAGTTCCTGAAAAATATTAGGGCCTTGCTTTAAGTCTTTAAAGTCCTCTCATTTTTTGTTTGTTTGTTTCTTTTCCTTTTCAGAAATTTTTATTGAAATATCGTTGATTTACGATGTTGTGTTAGTTTCAGGTGTACAGCAAAGTGATACAATTATACATATATGTATATCCTTTTTTTTTACATTTTCTTCTATTATAGGTTATTACAAGATATTGAGTAGAGTTCCCTGTGCTATACAATAGGTCCTTATTAGTTATCTATTTTATATACAGTCGTGTGTATCTGTTCATTCCAAACTCCTAATTTATTCCTCTCCCCTTCCCCTTTGCTAACCATAAGTTTGTTTTCTATGTCTGTGAGTCTGTTTGTGTTTTGTAAATAAGCTCATTTGCATCATTTTTGTACATTCCACCTATAAGCAATATCATATAATATTTGTCTTTCACTGTCTGACTTACTTCCCTTAGTATGATAATTTCTAAGTCATCCATGTTGCTGCAAATGACATTATTTCATTTTTTTATGGCTGAGTAGTATTCCATTGTATATATGTACCACATCTTCTTTATCCATTCATCTGTCAATGGACATTTAGGTTGTTTTCATGTCTTGGCTATTGTAAATAGTGCTGCTGTGAACGTTGGGGTGCATGTATCTTTTCAAAGTCCTATTAAGTTTTGATGTTTTACTGGTAAAACTGTTTTAAAATTAAGCCAATTCAGTATTCCCTGCTACTGGATCCCTTCCATAAAGCAGAATTTGTAATTTGTGATAGACAACTAAATATTCATATTTATGGTGGAGGGTAAAAAAATCTCCAGATTTTCTCTCTACAGAAAAATACTCTTGAACATAAGGACTTTTTCCATATACTTTACAGGGGCTAACTGACAAATCCACACAAAGACATCTTTCATAAAAGCAGACAGAATTGGGTGTAAATTCTATGGTAACATTTTCTAAGCTCCAACAAGCTCATATGCAATAGGGGACCACCATTACCCCTCCTTGTATCATAAAGAAGACTAAATAAAATCGCAAAATAAAATTACCTACAATTATTTAAACATTATTTTTTAAATTCTTCTTTACCTCATTCACATTTTCATTGCAAGAATGTAATCCCTTATTCCCATTCAATGGCCTTGTCTCTCTCTCTCTCTCTCTCTCAAACTGTACCGCAATTTCATTAAACTCCAGTGCTTGGTAATGAAGGATGAATATTTATTTTAGCTCTGTTATGTAAATTCCCTGCTATCTCCAACTCCAGATATCCGGGTGACGAGACATTAAGTAATGTTGAATCAGGTGAGGATATATAAATTATCAAACTACTTCCAGCAGGTAAATTTCGTCACATTTTTTTTTCATGTAAAAAATAATTGTAATGGGAAAAAGTCAACCTGAAAAGGCTAGATACTCTATGAATCCAATTCTGAGACATCCTGGAAAAGGGAAAACTATGGAGACAGTAAAATGACCAGTGGTCCGTGGGGAGGGAGGGATGGATGAATAGATGGAGGAGAGGGAATTTTCGGGCAGTTAAACTCCTCCGTACGACACCATAACGATGGATACATTGTCCAAACCCATGGAAAGTACACCACCAAGAGTGAACCCTAATGTCAACTATGGACTTTGGGTAATGACGATGTGTCCATGGAGGTTCATCGCTCATAAAGAATGGGCTTCTCTGGTGGCGCAGTGGTTGAGAGTCCGCCTGCCAGTGCAGGGGACATGGGTTCATGCCCCGGTCCGGGAGGATCCCACATGCCGCGGAGTGGCTGGGCCCGTGAGCCATGGCAGCTGAGCCTGTGTGTCCGGAGCCTGTGCTCTGCAATGGGAGAGGCCACAACGGCGAGAGGCCCGCGTACCGTAAAAAAAAAAAAAAAAAAAGTATCATCTGGAGGGGGTTGTGGATAATAGGGGAGGCTGTGCGTGTGTGAGGGACAGGGGTACATGGGACCTCTCTGTACCTTTTCCTCAAATTTGCCGTGAACCTGAAACTACTCTAAAAATATCCGGTCTTTAAAAATAAAATTGTAGTAGCATAGAGATCTAGAATGTCAGGCCATCCGAGCAGGTGTCCATGTGTTCCCCGCTATGAAAGAGTTAACTTTCAATGGGGTCAACCCAGCTTAAGTACTGACAGGGGGAGAGAGAGAATTCAGGATGTAATATGTCTTGTCATATTACCATGTGTATCTTGTATATTGTGAAGTCTCTCCCAGAACTGTTCATGGTCCATCTCTTCAAAAGTCGTGTATGTGTTTTGTTTCATTGGTGTCTGTGTGTGTGTTTCATCTAAATCATTTCATGTCTCTGATTCGTAGGTGTAGCCTCTTACAGTCCGTGTGGAGCCATCACGCAGGGGGTCTTGTCCCCTCTTAGAAGGGAAGCCTAGTTACCAAAATGAACATACTGATCATGTGTTAAGTGTTTCCTATGCACCTGCATAACTCTGAGCACTTCATGTGTCTTCCCTCAATGGATTGTACATTTGCAACTTCTGAAATTTGTTTTAATATTCACTAGGCATGTATTTTGAAGCTGTATTAGTGGGTGCAAATATGCAAATATGGGATGACTTTAATTTCTTATTACATACCAGCTTGTGGTTATGGATTTAATGGTTTATCTTTCCACCCTGTTGTTTTCAAACTTCCTCTGTCATCATGTTTCAGTCAGTATCATACATAATGTAATCAGTATATTTGTTGTTGTTACTGTTGTGATTGTTTGTTGTTCTTTTTAAAATCCAAGTTGACAAGCTTGATATGTTATTTGGAGTTGTTACTTCATTTACATTTTATGTAAATGCTAATATTTTTTTTCCTCTACAATAATACAAATATATATATATATATGTTTTTTTCTCCCCTATTTGGCCCATCTATTGCATGTTGTTTTATTTCCCCTTTCTTAACATATTTGAGATCGATTGACACTTTTTTTTTTTTTTTTTTTTTGCGGTATGCGGGCCTCTCACCGCTGTGGCCTCTCTCGTTGCGGAGCACAGGCTCCGGACACGCAGGCCCAGCGGCCACGGCTCACGGGCCCAGCTGCTCCGCGGCATGTGGGATCTTCCCAGACTGGGGCACGAACCCGTGTCCCCTGCATCGTCAGGTGGACTCTCAACCACTGCGCCACCAGGGAAGCCCCGATTGACCCTTTTTTATTACTTTATTTGTTCCTTCTTTTAACATTTTATAGATTTTAATGGTCTATAATGAATGCAAAGAAGGCAGCACACAACTGAGACTTATAACACTCTAATATAAAATGTTACAATATTACTAATTCCCCAATGCAGCTAAAACCTTAGAAGCTACAAACATATTTACCCACATACCCTCTTTCTTTGGGTTACTACTTCCCTCCATTTTTTGGTTTAAATAAAATTTGAAGTCCGAGGACAACCAGAGTTATTGTTTTGTGGTTGATATTTATTGACATATATGAATATATTAGTCCTTTGCTGGTTCTTTGTATCCTGCTGCTTTTCCGTGTCCATTATAATTATTAAGAAGAATTCTTCTTAGTATTCTGCTCGTGAGAAATTCCATCAGCCTTTATATGAGAGCTGCTTTGTGTCACGTTCATTTTTTGAAAGATATGTTTACTGGTTCCAGAAAATATAACTTTCTTCACTTCGAAAATGTCATTCCATTGCATTCTTCTGTTCATGATGAATCCAGATGTCATATTTAGGACCCAGCTATACATGCATGAGAAACTTCTGGTCATGTGTACCAGGAGAGTAACACAAAAATGTTTTTAGCAGCCTTGAAAAGTGGTACAAAACCCAGAAAGGCACACTGGAAAAAAAATAGATATAAAGAGTATATTATACACACATCATGGAATATTATAGAGCCTTGAACATAAATCATCTTAACTACTGGCCTGCTTGCAAACATGAATGCCCATGAGTAAGCATGTGTATCGATTAAAAAATATTAAAGAAAATAGAGTATGATGCTCTTATAACAAATTTATAAATCTGTAAACAACAGGATAAATCCACATTTACATATGTGTAGGTGTCCAAACACATACACACATGCATACACACGTATACACATACATATACATATGTATCTATGCATACATGTGTGTATATATGCTTGTACATACACAGTTCTAAAAGTTTAAACGTTTTATCCTGTCAGAGATGAACATTTGTGTTCAGTGAGTTCTGACTCTAGACATGCTTTGCTTTTAAAGATCTCAACTTGAAGAACTGCGGGTACCAAAAGATTTAAGAAGTAGATGCTAGAGAATGAACACAGATGAGTTCAGAGATTGAAATGAAACAACTAGAGATTAATTGCCTACCAGGAAGGGGAAAATGTGAACTCTACCCTGAAACATCCAATAACTGAAATACAAACACAGAGTATGTTTTTTTAGGAAAGCTTTTCTAGTTTCTTTCTTTTTCTATTTAGGAAGCCTCTTTGAACAAAATGACTTTCATTGAAGTGATGTCTAAATGATGTTGTCAATATCACTGTAAAATTATACCATTAAATTTGCTTTCAGACGAGTTCCTGCAGTTTACCTACCGCATAATCTCTGCTTCCTAAATTATATGCCTCTCCTCTCTTTCCTGAGATTCATCACAAAATGACCACACATAAAGTACAATTTTAGGGCTTCCCTGGTGGCGCAGTGGTTAAGAGTCTGCCGGCTGATGCAGGGGACACGGGTTCGTGCCCCGGTCCAGGAGGATCCCACATGCCATGGAGCGGCTGGGCCCGTGAGCCATGGCCGCTGAGCCTGCGCGTCCGGAGCCTGTGCTCCGCAACGGGAGAGGCCACAACAGTGAGAGGCCCGCCTACTGCAAAAAAAAAAAAAAAAAAAGTACAATTTTAAGCCAGTCAACGTAGCTCATCATTTTTTGAGTTATGTTACATATTGTATATTCTGCTTCTTCCCAAATGAAGAGATCAGTAACATGGAATAGGGTTGTTTTTATAGCAGCTGCCAAGGTAAATAAGGAAAAATTGGTCCTAGGTGTTATTTTATGTGAAAAACACAAATATATATGTTCATCACATAACCTTAAGTATGGGGAATAAATTTCCTACCATTTATCAACTAACAGGTAGAAATTTGTATCCTAATTTTACAGATGAAAAAACATGGACCTGATGTGATTAAATATTTGTTGAAGGAATACATAGGTAAGAAATGGGGAGACCAGATTTTGAAGCCGGATCTGCTCACTCTAACCAATTCACATGCTGCCTTGAAAGTAGAACTTTCCAACAGTTGGACCTGCTTAGTAGTATAAGATTCTGCCTCAGGATGTAGTAATTCCTATATTCCAGATTCACTAGAAACAGAAAACAAAACAAAACAAAATAGAATATACCAAAGAAAAAGAAATTTTCCTATCATTCCTTCATTTTATAGCTGCAGAATTAAATGGCTTATTAAGGGTGAAGCAGCTAGCTAATGTCAGGGCCAGACATGAAACTGAAATTGTTGGCCCTCAGATGCTAATTTTCCATGAACTAGGTATTTACATTTTAAATGTTATGTATGTGAATTAGTGTTTGCTATGAAAGAGTGTATTTATAAATTCAGAAATTCCATCTATCAAACTTCTGGAATTTGTTTTTTGAACTTTGACAACTATAGACAATCTTAACATTTGTAATCCACATCAATATTATAATTTGTATTATATTGACTGTATTTTTGTGTAATTATACTAAAACAACCTTCATAATATATTCATGGAATACAAGATGGACAGGGTAAACTAGGGATCCTTTAATCATTAGTAAATGATGATATAATGTAGAAAATAATATTAGAATGCAGGTACTTAAAAAAAAACCCAAAAAACTAGGATAAGTCTTAGGAAATCAACATAGCAAACTCATTTTCAGGGTGCAAATGGTCAAGCAGTTGTACCATAATAAAAATATATATTTACTTGTCACACACTTGTATTTCAAGATACAGGGTGAAGTGCCCCTGGGAGCCAATGATGTCTTATTAGCAAGAATTGCATACAATTAACTAGAAAATAAGCCAGGGTCTTCTGGAAACTACAGGGGATATGTTAGCTTTAAATTCAAATTAAGCAGCAACGCCTAGAATGCAGATCAGAGAAGATGTTCAGGCAACTGAGCCGAACCATGGGAAAGAGAAGGATGTTTATGATTGGTCATAAGAAAATGTATTGCTTGTAACAGGTTGGCTATCAGATATAGGGTGCCAAAAATGTGAAATTTGAGTAAAACCTCTGTTCACCAGTAAGGATAGACCATCTTAAAATAGCTGTTAATATTTTGAGAAATTACAAAGATACCTTATTGTATGTATATAATATATATATATACACACACATAGTATATATCTATAATATGTATATAATATGTATATATGTATAATGTGTATATGCATATATGCACAGTTTATATACATATGTGTATATATATATACACACTGAATATATAATATGTATGATCAGTGTACATACTGTATATACGTATATATAACCTGTTTACATATAAAATCTGTATAATCTCTATATGATATAAATATAATCTCTATATAAAATCTTTATAATATATACAGTGTATTTATAAGCATATGTGTGTATATATATATACACCTATATATAATGTATAATCAGGTTGTGTTTATAGAGAAGCATAATAAATCTCTTTCAGAAACATAATAATCCAAACTATTGGGCCACAGAAAGAATGAGTGGAGTTCCTGTGTCCAAAGCCAGACACAGAATTACTTGGACATCCCTCCCAGATGCAAGTTATAGGACGATCTCACATGGGCTTTTTAGGTTGTCCCATAATTATGACCCATAAAAGCTATCCAAGAAAGTCTTTGGGATTCACAGTCACATTAAATTAATGGATGAGTAATTGATATTGTTCTTATCACGAGACTCTTTTCTCTTTAATTGGTTTAAAAGAAATTCCATTAAGAGAATTCCTGTGTCTAATAATTATACTGTCAGTTTTATTTTTAAAAAGTTAAGGCAAATGGACTATTTTATGATTTCTGCCAAATGTGCTAATGTGGCCATTTTAGAAGTGTTCATTGCAGCTAAACGTTGTTGCCATTTATGACAGGAACTGCAGATGTAAAATTATGTTCTTGGAAACACACTTTTATTTACATATTGAGGCATGAGGAAGATTAGCTATGATCGGTCCCCCAAAAGGTCATGTTACTATGTAGGATGAGTAGGGAAGATAGAAAAATGGTGTCATGTATTTTTCATCTTTTGTTTGTTAGCCTCATATTGTTTGTAAGTCGATGGTCCTTCTCCAACTTATATCCTGCACAGCTAAGTGGATTGAGGCCATAAGAGACTAAGTACCGACGGCTGACATGCAAGCACCTGTTCTTATCTAATATTCTAAAGTATTTCTACTAGGTCTTCGGGATCAGAGTGAAAAATGCCATTTCTTTAGACTCATTCTTGCAGCATAAACAAAGATCGTTTGCCAAGTACATGTGATTCCCCTTAAGGATGGTGACTGTTCGTAAGAAGGCCAACTCTCGGAAATAATAGTCGTACAGACCAGTTATTTCTGAATTAGCCTTGAACGGGAGGTCTCAGCACATTCACAGCTCAAAAAAGTTAATTTGATGGTTGGAATTGGATCAGTGTTTGTTAATACTGTCCTCAAAGAGAAGACCAAATTCTTTTATCCCTAGGCACTCAAATTTAGGGTCTTAGGTAAAAACAATGCAGAATAATTTCTTCCGTGTCGTGCCCCTAAAGGACTTGAGGAGGCATTGTGTCTTCATGGATGTTTTCTTTCTACATCATGGTTGCTAAATAACAGTCACTTCCAGTCTCCATGCGTCACCTTGAGATGATGGGATAGGTACACTCCTCTCCAGGATGGTTCCAGACTCCCACAGACAACCAACTTTGGAGATCCCAGCTAGCCATTGAGTGTGGTGGGAGTGGACAAATGACATCTGTTTTCATTTGGGGGTGTGATGGCTTACCTCCTGTGTCAAGTTGACTGGGCCATGGGGTTGCCCAGGTGTTGGTTTAAACATTCTTTCTGGGTGTAGTAGTGAGAGTGTTTCTGGAAGAGATTCACATTTGAGTCAAGCACATGATTACCCTGCTTAATGTGGCTGGGTATGACCCAATTCACAGAGAGCCTGAACAGAACAAAAAGAGCAAGGGTGGATTCATTCTCCCTGCCTGACTCTCTTTGAACTGGTTTTCAAGCCTTTCCTGCCTTTGCACTTAAACTTGGACTGCAAATACACACCGTCAGGTCTCCTGGGTCTATAGCTTGCCAACCACAGATTTTGAGGCTTGTCAGCCTCCAAAATCATGAGTCAATTCCATAGAATAAGTAGAGACAGAGACAGATGTAGATAGATAGATAGATACGTAGATACATACATAGATGAATAGATAGATAAATGGATAGATAGATAGATACATACATACATACATACATACGTAGATAAATGGACAGATACGTATATACATAGATAGATAGATGCCTACATACATACATAAATTAATAGATAGATACATAGACAGACATAGATATACAGTTTTCTCATACTGATTCTCTTTCTCTGTGAAACCCTGACTCCTCTGACTAATACAAGGGGGGACTTTAGGGTCAAGATTTCTTAACCTAAAAAATGAAATATCACATATAATCATTTAACATTTTGGAAACCTTCAGGGTCAGTTGTGGTTGACCCAAGGATTGTGAGGTCTGTTCTGATATTGTAGTGGTTAGGGCCTAGGTATGCTAGCCATTTTGAGGATACAGGAGAGTTCTGTTCAAAGAACTGTCCCTTTTCCCTCATGACTTTCAGATATCCTCCCAGACATACATGTAAGTGGAAAAAAAAAAAAGAGAGATTTTGTATGTATACAGATTATATACAGTATATATACTGATTATACATATATATAGACTGTATATACATATATATTACACATATACACACACTGTATATATATATATACCATGTGTGTATATATGTATATATACATTCTATATATATAGTGTGTGTACAGATATATGTACACTGTGTATATATATACACATATATATATATACACACATACATGCAGTGTATATATATTGCTGTCTCTGAGTCCAGAAACTAATTAAAACCCATTTTACATATGAATACAAATAATATTTCAAATTGTTCTTATACACATTGAATTTTCAAGGAAGACATTTAAACTGTGTAAATTCAGGAAAAATGATGTTTTGTTTTCTTTTAAAGGCTTTTCCATGGAAAACCTTTTTTTCAGGACACACTACGAGCAAATTCTACCCAGGTTGCAAGTATAAATTCTATTGGAAGTAACAGTTCTTTCTCTACCACTAAGATGCTAAGGAAACTAATGCTGAGTTTCCTGATAACCATTCAAAACTAATTTGAATCCTGGTACCTATTCCGCATTTTAAATACAATCCTGCTTGGTAGATAAAGGTGAACGTTTGACTGGGATTATGTGTCACCCGTTTTATTTTCCCTTAGCATGGGGAAAAACAAGCAGGGAGATTGTCCCTTCACTGAAAATAATTTAGGAAAAGAGAGAAGCTTGATGATAACAAAGATTATTTTTTTCTTCATTTTGGTTTTATTTCTGCTCTATCTGCTCTGCTACCTTCAAACACCAAATGTTTCCATTCTCTGTTGTTTCTATTAAGTTTTTCTATTTTGGAAATTCAAATACTCTATAATCGTTGACGATTATACAGTGTGCCCTCCCAGAGAAAAGGATGATAGTGCAACTCAGGATACTCAAACTTCCACAGTCCATCCCTTGCTTAAAACTTCTCTGGCTTGAATCGGAATCGGAATCAGACAAGTTTTGCAGACATGGCGGGGGCTTGACCCCATAGATGAATATCCTACATTCACTCGTGCAATTTCAGGAAGGCTACTCTCTGTAGAAGTGGCCTTAAAGCAACCTATGAATCATGAATTGCTCCAAATGCATCTTTCAAAAAACAAACAAAAAAGATAGAACGTCCTTTTAAAACAGTTGTTCTGACCAGTCTTGGTGAGGTCAAAACAGTTCCAGAACCTTAGTCGCCGTATGTACCCATCTTGAATAAATTGCTAGAAAATGGCGCTGAAAGCAGAATTGCCTTAACATAGTCACAGAGTCTTCCTGTGAAAGGTGAACAGGTGAAAAGCAAATGACAGAGATACGGTAGAATGCGTTTAGGCCTGGAAAGATGGAGGGAAATGAGACCAATTGAGCAGCACGCAAAATAACTTCCTGTCCTGTATATCTCCACGGCCCGTCATCTTGTTAACGCAATCAAAGGATGCAGAGATGATTTCCACAAAGCGCGCCCAAAGAACTGCGGTTCTAGGCTCTAGAATACCTGGAGAACCTTCCTGCATGGGTCCTATTTCTGATAATTGGGCGAACACCCACCTCTGAACTGCCTGGGAGATCTCTCCCATGTAACAGAATACGACCCGCGTTGTCACAGATCCCAGGCTGTCGAGCTGATCTGCTTTCCTTTGGACTTTGGGGAAGTTTCGGTGGGTGCCAGAGGGCTTCAGAGAAACCAAGAAAGAGCTCATCTGGTTAAAGGAAAGTCAGGACAGTGCTGTGGCCTGAACCACTCAGTACGGTTGGGGAGAAACACGTCCGATGGCAGAGCAAGGAAGTAGACGCTGTGTGGTCCTGTGGACAGAAAATCTCAGCCACCCTATGGTGTTATTGTTACCTATTAACATCATGTCTGTGTTATTTCAGTTTTGTTTTTTTTTTTTTTTGCGGTACGCGGGCCTCTCACTGTTGTGGCCTCTCCCGTTGCGGAGCACAGGCTCCGGACGCGCAGGCTCAGCGGCCATGGCTCACGGGCCCAGCCGCTCTGCGGCATATGGGATCTTCCCGGACCGGGGCACGAACCCACGTCCCCTGCATCGGCAGGCGGACCCTCAACCACTGCGCCACCAGGGAAGCCCTATTTCAGTTTTTAAAATTCTGATAAAAAACAATGCTGGTATAAGAGGAAAAGACGTTTAAAGTACTTGGAAATCAGAAGATGATTGTCAGGCACATGAATTTTAGCAACAGAAAGAGTAAATTAAATCCCCTGTTTCTTGTACTTTGGATGAACAAGTTTTCCAGGTTGGGAATCATCAATAAAACATCGCCTGCAATATTGCCAAGCCGACCTACTGCTGTTTTCTTCCTTCTTTAGTGATTGAGGGAAGAGTAATATTCATAAAATGTAGATGATTTAGAACTAACCCCACCAACTCATCCAATACCAGTTAGGTATTGACTTCCTACTCAGCGCTGGGCAGTGTTTGAAACCCTGTGGATTTAGTGAGAAATGAAACCAGCGTGGAGCGTATGTTAGCTTTATTGATTCGGAGCCAGCTGGGAGGCCTAGACGTCAAAGGAAGAGTCAGGAGTTTGGTCTTAAACATACCGTTTCACTGATTGGCAAAAAGTTGAATCTACCCTTGCCGTGCAAGTCCGGCATTGAGGACAAGAGCATGATTTTGGACAGTGAGAATATTGACAGCATGAAAAAAGCATGCCCCTCTTTCATGTTGGAATCCCATTGGGAACGCCTTCTGCATTTTTAAAATTAAATATCATCCAATGTTCACCCTTGCCATCCACTTGGAGACCTTTTTATTTTCGCATATGGATCTATCTATCTACCTACCTACCTACCTATCTACCTACCTACCTATCCATCCATCATATCTGTCTATCCATCCATCATATCTATCTACACAAATATATATGTATATATACACACAAATATATATGTTTTAATTATGACATCATACACATAATATCAATTTTACCATGTTAACCATTTGAAAGAGTACAAGGCAGTGGCATTTAGTGCATTCACCATATTGTACAAACATCACCTCTGTCTAGTCCTCAAACTTCTTCATTACCCCAAAATGAGACCCTGTACCTGTTAGCACTAGACCCCCCACCCTCCTTCCCCCACCCCTGGAGCCACTACTCAGCTTTCAGCCTCTAAGAATTTACCTGTTCTGGACATCTTCTATAAGTGGAATCATATACCCTTTGACCCTTTTTGCATCTAGCATCATGTTTTCAAGGTCCATCTATGTTTTAGCATGTAGCAGAACTTTGTTCTTCTATGTGGCAATATAATTTTGACACAAACATATAGATACAGCGAAAGGAGTAACACTTGGGGTATCCAACCATTCTCAAAGGAACCCGAGTCCTGGGAAACCCAAAGCTGGGTGTCTGCATCCTCTTGTCAAACCTTCCAAAGAAATTCCAGCCAACCTCCCCTGACTCATCTCTGTGTCCTGTTTGCTTTCTGCATGGTGATCTTGTTTCAGATTTATTAAAGGCCTGAGAAGATTAAGTCTCAGTTAATGGAACTGTTCCCTTTGGTTCACCCCAGCTTCCTAGAGAATTTCCTCTTATTGAATAACTTAGTACTGTCAAGTGTAGCTGGCTCACCAGCTATTACTTTAAGCAGAAAATATGGATCCGCTGTCTCTGGTGGAATCAGCATTTTAATTAGCAAGCCCTCCATGGAGAACCGACAATGTATTTTCCTCACTTAGGGAGACAGTGGATGAATAACCCTCCTAGAAACATCCCCAAGCCAGATGGGCATACTCGGAGTGTTTAGGAAATATCTTGAGTCTCCTTTTTAATTAGCTTCTGAAACCCCACAAACAAGGTCACAGTAGTTGCATTTCACTTACTTTGTAAGGAGGACGGGTCTGTTTAAAATGCAAAAACAGTGCGTGTCTCAGGACAGGACAGCAGCTTAACAGAAGCGCCTCAATGTGTATCTTCAAATAGATGACATCACTCATCTTGTTTTCTCCTCTCAGACGCAACCCCTCTCTGTGGTCCAGCTGCATAATATTTTTACTCTTTCACTGAATGCTGGACTAATCACTCCAGTCAGTACAGTACAAGTCATTGCTACAATGAGAACTGGCAGGGCAGGCTGGTGGGGCAAGATTCAATTTTAAAACTTGATGCTCGGACATAATGTCCTTGATTTGTGGCAATTGCTTGAAAATATAAATACGCTTATAAATAAATATCCAGGGAATATTGGCATCTTGTTTTTTCCTCTTTAAAACACACTGGCAGCCACATATATTTAATTGAAAGCATAACAGTTTAAAGATGTAAAATTATGCCTTAGAGATTATTTTATTTAACTATGCTTTAAAGATGAGACAGCTGATCCCCACCGATATCTAGAAATGTGTCCAAGGTCTTATGACAAGAAGTTTTTCATTGCCATGTGGAACTCAAAACACGGACTTTCAATTCAGAACTTTTATCACTAATATTTGGAAAAACAAAAAGAGAGGGGGGAGGTGGGGTAATTAGGTGTGAATTTTTTTGTAGGAGGGTAAGGGATGCAAGAAAATGGGAAGTTCTAGTTTCACATCTGTGCTTTACAGTCCAGAATTAATGTTCACATCCATCCCCAGTGCTTCTATGATCTTTGTGTTTCTCAGTCACAATCTGGAGGTGAACATAATGTGGAAACGTTTACACTCTGGGTTACAGAAAGAAGTGAAACCGAGTCCCCCGAACACTGAGTTCCCTGACCGAGTTTATGATTAACCTCTCTATCCAATACTCTATTCCCTTTCTTGACCTACCCTTGTTCCACTCGGGGTTGAGAACTGTTGAAGAAGACGGGGGGATTGAAACCAAGCAGGACCCTGCGGGGAACCTCCCTGGTACAGAAACCCCCTCCATGTTCCCTGTTTTCTTGTTCATAGAAAACAAAAAGGCTTTCGTGTCCTAGGCTTTCCCCACGTTCCAAAGAGCAGACTCAAGCAGTTAAGGCTTAGAGTTATAGAGTCACACCTCTCTTAGTTCCTCCTCAAGGGCTAGAGGTAATAATCTGATGCATATCTCTGAGTACTTCTGCAGAAACTAAGACCCCTACCCCCCGTGGAGGATGGTGACCACCTGCTGACCACCAGCATGTAGACCCCAGGCTGGTTGGAACCTGAAGGTTGATGATTAAAATTCCCCAAACATCACCCTGTTACCTCACCACCAACCAGTCGAAAGAAAGTCATGCCCCCTGACACCCTCACCCCAGATGCTGCCTTTCAAAACCCTTCCCTGAAAGCCTCAAGGAGTTAGGGTCTTTGGAGCCTCATTTGACACCCTGCAAATAAACCCTTCCTTTGCTGTAAACCCCTGCTGTCAGAGTTTGGCTTTCTGCATCGTGGGGACACAAGTCCTTGCCTGGTAACACAATCAATTGTTAGCTTCTCTTTTAAGTGAATTTTTACTGTGACATATAACAGGGGCTCCAAAAGTGCATAAAACACAAATGTAGACCTCAGCGGTATCTTAACAGAGTGGGCACCTAAGTAAAGAAATAAGACCTTAACAGCATCCCTGGCTTCACAAACATCAACTCTTCCATTCCCTCCAAAAATAACAGTATCCTGAGTGTTATGGCCATTGCTAGCCGCGGCGGTGGACCTTTGGGTCATATCCAGGTTGAGGATATGAAAAATAAGAAACGTGCAATGGATACAGTGTAGAAATCATTCCCGCATTTCAACTGGGTCTACACCCACGGATGGAGTCTCTGGTACCTAGATAGATGAGATAATGCAAGAATGTTTTTCGAAGTTGGGTACCAGTTGACTTTTCACCATCAGTCTTTGGAAGTTTCTTTTTCCCCCATGTCGTCGACAGCACTCGGTATTGTCAAACTGTTTTCCTTTAGCCGGAGGGTATTTTGATGTACATGATGGGTGTTACAACATGTATTTTCTTGGGCACAGTGGACTGGCCACCGTTTTGTATGTGTATTGGTTATTCGAATACGGTGTTCTCGTTTGTGAGGCTCTTGATGAGGTCCTTGACATTTGTCCTATTCCTGTGTCTTTTTCCTTCTTGGTTCTGAGGCGGTATTTATAAGCTCTTGGTGGTTGCATATGTTGCAGCGTCCTTACCTGATGGCATGGCTGAGCTTCCTGCCCTTTGTGTTCACACTGCATGAGGAGCAGTTCGGAAACATAACGCCCTTGATTTACCAACATTTTTCTAATATTTAGGCCTTGCTTTAAAATCTCACTTTACGGTGAGCTCCTAAAAATATTCCATAATATTATTTTGTAGATCAGCGCCGCTCACTTCCCCTTTCTGAGATGATGGAAATGTTCTGATGGTTGCCGTCCAGTGCTGGCTATGAGCACGTAGATGGGGCTAGTCTCACTGAGAAACTGAATTTAAACTTGAATTTGGTTAGTTACATTTGAATTGGCCTCTGTGGCTACTGGGTGTCCTACTGAATGGTGAAGTTCTAGATGCTTTATGGGTTTACATTTCTCATTCATAGCGTTTCCATTGTTGAACCATCATTTATTCGTATAAAATGCGTCTACTTCTGACCTCCCCATTCCGTTCCCTTGGTTTATTTTCTGATTTTTGCATACTGTTTGAATGACAATTTAATCTCTCTTTATGTCCAATAAGACCGCTAACACTCTTGCAGTGAACTCCTAAAACCCTTGCAATTTCCTGAGGGATAAGAGTTTCCTTGTAATTCATGGCATGCCCCTTCCAAGGACACCTGTGTTTATGCTAATGAGTTTATGCTAACAAGTGATGGCTAGAGGGGCCCAGGATGGCTTCAGGATGAGGGCTGGTTGCCCTAAAGGCCGCCTGGGAGATGTGAGGGTTGGAACTTTGAGCTTCGCCTTCTGACTTCCACAGAGGAGAGGCCTGAGATTGACTTCGATGACCAAGGACTAAGGATGTGATCAGTTATACCTATGTAATGCAACCTCCATAAAATCCCATAAATAAGAGGATTTGGAGAGCTTGAAGTGGGTGAACCCAAGGAAATGCTGGGAGGGTGGTGTGCCTGAGTAGGGCTTGTGGATACCCTCAAATTTATATCTAGTTGATCCAAAGCACAGGTGGCCCCAGAGACTTACACCTGGTATCTGAAATGGGGGCATTGCTGTGAGACTTGAGCCCACTGCCTGCAGGGTCTGTGTTACAGCTGGGGGTTACCTTTGGATTCAGAGAATTTGTTCTCGGTGTAGAAAACACCACCGTACTCCCCGAGTTCTCCTCTTCAAGACAAAGTCTGGCTAGTCTTTGTTAATTGCAGTTAAATAGAAATTGTAGGTTTAGTTGACCAGATTCCCTAATAACCTGTTGGATGTTTGGCCATGGGGATAGATGGGTTGGTGGGAAATTCAAACCTGTACAATACTGATTCTTTTAACCAATAAAAAGTTTAGGAACCTTCATTCCTTTAGGCCTTTCTTATTTTCTCTTACGATTGTTTTAATTTGCTTTTGTGAGGACTTCTTCCACTGTATTCTGTTTACATTTGTTATAGGTAATTATTACAGTCATGCTATGGTAAATGGTATTTTCTTTCAATTTTTTTCCCTTTTCTTTCTCTTAGGTAAAAATTCAGTAAATTGTGTGAGTGTTGATTTTGAGCCTAACACTGCTGCTAAACTTTTGTATTAATTATATTACTATATCCCTAGCTGCTTTTGGAGTTCTAGTTTATATCACATATTTTTTCCTTGCCTAATCACCCAGGAAATAATCTCTAGAAGAATGCTGAATAGAATACGTTTTTTGCATGCCTATCTTGTTCCTTATTCAAGGAGAAAGTTTCCAATATTTCCCGAATAATTAGGAGCTTTGTTATAGGTATTTTAAAAATATGTGCTACTTATCAATTCATAAAAAGCAGACTAGAAATATAATAACATTATTTATCAGGGATTGATACAGAATTTTAAATTATGATTTTTTACCTCTGTTAAACTAAAGTGGTGAATTATTTTGATTGATAATGAATGATAACCTAAATTAGGATTCCATATTATGGTATATTTTCTAGAAAATGTTTTGCATAGAATTTTATCAATTATGATATTGGAAAATTGTGAGCTGTAATTTTCCTTTCTAATGCTGTCCTTTGATGGGTTTGGTATCAAAATTAAGCTGGATAATGAAAAAGTTTTAGGAAATCTACTCTTTTGCTGCTACCTGGCAGCATGTGCTCAAACAGGTTATTCTACCCTGATATTTCATTATGAAAAATTTAAAACATGCAGCAAATTGAAATATTTCTACAGTAAATACCTATATACTCCACCTGGTTTAAACCTCTAACATTTTTACTTTGTTTTTTCAAATCACATGTCTGTCTGTCTTTGTATCTGTCATTTGTCTATCTATATGCTAACATCTATCTATGTATCTATCTATGACTCTTTGTATCTATCCTCTATGTATCCATCCATATACCTATCCTCTATCTGGCTATATCTGTATCTATTTATCTATATATCATCTATCTAACTATGTATTCATGTATTTGTCTATTATCTGTCAGTGTATTTGTTTCATATCTAACTATATTCATCTCTAAGCAATCTTGAGCTGTACATACAATATATAATGTATTTAATGCATATATAATTTATAGCATATAATTTTAAAAGTATAATTCATAGCATATGGCATACAGCATAATATATAAGTTTATTCCAGGCTCTCTGGGGACCACCTACTCATTTTCTTTATGATGACTTTTTTTTTTTTTTTTTGCGGTACGCGGGCCTCTCACTGTTGTGGCTTCTCCCGTTGCGAAGCACAGGCTCTGGACGTGCAGGCTCAGCGGCCATGGCTCACGGGCCCAGCCGCTCCGCGGCATGTGGGATCTTCCCGGGCCGAGGCACGAACCCGCGTCCCCTGCATCGGCAGGCGGACTCTCAACCACTGCGCCACCAGGGAAGCCCCTTTATGATGACTTTTGATGATCAGATTTTTTTTTTAAGTTTGATGAAGTCTAAATTGTTCACCTTTTTCTTATATGGTTATTGTTTTCTGTAACCTGTGACGTGCTTTTTCCCAGTGCATGGAGGTCATCTCCTTTGTTTTATCTTTTATGTTCAGGTCTATAATACACCTCAAATTAATTTTTTTTTTTTTTTTGTGGTATGCGGGCCTCTCACTGTTGTGGCCTCTCCCGTTGCGGAGCACAGGCTCCGGATGCGCAGGCTCAGCAGCCATGGCTCACGGGCCCAGCCGCTCCGCGGCATATGGGATCCTCCCAGACCGGGGCACGAACCCGTATCCCCTGCATCGGCAGGCGGACTCTCAACCACTGCGCCACCAGGGAGGCCCTCAAATTAATTTTTAAAAACTTTTGTTTGCAGTGTGAGGCAGGGGTTAAGGTTCATTAATTCCATAAAGATAACTAGTTATTCCAGCATCATTCATGGAACAAAACCCACCCTGCCTTCAGTGGATTACTTTGGTGCCTTAGACAAAAGCCAAATGGGTATAGAGTTCTATTTCTGAGTACTGTAATCTGTTCTATTGATCTAGTGACTGGTTGGTCTTTAATGCTGATACCACATTGCTTGATATCTGCTGATCTGTAGTAGTTCTAGAGGTCATTGGGTCTAAGTTCTGCATTTTTTTTTTTCCTTTCAAGTGTCTTTGGATATTCTAGGTCCTTTGACTTTACAAATAAAATTTAAAATCAGCTTGCTGGCTTCTGCCCATAAACTGCTGATTTTTTATTGGGATTACATTGAATCTTTAGATTATTAAGAGAAACTGTTACACTGACCCTTTGCATAGTCTGGTTGGCCAAGATAAGACATGTGACCATGTCAGGCATTAATGGGATGAGAGAGTATACACCTCAGCAGCAGGTTTTGTTTTGTTTTGTTTTAACATTGATATTTTTTAATTGTTTAATTTTTAAATTATTTTTTATAATTTAAAAAATTTAAGTATAGTTGATTTACAATGTTGTGTTAATTTCTGCTGTACAGCAAAGTGATTCCATAACACATATATATGTATACATGTACATTCTTTTTCCATTATGGTTTATCAGAGGATGTTGAATATAGCTCCCTGTGCTATACAGTAGGACCTTGTTGTTTATCCATTCTATATACAATAGTTTGCATCTACCAACCCCAAACTCCCATTCCATCCCTCTCCTCCCCGACTCCTTGGCAACCACAAGTCTGATCTCTATGTCCAGCAGCAGGTTTTATTTTGAGGTTCCATGAAGGTTAATTATATGTGTCCACTTGCCGGATGTCTTGGGTTGACATTGACATCTATACTGATGGACTTTAAGAAAAGCAGATTGCCCTACATAATGTGGGTGGGCCCTGTGTAATCAGCTGAAGGCCTGCATAGAACAAAAAGATGGGCCTCCCCAAGCAGGAGGGAATTGTCCAGCAGATGGTCTTTGGATGACATCTGCACCATTGGCCTTTGGGTGTCAAGCCCACTGGACCACCCTACAGATTTTGCCATCCTACATCATCAGATGAGCCAATGGCTCATAATAAATCTATCTATCTATCTACCTATCTACCTATCTATCTATCTACATACACACGTATTATTAGTTCTGTTTCTCTGGAAAACTGACTAGTACAGGTGGGAAGGCATGACTGTTTCCTTATCCATAATTTAAGTGACCACAATTACTATACGTACCACTATCATATCAATCCCTTCGATATATACTGTCACTATGATAAACCCTTAACAATCTTCCTTTTTAAAAAAATACGGAAGAGAATGTTCATAATATGATGTCTAAAGTCAACTTTGTGTCTTCTCAATCTTTTTATTTAATTCTCTTTCATTCGCCTACATGAACTTTCCCAATTGGATCACACATTTATGGTCTTTGAGCAATTTCCTATTGCCATTCACAGGACCCATGTTAGGCCTGAATTCTGCCCCCGTTTTATCCGTTAGCAAACTTGACCTTCACAAAGGTCTGGCACTGCTGTTATGACATGTGTCAACATCCTCTGTACCACCAGGATGTGAATGAATGATCCTGAAACTCATACTCTCATGGATTATTTCCTATCATCACTAAAAGCAATCTTCTGAGTGTCTGTGGCATCCCAGAGGGAAAAAAAAATTTTTTTTTTGCTTTAGTACAGGCATGAATTATTAAACATGCCAACAGCAAGATATATTTAAAATTCTTTCTACTGGTTTTGAAAAATTTCATCAATTATGAAATAAGCCATAATATTGATCCAGTGTCAAGATCTTAAGCATTACATTGCTATGGAGGCATTACGTTTAACATAATATTCAGTATACGTCAAGGCTATTTTTCATGTAGGTATGAAAAACTAAACTCAAACTAGTGAAGGGCCTCCCTGGTGGCGCAGTGGTTGAGAGTCCGCCTGCCGATGCAGGGGATACGGGTTCGTGCCCCGGTCTGGGAGGATCCCATATGCCGCGGAGCGGCTGGGCCCGTGAGCCATGGCTGCTGAGCCTGCGCGTCCGGAGCCTGTGCTCCGCAACGGGAGAGGCCACAACAGTGAGAGGCCTGCGTACCACAAAAAAAAAAAAAAAAAAAAAAAAAACTAGTGAAGAAAAAAATTTTTTAAATGGGAGAAAGTTAGAAAGTTAGAAATTTCAAGAACAATGCTGGTTATCCATTAAAATGGACAAGAATCTTTCATGTTGCCACTCTGCTTTCATTTGTATCATCTTCATGAATCATCGAGTACTTTCCTGGGGAGCGGAGACAAATTGTTCAGAAGGAGCTCACAGAGAAGCAGATCCAGTGGGTGTAGATTTTCTTTCTCCATTTTCTCAGTAAAATGCTTAGGATTGGGCTTCCCTGTTGGCGCAGTGGTTGAGAGTCCGCCTGCCGATGCAGGGGACACGGGTTCGTGCCCCGGTCTGGGAAGATCCCACATGCCGTGGAGCGGCTGGGCCCGTGAGCCATGGCCGCTGAGCCTGCACGTCCGGAGCCTGTGCTCCGCAACGGGAGAGGCCACAACAGTGGGAGGCCCGCGTACCGCAAAAAAAAAAACAAAAAAACAAAAAAACAAACTTAGGATTCGCTCTTGGATTAATTTGGACCACCTTCACCTCTAAACTTGTTAGTGATGGGATGGAATGTGGTGTTGCTTCCATGGGATATGGACAGCCTCAAGATCTCTTAAGTAGGATCAGCTCTACAAAAAAGGTCAGATACTGAGACTGAACCCCCATGTTCACAGCAGCACTATTCACAATGACCAAGACAGGGAAGCAACCTAAATGTCCATCGACAGATGAATGGTTAAAGAAGATGTGGTACATATACACAATGGAATACTACTCAGCCATACAAGAGAATGAAATAATGCCATTTGCAGCAACATGAATGGATCATACTAAGTAAAGTAAGTCAGACAGAGAAAGACAAATACCATATGATATCTCTTATATGTGGAATCTAAAAAATAGTACAAATGAATCTGTGTACAAAACAGAAATAGACTCACAGACATAGAAAACGATCTTATGGTTACCAAAGGGGAAAGAGGTGGGCAGGATAAATTAGGAGTTTGGGATTAACATATACACAGTACTATATATAAAATAGATAACCAACAAGGACGTACTGTATAGCACAGGGAACTATACTCAACATCTTATAATAACCTATAATGGAAAAGAATCTGAAAAAAGAATATATATATATATATATATACCTATATATACATGGAAGATATGTAATCACTTCGCTGTACACCAGAAACTAACACAACATTGTAAAGCAACCATACTTCAATTACAAAAAAAAAAAAAAAAAAGATGGAGCATGTATCAAAAGGAAACTCAAGTAGTTTTGCTGGAAGTCGAGATGTTGAATAAATGAAGGCAGTAGCCATCTAATTGTAAGTGACAAAATCCATGTGATGACTACCAAACATTTTTGAAGTATTCATACATGTAAAATTATATATGACATATATAACATGCATAAAAACTAGTGAAAATGAACCATGTTATATCTGAAATCAAAATGGAGCCTCAGACTCTGATCAGTATTTGTAGGGCACCTCCAGAAACATATCCCTTTGTTGCCTATTAAGGTGATGGATTTTTGCTGATTGTCTCTTTGTTCTCGGGTATATGCATATATCCTTAAACACTATATTCTTAGGTTTGCTATGGGTTTGTATTTTGTATACATTCACCTTAACTGTGTAGAAACTTATGCTAACTGCGTTTCTTACTCAACATTATGCTTACAAATGCAGTTTCATGTAATAGCGATTAAGTGAACTTCACCAACATATAACATTCCAAAATAGGAACAGAACAAGCTTTTTCTGTTCTCTTGTGTTTGAACATCTTCCTTGTTTTATTTTCCTAAAAAATTGTTTTTTAAATGAGTGCTGATTTGAGGATTCTTTTCCAGACCTCCTACTGAATTTTTTAAGAATCTGGTCCTCGATAATACGCTTCGGAGTGGAAGTGCTGGGTCCCAGTAAATACACTTTACAATCCGTATATCCTGAAGGTGTTTTGATGCCACTCTTCCATGTCCTCTCAAACACCTGCTTTCATGGGGCAGTTTGATTTCTTTCCAGTCTGTTGGTGGAAACATATGTCTTATTGTAGTTTTTATTTGCTATTCCTCATGTTGAAGATAGTACATTTTTCATATATTGTTTGGCCATTTTTTTTTCTACGAGATGTCTGAACTGATTCTAAAACACCCCCACCTTTCTAGAATTTCCATGAACATTTCCAGATACTTCAGCAGTAAGTTTTAAACCTCACAGATGTTGCTAACAGTGATATTTTGGGGTACAGAAATGTCATTTTTATTTTTTCTTAAAAGTTTTACTGATTAGTGTATTCACCCTGCCACCTCCTCCGAAATACACACACCGTCACTCTCCACCACCACCCGTTACACATAGTAAAAGCACGTTATGTATACAAGTATTGGCCCAATTTTCCCCAAGACACAATCCATTCTCAGATTATAAGATCCCTTGTTGCATCAAAACAAAGTAGAATATGACACAAAGTACAATTAAATCGCATTTGCTTGTATTGTAAACATTTAAAAACGAACATGCTGGGAGACATTTGCTTGCAGGAAACAGCTAAGCCATTGTCCGGGCATAATTAAGAGATACGTTAGGGAGTTTATCGATATGGGATTGGGCAGGTCCATTTGAGGTGATAGATTGCTTTTCATTATATTGTTGTATCCCCGTTTAGCAGAACAAGCAGAGATTACACGGAACCGTGTCCATCTTGTGAAATTCCCCTCCTACAGCAGGGAAAAGGGTGGTTTATCCTGTATCAGGTCCTTTCTCTGTGTGATAAAATTTATTCCACAAGATTGAATTTGTCTGGTCTTAACACGACAAGGCCGAATGCCTATCTTTTCTGTGTCCAGATTCTCACCATTAGGACACGATCTCACAAGGCGATTTTAAGGAACAGAGGAAATTCTATCAAGTAGCTTGTTTTCTCTTTTTAGAATTGCATTTTTAAGTCCACTTATAATGTGTCCTCTATCCATTTCCTTTAAGCTTCTTATTGTTTTATTTTGTGGCAGCCCTGCACGGCTTGCGGGATCTTCGTTCCCCAAGCAGGGATTGAACCCAAGCCACGGCAGTGAAAGCGCCGAGTCCTAACCACTGGACCGCCAGGGAGCTCCCTTCCAGCTTCTGAAATGATCAGTTTTTCTCCTCCTCTCGAACTCTCCTTTTAAATGTTTCTCACAAAACGAGTCCACTTGGTAACCCATTGGTCTCGAGCTCCGTTTCCCCATCTCAGCACTATTCGCATTTTGGATTAGGTAACCCTGATGTGGGGCTGTCCTGGGCCTTGTAGTGTGTGGAGCAACATCCCTGGTCTTCTCCCATGGTAGCACTCCCAACCGAGTTGTGAGGACCCGGAGTCTCTCTCTACTTTGACAAATCTCCCTACGGGCAGAATCACCCCCAATTGGGTTCCATTTGTCAAGACTCCACCAAGGAGTTGGAAGTAGCTATCATCACTTCCTGCTAGTTTCACCTTCAAACTCTATCCCTCCAGCTCCAAGACCACCACCATCATCTAGGTGATGGATCAGCAAACTACAGCTCAGAATCCGTATCCAGACAGCTGCGTGTATGTGTTCTCTAGTCGCACAGCCCTGACCATCCGTGTCTGTATTGTCTACACGTCTCCAGTAGCTTTCACACGACAGCTCCAGAGTTAATTGTTGATAGAAACCATATGGCCCGCAAAACCTAAAATAGTTACTTTTTATTTGGCTTTCTGGAAAAGAAAATATTGCAGATTTCTGTCATCTCCAGGGGTCTGCTACTTTCTCACCGCATGTGCGTTGTCTGTTTGGTGTCTTCAGAGTTCCTCCTGATTTTTCTTTTATAAAATGGAGATATAATTAACATATTATATTAGTGTACGTGCAACATAATGATGGGATATTTGTGCATATTTTGATATGATCACCACAGTAAGTCTAGTTATAATTTTTTTATTCTGGTGATGAGAAAGTTTAAGATCTACTCTCAGCAACTTTGAAGTATAAAAACACAGGGTTAGGGACTTCCCTGGTGGCCCAGTGGTTAAGACTCCACACTCCCACTGCAGGGGGCCTGGGTTCGATCCCCGGTCAGGGAACTAGATCCTGCATGCATGGCGCAAGTAAGACCCAGCGCAGCCAAATAAAATAAATAAATAAATAAATATTTAAAAACACAGTGTTATTAACTATAGTCACTATGCTATGCATTTCATTCCCAGGACTTGTTTCATAACTGGAAGTTTGTACCTTTTTATTCACCTATTTTGCCCACCGCCCCACCTTGCCTGAAGACGAATGGATAAAGAAAATGTGATTATATATATAAAGTACATGCATATATATATATGATATACAGATGTATATATGTGGGAGATATATATATACACACATGCACTTATAACACACAGACACGCATATACGTGCACACACTGGAATATTATTCAGGCATGAAAAAGAAGGCTATCTTGCCATTTGTGACAACATGGGTGGACTTTGAGGGCATTATGCTTCGTGAGATAAGTCAGGCAGAGAAAGACAAATACTGTATGATCTCACTTATATGTGGAATCTAAACAGACAAAACCCAGACTCACAGATACAGAGAACAGACTGGTGGTTGTCTAATCTGTGTTTTACAGAACAAGTTGAGCAGTATATTTCTTTTTTTTTTTTTGCGGTACGCGGGCCTCTCACTGTTGCGGCCTCTCCCGTTGCAGAGCACAGGCTCCGGATGCGCAGGCCCAGCGGCCATGGCCCACGGGCCCAGCCGCTCCGCGGCATGTGGGATCCTCCCGGACCGGGGCACGAACCCGTGTCCCCTGCATCGGCAGGCGGACTCTCAACCACTGTGCCACCAGGGAAGCCCAGTATATTTCTTTTAAAAGTGTCTATGTGATTATTTTGCTCTACTTTGTAGAACTGTGCATCTCTTCACAGTGAACTCAGGACTAAATCCAATCACCTCAGCTTATCTCTTCCTTCCCCGGCTACTCAGGTCTCCTCATCCTCCAAGTTCGTACCCACCATGTCCTATTTTCTTCCTCAAATATGGGTTGCCTCAGTCTTTGCCTGACTCCCTCTTGTTCGTCCTTCAAGTCTTAAACTAAACATTCTTTCTTTACAGTTAATTTTTTTTTAATGACAACCCCTACCCACATCAATTGTATGCTTTTCCCCCACGAATCATTCTCAGTGATGCTCCACACATGAGGATGCTCAATTGCAGACAATCACATCCACGTAAGCTCATGTCAACAGCATGGACTAGTACAGAGTGTTAGTTTGATTCTAGAAGCACAGCCCGCACTGCAAGATTCTCCGAGAAGGAAGTGGCTGCCCACAGGTGGCCCCTGTCACACCAGGAAGTGATCGGTTCTGTTACCAGCCTCAAAACCTGGCAGCTTCTGCTGCCATCCCTGGGATGGCAGGAGCTTCTGCTGCATCGTTGGAATTTATTTTCAATAATGAGTCACACTCTTGGTCTGCCTGCCCACAGAGTGACAGAAACTTGACATTTTTCTGTGGATTTCACCATAGGAAGGAATAATTCACATTGTAGGGAAAGAATCAATACGGAATAAATCAGTAAGTAAGGAATGACGTATGATAAGAGGAAGGAGATTTCTCCCAGGGTAACAGAAAGGCGGTGGAGAATGAGTGTCATTTTCTACAGTTAACTCTTCTATCCAGAAGAAGGATGGCAAGACACAGAGTTGCTGTCACCACTCTGTCAATGGACACCTTTTGCTTTCTGCATCAAAAGCAGTGATGTTTCTCAATCTCACACTTGTAGGATCATTTATACTCATTCTTTCGTACCTTGCCAAAAGTAGTCCTCACTGTATAATTGTTCTCTTTCGCCAACTGAAGAATAAATGCCGGGACTATTTACATACATCCTATATATTTACACATTACGTAGCCTAAGGATTTGCTGTAAAATGAGGAAATGAATGGTATCTCTTTGTATAGGGCAATCATTAGGCCTGTTGTATTAAGTACCAGCCAGTGCCCTGCTGTAGTAGCAGATTCGGAGTTTTATCAAAATATCATGAAAAGAGCACTTCAGAGTCCTTGGGATTCTTTTACAAAGTCAGAGACAAGTCAGTGGCAAGATGAGTTCCAGTTGTTGCAGCACGGCAACTGAAAGTGAGAAAAATTGGACACCGTCTCAAAGAACACTGTTAAACTTTGGGTGTTATTAGGATTCTTTTCATTTTAGTTAATCATCAGAGACAGGGTGAAACAGAAGTTCAGGGAGAAAATGAAGACAAAAGAGGTATTTGATGCTGAATTTTAAAAAAAAAAGATATGTTATAAAGGTGGAAAAACATCCATTTCAGAATGTCACGCTCCTTTTGATCTCAGTTTTGAGGCCAATCGGCATTTTTCCAAGGTCGCAAAAAAATGTTTCAAGCAGACCAATAAAACATGCATAACCTCAGAGACATCTGAATTATCTATCTGACCCTGTCGCTTTTCTTCAAATACATCGGTAGCTATTTGCCATCTCTAAGGAGAAGCTGAATGCCTACACAGGTGCGAGACCCTTCATGATCTAAGCCCCAACTTACCTCTCCTAATAGCCTCCTGGTCACTAAGCCCACAGCACCAGCCTATTGCCTTTCCACTTCCCAC
Source organism: Hyperoodon ampullatus (assembly GCF_949752795.1). Taxonomy (NCBI): domain Eukaryota; kingdom Metazoa; phylum Chordata; class Mammalia; order Artiodactyla; family Ziphiidae; genus Hyperoodon; species Hyperoodon ampullatus. Next base: position 3,055,638 of record NC_136913.1, on the reverse strand, counting down.
AAGTGTTCATACGGCTGTACTTAAAGTGTATACTCAAGCTCTGTGGCTTTGCTGAGGCTGATCCCACTCCATATAAAAGCAAACCCTGTTCACCCTCTTCACCTAGAAGAGTCTCATAAATAAGTTAAGACACAGCTCACCTGTTCGTCTTCTGACCATCTCCTAATCCTGCCGGGCTAGATAGGATTGCGTATTTCCTCAGAGCATAGTTTGATCACTCTGTATAATTCTTACTCTGTCTTGAGTATCTTGTTACATGTTTGTCTCCCATCCAGGATGAGGGATCAGGTGCATATTTACTTAACATTTAAGCATCCAGGGCCCAGCTCAGTGGCTGCTTAGAAGAAAAATAATTACTTCTGGAATGATTAAATCAAGGAATGCATGGATACTGCCTTGTGTTATTACCTGGGCCATCCTTTTTATTCTTATTCTAGAATTTATTTTATTCTAGAATTCAAATGCCTTTGGTGCAGAAGAGTGAATGCTCAACGATTTTTAAGAAGTGAGTGAATGATCTCATCCTATTTATAAATTATTTTCACCAAGAATCTCTGAGGCTCCAGATGATCTATTAATTAGAGGTGCTGAGTTCCACATAAGAGGCTGTTGGATACTTACCAAATTCAGAAAAATGAATAACCTCAATATATGTCTGATAAGTGTTGGTATATCAACACCTGATTGACAGCCAGTCATGAAGCAAGCTTGTTGTAAGCTAGAAGTCCATGCCTCTAGTTGATGCAATTCAAATGGATTATAAGGTTTATGTGTCTTCATAATGATCTACATGATTCCTTCATCACCACCAACAACAAAGTATTAATCAGTCTATCCATCTACATGTAATCTGACCTGACATCTGTTTTAGACCAGATACATTGTTGGAGATAGGCATAGGGAGATAAAAAAGAAAAAGTTGGTTTCCACCCTGATGAAGAAGACACCCTAATTGGTGAAAAATAAGCAATATATCTAGAGATTGTTGTAAGAACACACTGTGAAGTTGATGATGGTGGTGATGGTGAGTTTAACGATGTTGATGGTGGGGTGATGGAGATGATGATGCCATGATGATGATGATGATGGTAATGAGCGTGATGGAGATGATGATGGTGATGATGATGGTGGTGACGATGATGGTGCTGCTGTTGCTGAAGGTTGTGATGGTGATGATTGTGATGATGATGGTGGTGGTGATCGTGGTGATGTTGATGGTGATGATGGTGGTGATGATGATGGTGCTGATGGTGATGATGATGATGATACTGATGGTGATGATGATGATACTGGTGGTGATGATGGTGATGATTATGGTGATGATGATGATGGTGGTGGTGATGATGATGGTGATGATGATGGTGGTAGTGATCATGATGGTGATGATGATGGTGGTAGTGATGATGGTGATGGTGGTGGTGATGATGATGGTGGTGGTGATCATGATGGTGATGATGATGGTGGTAGTGATGATGGTGATGGTGGTGATGATGTTAGTGGTGATGGTGGTGGTGGTGGTGCTGCTGCTGCTGATGGTGATGATGATGGTGGTGATGATGGTGATGGTGGTGGTGGTGGTTATGGTGATGATGATGATGGTGGTGATGATGATGGTGGTGACTGATGATTATGGTGATGATGGTGGTGATGACAATGGTGATGATTCTGGTGGTGATGTTGATGGTGATGATGAGGGTGATGGAGATGATGATTCCATGATGATGATTATGTTGAGGGTGATGGTGATGATAATGACAGACAGTTTTTAATGGCCATTTATTTTTTGCCTAGTCAGAAATCACTGCCTGATTCAGCTTAGTTCATAGATAGACATCCTGAACAGCCAGACTCACTCCCAAAGTAAAACGTAATTTTTCAATAAATGTGTGATAGTACAGTCCACTTTTGCTTTCTTTTGTGTTCTGAGAGATGAAAAACGGGAGTGGGCCCTCAGCCTCTCCTTCCCTCAAATATCATATTAGCTACTTAAACATGAAACTGTTGTAGCAGAAGTTCCTTTTCGTAGTTGGTAACACGCCAGCAAGCTGTTCTGTCGTTCTTCACACAAGTGCACAAGAATGTTACTAAAAATTAGTTTATCAGCACATATTAGTTGAGCTACCAGATGGTCCCCCAATCTATAAAATAATTTTAAAAACTAAAAATTCCCCATGTAACGTATATGCTGATTATTACTGGCAGATGGTGCTCAGTGGATATTAAGTTTCAGTTATAAATTCTAGCGATCTGTTCTACAACACTGTACCTAGAGATGACATGGTACTGTGGACTTAAAAAACTGTTAAAAGGGTAGATCTCGCATTAAGTGTTCTTACTAACATGTTCACACACACACACACACAAAGGAACACAAAGACACTTTAGGAGGTGATGGATACGTTTACTTCCTTGATGGTAGTGATGGTATCATAGTGTATGCATACGCCCACACTCATAAAATTTTATGTATTAAACTCCTGCAGGTTTTAGTAGTTCAGTTGTATCTCAGTAAAGCTGCTAAAACAAAAGAAAGAAACATGAGAGTTATTTTTTGACTGTTAAAGAGAGATAACAATAATCAGGTTAAGTAGAACCTCTTGAATTTTATGTCAAATTAGAAGAACCTGGAAAACTCCAAGTCAGGCTGCACACTGCCAACTCTTTTTCTTGAAATACTGGAATATTAAAAACATACATGCAGATCAATTAAATTGATACCTATTTAGAGTAGTATTGTTCTCAAAATTTGTCCAAATTCCTTTCTGCTGGGATTCTTAAAAAGGCAAAAAGAAAACTTGTTCATGAAAACATGATTATATAGTGACTACACATTCTGAAACAGATATAAATTATATTCTGCACAAAGCACTCTAATTTATTTATTTATTATTTTTGAATCAGGAGATTTATTTATTTATTTATTTATTTACATCTTTATTGGAGTATAATTGCTTTACAATGGTGTGTTAGTTTCTGCTTTATAACAAAGTGAATCAGTTATACATATACATCTGTTCCCATATCCCTTCCCTCTTGCGTCTCCCTTCCTCCCACCCTCCCTATCCCACCCCTCTAGGTGGTCACAAAGCACCCAGCTGATCTCCCTGTGCTATGCGGCTGCTTCCCACTAGCTATCTGTTTTATGTTTGGTAGTGTATATATGTCCATGCCACTCTCTCACTTTGTCCCAGCTTACCCTTCCCCCTCCCCGTGTCCTCAAGTCCATTCTCTAGTAGGTCTGTGTCTTTATTCCCGTCTTGCCCCTAGGTTCTTCATGACCTTTTTTTTTTTTTTTTTAGATTCCATATATATGTATTAGCATATGGTGTTTGTTTTTCTCTTTCTGACTTACTTCACTCTGTATGACAGTCTCTAGGTCCATCCACCTCACTACAAATAACTCAATTTCGTTTCTTTTTATGGCTGAGTAATATTCCACTGTATATATGTGCCACATCTTCTTTATCCATTCATCTGTTGATGGATACTTAGGTTGCTTCCATCTCCGGGCTATTGTAAATAGAGCTGCAATGAACATTTTGGTACATGACTCTTTTTGTGTTTGTTTTGTTTTGTTTTTGCGGTACGCGGGCCTCTCACTGCTGCGGCCTCTCCCGTTGCGGAGCACAGGCTCCGGACGCGCAGGCCCAGTGGCCATGGCTCACAGGCCCAGCCACTCTGCGGCATGTGGGATCCTCCCGGACCGGGGCACGAACCCGTGTCCCCTGCATCGGCAGGCGGACTCCCAACCACTGCGCCACCAGGGAAGCCCACATGACTCTTTTTGAATTATGGTTTTCTCAGGGTATATGCCCAGTAGTGGGATTGCTGGGTCATATGGTAGTTCTATTTGTAGTTTTTTAAGGAACCTCCATACTGTTCTCCATAGTGGCTGTACCAATTCACATTCCCACTAGCAGTACAAGAGTGTTCCCTTTTCTCCACACCCTCTCCAGCATTTATTGTTTCTAGATTTTTTGATGATGGCCATTCTGACTGGTGTGAGATGATATCTCATTGTAGTTTTGATTTGCATTTCTCTAATGATTAATGATGTTGAGCATTCTTTCATGTGCATGTTGGCAGTCTGTATATCTTCTTTGGAGAAATGTCTATTTAGGTCTTCTACCCATTTTTGGATTGGGTTGTTTGTTTTTTTGTTATTGAGCTGCATGAGCTGCTTATAAATTTTGGAGATTAATCATTTTTCAGTTGCTTCATTTGCAAATATTTTCTCCCATTCTGAGGGTTGTCTTTTGGTCTTGTTTATGGTTTCCTTTGCTGAAAGCACTCTAATTTATTCTTGCTTGTTTTAATTTCCCTGTCAAATTTTCTCTCCTCAAATGATGTATCTAAAATATCCTTGGGAATTCCCTGGCGTTCCAGTGGTTAGGACTCCACGTTTCCACTGCAGGGGGCACGGGTTCGATCCCTGGTGAGGGAACTAAGATCCCGCAAGCTGCATGGTGTGGCCAAAAAAAAAAAAAAAATTAAAAATAAATCCTTAAGTAAACTTTTTTGTGGCTCTCCATTAAGAAAGCTCCTCATTTATATTACCAATAAACCTTTCTCTCTCTGGATCATAATATTGAATATGACACTTTGAAAATATCAGTGTACACATATGACTTTCCTTCTAGACTTGAGGTTTTTCAAGATGGCACATACCTCTGATTCATCTTGGTGTATTCAAATGTGAACCCACTGCCAAGATTCACAGTGGACCCTGCCAGTGTATTAATGAAAAGTGAGAATTCAGGGATGGGAGATGTTCACAGTGAGATAATTTCTCAATGCCCCCTCTTTTTTGAGTCAGGCGCTGCATCCTGTGTGTCCTCAGAAAGCATCTTAACAGCTAATCAATTCTCTTCTGACAAACACACTCAGCAACTGTGTAAAAATAAGATGAAATTGCTAAGCAAAGTAAATATTTAATTAAGAAACAGCTAATCAGATTCCCCTTTGCTTTTTTCTGTTTATAGTTAAGCAACTCCATTTAATAGAAGACCATTTCCATTAACATTTTAAAATCCCTTCAATATTTTTTCATTTCAGTTTTCTGCTGCATTATATTTTACTGACCTTCATCCCCAAATTGATTTTGACTGTGTTACTGCTGGAGATATATGTATATAAGACTTTTAAATTCACTTAGAATTCGAAATCATATAATCATAAACTTAGAATTGATCATCTTATTTAAAACAAGCCTCTCTGCACAGGCAGAATTAGAATGAAACTGCCCTCAGATGATAGTTATTGTGGTTTCTCACAAACTTTCATTAAAACTTCAGATAAACATAGGATCTTAAAAGACTAAATGCAATGCATTGCTGCTAATTGAAGAGGAACAATTATTCTTAAAATAAGAAAAATAAATCTCAATTTCTCTATTTTCAAAATTATAAAATATAACCAAACTTTAATTTCATGCCTAATCCGTTTTCCAAAATTATAAAATATAACCAAACTTTAATTTCATGCCTAAGATTTCCACATTTTTTTTCAAGTAGGATTGCCTTGATTTATGAAAACGGACAGCCCATTTTACCCTTGTTGTCTGTACCTTTAAAGATTTAAAGAAAATCAGTCACACATTGTAGATAGTAGCTTAAAACCAATTTTCAAATGCAGTACTGTAGTATAATGTTAAAAGGCCACCAGATAACATATACTGAAGGTAATCTTTATTTTTTTATTTTTTTATTTAATTTTATTTTTGCAGTACGCGGGCCTCCCACTACCGTGGCCTCTCCCGCTGCGGAGCACAGGCTCTGGACGCGCAGGTCCAGTGGTCATGGCTCACGGGCCCAGCCGCTCCATGGCAAGTGGGATCTTCCCGGACCGGGGCACGAACCCGTGACCCCTGCATTGGCAGGCGGACTCTCAACCACTGTGCCACCAGGGAAGCCCTGGTAGTCTTTATTTTTTAGAGATCTCCAAATTTTGTTTTGAAATAAATAAATCCAGCTTATCCTGGATAGAATTAAGCATGAAAGAGATGTACATAAAATTCAGAACAGTGATTATTTCTGGAGAATAATAGAAAGGAAATGGGGGGGAGTGGCTGAGGATGGCTCTGTTTCTGATCAATATCCATTGATCATATATTTATATATGTAGATTTATACATAAATATATAATCATCTGAAGCATAATGTCAGATTATTGACATGTAGTACATTTAGATGTTTGTGTGCGTGAGTGGGTCCTATATTATTTTTGGTCCTTTCCAGTGGAAGCTCTAAAGAAGACATACTTACTGTAGGAGCAAAAAAAAAGCCAGAAGAAAAAAAAAACAAACATCTGCACATGGTGGGTGAGACATCCATGAAAACTGAGACACTCAAAGGATGGGAATTTCTCTCAACAAAAAAAATAAAGTTAATTCTACCATTATCCTTATGGAAGTGACGTAAAAATCATGTGAATTTTAAAGTAAAAAAAAATCAAGCTATTTTAACATTAAAATCAAGTTGGGTCAAGAAGCTTGATCATCCGTGAATAGTATAGAAAGATGACACAGCTTGTGATGGAGTTAAAAACATATTTTAAGGGATTTGGGAACCCCAAATGGATTCAGCTAGAGATGATTATGCAGGTGCTCCCCAAATATTTTGAAAATTATAAAACACAGAGGCAAAAGCATGTAGATGCGTCATGAAAAAATAAATTCCCATGAAGCACGTTGTAGCACAAAATCCTAGTTGATTTTGTCAGGACTTGGTTGCTGTTAAGAGCTCAGTTAAAGAACATGAGCTCCTGGGACTTGCCTGGTGGCACAGCGGTTAAGAATCCGCCTGCCCAGGGAGATCAGCTAGGTGGTTTGTGACCACCTAGAGGGGTGGGATAGGGAGGGTGGGAGGGAGGGAGACGCAAGAGGGAAGAGATATAGGGATATATGTATATGTATAGCTGATTCACTTTGTTATACAGCAGAAACTAACGCACCATTGTAAAGCAATTATACTCCAATAAAGATGTTAAAAAAAAAAAAAAGAACCAGCCTGCCAATGCAGGGGACACGGGTTCGAGCCCTGGTCTGGGAAGATCCCACATGCCGCGGAGCAACTAAGCCTGTGCGCCACAGCTACTGAGCCTGTGCTCTAGCGCCCATGAGCCACAACTACTGAGCCCGTGCACTCTAGAGCCCACGGGCCACAACTGCTGAACCCACGGGCCTAGAGCCCATGCTCTGCAACAAGAGAAGCCACCACAGTGAGAAGCCCGAGCACCGCAACAAAGAGTAGCCCCCGCTCACCGCAACTAGAGAAAGGTCATGATTGGTCATGGCTAGTTCCAAGGTCATGATTGGTTCCAAGAGCGACAGAGTGCAAATGTCGAGGCCACATAAAGTATCCACCCAGAGCACTCACAGCAGCCCAAAGCCACAACTAGAGAAAGCCCGCACGCAGCAGCAAAGACCCAACGCGACCAAAAAAAAAAAACAAAAAAGAACACGAGCTCCTAGTAACACATATCTGTCTTTCAGGCTGATCTAGGGTGGTTAGAGGTTGCTTTCTCCAGCTTCCTCTTAGGAATTCTTAGCGTTCTATCTGCTACTGCTTAGTTTTCCTGTCTGGTTATTCTTGAGTGTGGCGAATCCCAGCGTTGGTCTGTGCAGGTAGATTGGTTAAAACTCCACTTAGAGGTGTTGAGGGTGGCCATGCCTGATGCTTCCATTTTTAAAGTCTCATGTAAAAAACTCTTATGTTTACAGAAGAGTTTAAAAATGGAAGGGGGGAGGGAGGGAGGAGGGACGGGGGAAGGAAGAAAGGACGGGAAACAATGACAAAAAGAGAAAGGGTTTTAGAAAGCCAGAGAGGAACCAGAAAAAGACCTTAAAAAAAAAAAAATGAGCCTATTTCTACAAAACAGTTTTCCAGCATTGAAAAGGATGATTCTTCAGTCACTGCCGTCCAAGTTAAAGGGAATCGCGGCGGTGCCCCTTACCTGTCACCGCACTACAGACTGTCCTCAAGCTGCAGTGTCCTCGTACCATGATGTTTTCCTGTGTCTCATGGAGAATGCCTGCTCCTTGCTGGTTTCCCTACTGATCTAGGCTGGTCTCACTCACAAGCTCACATTCAGAGAGATGTTCAGCCCTGGCTGGCCTCCACAGAGGGGCTGACGTGGCAGAACCTGCCTCTTCTTGGGCTGTTTCATCCTTAAATCCTGGAGCCTGAGCCTCCCCACAAGGTCGTGATTGCGTTCCAAGAGGGGCAAAGTGCAAAGGTCAAGGCCACGTATAGCATCCGCCCAGAGTACTCACAGCAGCCCAAAGGCACATTCCGTGGCTCAAGACATCCCCAGGGGCAGCCGTGATTCAAGGTAGCAGCAACAGGAGGACGCCCGGGCCTCATGGCTACTGAGCACTTGGAAGGGAAAGCCGTGCTTCAGCTCTCTGTGCACCCCAAGCTACAAAGTCACTTGGATTGCAGCTAGGTATCTCTGGGTCTATTAGTTCCCCAGGGCTGCTCTTAACAAAATACTGCAAGCCATGTGATCTAAAACAACAGAAGTTTGTCTCCCAGTTCTGAAACCAGAAGTCCAAAACTCAAGGTGTCAGCAGGCCTTGCTCCTTGTAGAGACTCCAGGGGAGGGTCCTTCCCGCCTCTTCCGGCTTCTGGTGGCCCCTGGATACCCCTGGGCTTGTGGCCCCGTCACTCCAATTTCTGCCGCTGTCTTCACATGGCTTCTGCTCTGTGACTGTATCGCCACATGTCTTTCTCCTATCTTATAAGAAGAGCACGGGCACTGGATTTGGGGTCCGCCCTCCTCCAGGGTGACCTCATCTTATCTATGTAATAACATCTTCAAAGACCGTATTTCCAAATCAGCTCAGACTGTGCAGGACGGGGAGTTGGGACTTCAGTGTATCTTTTGCGGGGGACACAGTTCAACCCACTTGCATATGTAACCCACCTATTCTAGTACTGTCATTCCACTTTCTATGTTTTACCCATCTTCTTTGACCTTAGTCTCTTTTTCTAAATTTAATTTTATATTCTTTTAACATCTTTCTTGGAGTATAATTGCTTTACAATGGTGGGTTAGTTTCTGCTGTATAACAAAGTGAATCAGCTATCCATAGACATATTCCCAATATACTTTTCTTCAGGGTTTCGTTCTCCCCGGAGAACCTCATTCCATAAAGATACTTTAAGAAAAACACTATTTCTGGCAATCAAGGTACAAATATTTGGGACATTACAGAATGAAAGCCTTTTGAGACTTTGGCTTCCTGCACTTGAGGTTGACCAGATCTCTGAGTTGATGTGATTGTAAACAGGTAAAATATACATCAGAATTGTCTTAGATACATCCAGGAGCTGACAAGAAAGTTGGGAATGCTCAGAAAAAAAAAAAAAAAAAAAGACCAGGAAAGGCAGAAGGGGCACAGATGCTGACCTCGGTTTTGAGATAATTTGTTGACCTGGTGAATGTGACCACCGATATTCTACTGAGTCAGTGTATTAAGGCTTTAAAGAGAAAGACCAGGGACAAATGGTCAAAATAATTGGTGTCATAGGAAAACACTGCTAATTCTGGTGCACCAAGATATTAGCATAGCCTAAAGTGGACATTTCCTGGCAAGTGCCAAAATAAATAAGCACAGTAGATAAGAAAGGATGAGCTCTAGAAATGGTTCATGATCTCTTTTGGAATGAATAAACACTGAACAAGGTAGGGAGACATGCCCAATGGATAGTAAAAAAAATATATATATATATTGTAAAGATATACTCATTAGCACAGCATCCCATTGTTGCAAGGTAGGTCCAAGATACCATAAGATACATGAGTATATGGATGCTGGTTCTATGGCAGAGATGGGGTTGCCACTCATTGTAGAAAGGAGGAATTTTCACTCTTTTGCGTGCATACTCTATGTCACAATAAAAACTGCAAGGAAACAAACAGTATTTATTATCAACTCTGAGTATGTTATGGCAAAGGAGGGTTATAAGATGTCCAACAAGAATTCTGCCTCTTGGGACTTCCCTGGTGGTCCAGTGGTTGAGAATCCATCTTGCAATGCAGGGGGACGCCGCCGGTTTGATCTCTGGTCAGGGAACTAAGGTCTCACATGCCGCAGGCCACCTAAGCCCGTGTGCCACAGCTAGAGAGCCCACGTGCCATGAACTACAGAGCCCATGCGCTCTGGAGCCCATGCGCCACAGCTAGAGAGAAACCCACGCACCACAATGAAAATAAATAAATAAACATAAAAAAAAAAAGAATCGTGCCTCATGGTGGCACACACCCTGTATGATTCAATCCCCTTGAGTGTTAGTGGGACTGTGGATAGGATGGGATGTATTTCCTATGATTAGGCTACTAACTAGTTGGCTTTGAGTTAACCCAAAGAGGAATTAGTGCAGGTGGGCCTGGCCTAATCAGGAAATGAAAGCAGGGGCACTCCTGCAGGGCTCAGGGAAGACAGGAAACACCTGTGATGTACACGTAGAAGAGGTGGCTTCTAGATGCTGAGCCTCCCTCAGCCAGCAGCTGACAAATGACAGGACCTCAGTCCTACAACCACAAGGAATTAAATACCCAAAACCTCTAGATGAGAATGCAGCCAGGCCAACACCTGGATTTAATACGTGTGAGCAGAGAACCCAGCTCAGCCCTGGACTCCTATCCCACGGACACTGTGAGATACTAGATGTGAGTTTAGGCTGCTACCTGTGGAGTTCATTATGCAGCAATAGCAAAGGAATACAGACATCCGTTAGGTTATAAAGATAATAGTATGGGTGACATTTTAACCTTGAAATGATACATTACCTTGTGAATGATTCAGAGCAATCGAAAGGGGAAAATCAGCCTAGTAGGTTGGGAAGTGGAGGAAAAACTTAGAAAATCCCCTAAGTTGCACAGAATGCAGGTCTACTCATTTTATCCAAGAGCCTCTATCTCTCAATAGACAGGACCCAGTGGATAAGATGTTTTGCCATTTGAAGGTGTGTTAGCACACTTTTCAGAAGGACATTTTTATATCCTGCTCAGGCAAAAATAAATAGTAAACAAACGTGAAAGACTCACCTTGAAGGTGCCCTGTTCAACTGTATGGCGTGGCTTCAATGTATTCATCCAATTTCCAGGTCTCAGGTGTGAGCCTCACCTCCAGAAGATTCCCTGTGCCCTTTGGAAGAGTCTGCCTTTCTGTCTGAGCCACATGGTGTTAGTCCTCGCCAGAAGTACAGTTCTGCAAAACAAACATTATTTGTAATACTTAAGGGCTCAGTCAACTAATGAGTTGGCATTGGTATTGGGGAAAAAAAAAAGATTGCAAATTGGAAAATGAAATCCGTTTGATGTGGACTTTTATGCCGAGTGTCTTTACTGAAAAAGTCTGCACCAGACACTGACATTCCATAGAAATGTCAAAAAAAAAAAAAAAGGACAGTTGATGTAATAATCCTTTCTTCAGAATAATTGGGCATCATTTGACAAACTTCTCTCTCTCTTGCTGCTTTCCCCTGGTGTGTCCTGCTGCTACAAGCCTGTTCTCTCTTCCACAGGGGTCTCCTTAGACCACTGACAGCGGACAGATCTCTGCACTGCACCAAGAATGGAACTGGGCTCCCAGCCATCTGTTATCCAAACCCTCCTCGCAGGCTTCACGGGTGAGTTTATTGTAGATGAAAGAGACCCCACCTACGGGGAAACACTCTGGGACCACATTTCTATCCAAAAAAACACATTGCAACAAGAGAATGTAGAATATTGTGATGCTTTGTTTGTCCACAGCTTCTGTAGAAGAAAACTGTTAGCTGTAGAACCAGTTCTGTGTGATTCATACATAACGGGGTGGGGAGTATTCAATTCTGAGACATCGTCATCGGATTATAAAGGCTGAGGGAAGTCTGTCTAGCAGGATCGTACATTTGGTCGCTGGTAAGACCTGTCTGAATTGCCTATGAGAAGCATATCACAAGGATGGGTTTCAACAAAGCACGATGAGTGAATTTTGTTCATGGCATACCATTGGGGTCACCACCACCATTTTTTTCATGAATTCTCTTTATTTGCCTTGTATGTGTAAAAAGCAAAGGTGTGTGTCTAGTGAAAGGTTGTCTCGGTATTAACACAAGTGGCAAGAAAATGTGGAGTTTGCTGTCTAAGGAATCAGTGAAAGCCAAGTTTATGATGATCAGTATCTGAATCATGCTGGAAAGGAATTGATGGTTCATAGGATTTTCTTTCATAATCATCTTTTACAATGGTCAGCTTTCAGTGCTTGTTTAATGTAAGTGTTATAGATATAAATTTTAGTAATCTACCAATTTATCTGTCTTCCAAAAACTTACCAACTTAGGTACATTCCAGTGAACTACATACAGGGATTCTGCCCACAAAGCTTTTTGTTTGAAGAATGGCTTATTTATGACATATATTTTCTAACTGACATGGATGTTTATTTTGTAGTCATACTTGTGTTTTTTTAACTTAATTGCATTGTTTGTTGGAGAACAGTGTGGTCTATCGGATACAGATATGAAGTGATTTGTTAAAGGCAAATGTCTAAAATACCTACACTTTTTGAAAAAAAGAATGGGATCTTTGGGCAAATGACAGAAAGTCATAAGGAACATACTTGTGGTTGGGCAAGTGGATGTTTTTACACATTGCAGCAAGGGAGAGTGCAAACCATGGGGGCCATGGGCTGTCTCAGTTAGAAGATGTTACAATGAGCTGTCCTAGGACTTGGACGCTGGTGGGTGACTTGGGGACCATCTAAAGAATTGGAGGTTTATCTGGATTGGACATTGTTGGAATGTGGAGATATTTCTATGATAGAGTATTTCAATAATTCTTATCTCTGAGGACAGAAAAGGCTACCTCTGTCATTGGTAAAGAAGCAGCCACCGAATCAGTCACAAGAGGGGGCAGTTTTGCATTTTGTGATCTGGATCATGTTCCTGGCGTGTCTGTGTGTGGAAGTGATCATGGCGGGGGGCGAGTCTTTGTCTTTTTTTCTTTTTTTTTTTTTTTTTTTGTGGTTCACGGGCCTCTCACTGTTGTGGCCTCTCCCGTTGCGGAGCACAGGCTCCAGACGCGCAGGCTCAGCGGCCATGGCTCACGGGCCCAGCCGCTCTGCGGCATGTGGGATCTTCCCGGACCAGGGCACGAACCCGTGTCCCCTGCATCGGCAGGCGGACTCTCAACCACTGTGCCACCAGGGAAGCCCGAGTCTTTGTCTTAATTTGTGATAATCAAAGGGCGGCATCATCACTTACTATTTGAGATACGTATACCTAATTCCGTTTGTTCTTTAGTTTCTCTACTTTCTCTGTTTCAAAATGTGCAAACATAAACCCCTGTTTTCGCCCTGATCTTTTCATATTTGAATAAGAGGTGTGTTCGTGAGACTGGATCACACCCATGAAATAATCTTGGTATCTTAAGGTGACCTGTGTCATAGAACATAACTCAACCACGGGAGTGACAATCACATCCTAGTCAAGAGCTTTACTTTATGTGAAGGGAGTGGACTCTGTCGTCCGGTCTTGGGCTTGTCCTTTGGATCCAGTGTGCGGACACGGAAGGCCTCAGGGATGGGTGAAACCATAAACTTCCGGCATCCGGGTCCCTGCAGCCCAGGTGAGACTGAGCCCTCTCCTCTCTGACCTCAACATGAGGCGAGTAAGGTGTAAACCTTTTTGCTGTCCAGGCTCTGAGCTTTGCAGGACATCTGTTTCTGTGCTTACCCTGCTCACAGAAAGCTGGGGAAAATGATAAAGGTCCTGAAGAGTGAGAATCTGCCTGTGGGAACCTTGGGCTTCCCCGCTGCTGAGATGGACCCATGGGAGCCGCAGAGAGAAGACGGTCAGGTGTGCTGTGTGCCAGGGATGTGGCTCTTTGCACAACTCCAAGGTGTGATTGGTCTAGTTTTAGCACCTGGGTTTTGAGCATCAGATATCAAGGAATAATATCGTTGTAATTTAGGTAATGAAAATAAATTTTACTTCTTTTGTAATCATACTTGGTGTCATCAGGGCTTTTGACAGCTGTAATGGGCTGAATTGTGCTCCCCCCACCAATTCCTGTGTTGATTACAAAAATGTGACACAGACACATGAAATGAGCAAATGCTATTGGAAAAATGACCGCAGTAGACTTGCTGGACACAAGGTTGTCACAGACCATCAATCTGTAAAAACTGCGGTATCTGTCAAGTACAGAAAAAACTGAGGTCTGCCTGGGTGTGTATATACAGACATATCATATCTTCCTCTCTTCCCTTATTTTCTCTATCATCTTTTTCTTATGTGGGATAACTTTATTTCCACGAGTTAAATTCTACTAGTCACTAGATTCTCATGTAGAAGAACTGTTTATTGTATGAGAATATACCTATTTTTCCTGGGGCAGTCTGTTGAGGTTTTTCTAACTTAAGGTGAAATTTGACTTTCTTTCTGCTTAGCTGTCAGAAAGGTGGGAAGAATTCTGAAAACAGAGGTGTATCGTCCCAGTAGTTGGCTAAGTTCAAGCCAGGCAGTTGATCACGCTTCTCTCAAGCCAGTGTTTTATCTGGCTGAGTCGACATTCATAGCGGAGAAACTGGCAAGTGAAAATCAGTGAGCATATCGGCCTCAAGAAAATGGGTTTTTCAATTCCATGATCTGTAAATAGTCAATGCAAATAGAAAAGTCATTGAAATGAAGAGAATTGAGAGAGGAGGTTGATTAAAAGGAAGAAATTCAGTAATAACATTATGCTTGTAAAGATGCATATAATTCAGGAAAGCACCCATCACTGAGGACCTATAAATGGCAGCCCATTCACAGGTCCAGATAACTGCGTTTTTTTTTTTTTTAAAAAGAAGATGTTGGGGGTAGGAGTTCATTAATTAATTAATTTATTTTTGCTGTGTTGGGTCTTCGTTTCTGTGCCAGGGCTTTCTCTAGTTGTGGCAAGCAGGGGCCACTCTTCATCGCAGTACACGGGCCTCTCACTATCGCGGCCTCTCTTGTTGCGGAGCACAGGCTCCAGACACGCAGGCTCAGTAGTTGTGGCTCACGGGCCCAGTTGCTCCGTGGCATGTGGGATCCTCCCAGACCAGGGCTTGAACTCATGTTCCCTGCATTAGCAGGCAGATTCTCAACCACTGCGCCACCAGGGAAGCCGTGAGATGTTTTTTGACAGTTAAACTGAATGATAATTTTAGGCTTATCTGTGTGTCAAAGTCCTGATAATATTTTCCAACCATCCCTTTTATGATTCTCAAAATTGTTTTTTCTTTAAAAATCATAATATTAGACAGTGTTAGCACAGAAATTAAATTTAGAGATGATTTGCAACCAAAGTGTCTATGTTATACATCTCTTTGGAGCCGAAGATATGAAGCTGTTAAGTATGGCAGATATAGAAAAAAAAAAACCCGGAGGTTTTCTTTCCAAAGCCTGTATCATTTCTACACACATTTTAGTTAGATGAATACATTTTCTTTCATTACTCTAGAAATCCTTAACCCAGTTTGTATTACTGTTACCGTTTTACCAGCAAACATCAAGTGTAAGATGATGGCCTTCCAAAGCATCACTTACCAGTATGTGACTTCTGTGATGGATGATTTTTTTAATATGTATTTTTCAGTAGCCTTACAAGGTATCAAATTCAAAAGAACGAAAGACAACCAGATCCACAGCCCAGTAGCAAACAGCATTATCTGTTGTTTGGATCTACTTGTCAAAGATCATACATTACATGCTTCTTATATACGCAAATACATGGAGCGTGTATTTATGAGTAAAAACAGAGACACAAGTGTGTTTGCGTCACTGTATCTATTTTCCTGGAGCTCATCCCATTTTACTAGAGGTTGGAACAATGTTTCTCCTCCCATCTTGTCGGATTAATATACGATGTTCCGATTGGTCCAACTCCCACTAGTTGGCAGAAAACCTAAACAATGTCTGTGATATTTAAATTGATAAGTAACGTGTCCTGGTCTCTTTCAGGACCCGGACTTACCCGTCTCTTTGTGGTGAGTCAATAATCTTTCCTGGATTTTGCCAAATATCCGCTCTGTGAGGTCAGATGGCAGGGGAACCAGTGTAAGGGAGCAAAACTGGCCACCCTAAAACATCTCTAGGCCATGTGGATTATTTCTAGCTGAGAACAATCAAGGCCCAAAAAAACTCAGGAAGAAACTTTGACCTTCCCCCAACTGCCTGAGGAATGTAGACAGAGGACCAGCCCCAGGAAGGGAGCCGTCACCCTAGATAATTATACTGTGAACTGGGTGTGTAGGTGGGGAGGAACCCAGCAAGGTCTGCCTGTTACAGCCCCTCCCTGTGTCCCCCTGTCTCTGCAGGCCCAGCAAACACTTGCTTACGAACACTTGCTTCTCCATCTCCATGGGAACTGCCTTCCTCCCTTTTGAGGTCCCAAATGACTACCCCAGCAGGTTCTTTTGTCTTTAGCTCAGGATGGTATTTAAGGGGAGGGGTTCAGTCATTTTGGTGAGTGACTCAGTTCTCCCGGGTCTCTCCCATGTGTACGTGTGATTAAACGTTGTGTGATTTTCTCCTGTTCATCTGTCTCATGTCCATTTCATTCTTAGACCAGCCAGAAGAGTCTGGAAGGGTAGAGGGAAATGTCCTCCTCTCGTCTATACTGTTATGGGGCAGCTGGGGAGACTTCAAGTCACAGGCGGCATCTGTTGCTGAAATTCCTGGGCTTACCAGATGTGTTCTGTGTTGCCTCTGGTTCAAGGAGTGTGGCCGTATCCCTGTGCTTCACTGACCCTCTTTCTACTTTGCTTTTCTGTCATTAGCAGCTTGTAAAAATTATATTCTTTCCTTGTCAACACTCTCCAGAGCCGTCACCATGCGTGAGAGAAAAGAAGTTAGGTTATTGAAAAAGATGAGGACTTCCCTGGTGGTGCAGTGGTTAAGAATCTGCCTGCTGATGCAGGGGACACGGGTTCGAGCCCTGGTCCGGGAAGATCCCACATGCCACAGAACAACTAAGCCCATGTGCCACAACTACTGAGCCTGCGCTCTAGAGCCGGCGAGCCACAACTACTAAGCCTGTGTGCTGCAACTACTGAAGCCTGCATGCCTAGAGCCCATGCTCTGCAACAAGAGAAACCACTGCAATGAGAATGCCATGCACTGCAACAAAGAGTAGCCCCTGCTCGCCACAACTAGAGAAAGCCCGCATGCAGGAACGAAGACCCAACGCAGCCAAAAATAAATAAATAAAATAAATAAATTTATGAAAAAAAAAAAGAAAAAGAATTGATTCGTTGCAGACTATATGTATCCCCCAGTTACTTAAACCATGTTAATTAGGCTGTGTTCTTCTCCTTTAGGAGAATATGTAATATATTTGGAAATGGGTGTTCTAAGATTTAAATACTTGCAACATTCTTCTTTTCCAGAAAGGGAACAAGAATCATTTTTCAGAGAAATTCAGTTGCTAATGATAAGGTGATTTATCTTATGTAAAAGACACAGTGGAAGTCCAAACTCTCAATAAATTTGTTAAGTACGAGGAAAAATATGTTTGGGGAATTTCAGTAACATCAGAAGGAACTATTTCATCCTGTGCTGAACATATATTTTCTCCCCGCTAATGAAGCGTGAAACGGAGAATCATCCATCACGGATAATCATTTTTAAGAACTTGCTTGATCTCTGTCAATGTTATGTTGCCTGGAATTACCAGAGTGTTTAAAAACTATAGGGATTTTAAAACATGTTAGAATTGGTTTTATTTTTCTGGTTTATGGTCTCCTTTGGGTTCAGGCTCCTGTGAATCACCACAACTGGCTTAATCGTATCCGACAGATGCAATCTTCATTACACTGAGAGAGAAAACTGAATCCTCCAGGCAGCATGTGGAGTTTTAAGTATTTAGTAAAAAATGGCACTGCATAGTGAGCTAGAGTTCACTGTACTTTGGCATGCAATAAAACAAATCTAAATTCCTGTTAAATTCCTCACTACAGTGACTTTATAGTGAAATGAGAGTGAAATATTATACAGAAAGAAAGTGGATAAACTGTAGCTACACAAACTAAGCTGGTGGGTCTTAACACCTTAATATATAGCTGTAAAAAAATCCTCAGAAAGTTTCTCTAACCCATGATTCCATTTTTTTTAGTTTCAACACAAAACCAAGTGACATCAATAATGGTTTATATAGCAGTATATAACTTTATAAGATTAAACTTAAATAAAGGGAATGTTCCATAAAAATGCAAGGTATCAGTTACTTAGGGAAATAACTTGTAGATTGATCCAAGTTCTTGGTAATATTCTCATTCTTTCTTTGGCTTGTAGGCCAATAGATAATTATTATACTGCTAAAAATGAATGAATACATGAATAGATGGATGGGTGGATGGATGGGTGGATGGATGGGTGGATGGATGGATGGGTGGATGGATGGGTGGATGGATGGATGGATGGATGGATGGGTGGATGGTTGGATGGGTGGATGGATGGGTGGATGGATGGGTGGGTGGATGGGTGGGTGGATGGGTGGGTGGATGGGTGGATGGGTGGATGGATGGGTGGATGGATGGATGGATGGATGGATGGATGGATGGGTGAATGGATGGGTGGGTGGATGGGTGGGTGGGTGGATGGATGGGTGGATGGATGGGTGGATGGATGGGTGGGTGGATGGGTGGGTGGATGGATGGGTGGATGGGTGGGTGGATGGGTGGGTGGGTGGATGAGTGGGTGGATGGATGGGTGGATGGGTGGGTGGATGGATGAATGGATTGATGGATGGGTGGATGGATGGGTGGATGGATGGATGATGGATGGATGGATGGGTGGATAAAAGAAAATAAGACATAGATCAGGGATACCAGTGAACTATGATTATTCCACCTCTTTACACCTGAGTTACTGAAAGAAAATCACTAGCAGAGTAGGTTTTATGTGCATGAACATGTTTCATCCCAACACATGTATTCAGGTATCCAAAGGGAATGGTCTAGTACTAGTAAGGGCTGCCACATACATGGCCACAGTGGAGTGACTTTTTATGTTACTACTTCATTTTGCTAAGTGCTGCTGCCTGGGGCATAATGTGGAATGCAGTGGCTGTCCTTTGCGCTGGCCATGCTGTGAAGCCCCAGTTGGGTAAAGGATTTTAAACGGCTATTTCCCACCAACACTTTATTTCACTGATTTTTTCCGATGGCTTCTGAATGTAATTTTTTTAATCCATCACATGGAGCAATCAGATGTAGTGTCTAAGTACCTTGGTTTTACAAAAGGAAACGGGTTTGTTTGATGAAAGAAAAGGACAAAGAAGGAAGTTGAGTGACACACAGGTATCAACTCTGTCATCTCATCACCTGTTCAGAATATCCGAAGACGCTATTCTCAGGGCTGGGGGCTCTCTCTGTGCAGGGGGATGAACTGCAGGGGATGAATCCTTGGTGGCAGCATACAGGCAAGAGTTCTGAATCATTGGCTGCCTTCATCCCCAGATGCTTGTCTGACGGGACCAGTATGATGGTGAGCCCACACTCTGTGTCTTGTCTTAAGAAAGGAAAAAATGCTCCATCATGGCTGGATATTCATGTCTAACTTCTCATGCCTCTTTACGTTCTTGAGAGCATGGCCTTATTCTAACTGCTTGATCTCCCCCAAGATCGTGGTATTTCAGCTCATGGTTTCATGCTCATTAGATTTATGTTTTATTCATTGTTATGGTCAAGAAACCCAGGGTCCTATGGTAGGCAGGATTGTAATACAATCCCCAACGACCTACATCTTTGTAGAAGTCTTTCCCCTTGGGAGTGGCAAGGTATGAGAATATGGTGATGAGCTCTCACTCCCATGATTAGACGATGTTAGAAAGCACCGTTGACTTCAACAGAGATTATCCTTAGTGGGCCTGACCTGATCAGGTTAGATGCTCAAAAGCACAGCATCCTTCTCTGCAAGAGAGATTCAAAGCATGAAAGGAATTCCACCAGAGAGAGATTCTACATGGCTGTCTGTGAAGTTTGGACAGGACCACATGACAAGGAATGCAGGTGGCCTCTGGGGGCTGAGCACAGCCCCTTGAGGAAAACCAGCAAGGAGATGAGGACCTGATTCCTACAACCACAAGGAACTGAATGACTGAAGCTTGGAAAAGGACTCTGAGCTCAAGAAGGGAACAGGTCAACACCTTAATTACAGTCTCGTGAGATTGATCTGAGCAGAAGACACTCATATGCTATGCTGGAATTATGACTTACACAACTGTGAGCTAGGACCTGGGGCTTGTTTCAAGCCACTACATTTGTGGTAATTTTAAAAAATATTTATTTATTTGGCTGTGCTGGGTCTTAGTTGCAGCACGTGGGATCTTTAGTTGCGGCATGTGAACCCTTAGTTGCTACAGACATGTGGGATCGAGTTCAGTGACCTTGGATCGAATATGGGCCCCCTGCGTTGGGAGCATAGAGTCTTAACCCCTGGACCACAAGGGAAGTTCCTGTGGTAATTTATGATGCAGTAATAAAAAAATGAATGCAGGGCCTAATCATGATTGTATCAGGAATGCTTAGGGAAAACCTTAGCCATAATAAGAAAAAAAGCATCCTTGTGACAATGTATTTATGATCACTACAAGATCCTTTAAATTTATTTTTTAAACAGCAGTTTCCACATTAAGATTCTCAGGTCTTCTTTTCAAAAGTGAGATTAATGTCCCCTGCTCTCTTGGGAAATTCCTCATTCTCAGATAATATTTTTGTTTCTTTTTCAGATCCAAAATGCTATGTAGCCAAAAACAGATTTTATGAAATAGTTATAACTGGTTTACATTTCATTAGAAATTTGGAAACTGTTGATCCTGTTGACAGGTTATTTTTTAAATTGAAACTCTGCCATAGATGTGTAACAATGACATTGTACTATCGAGAAATATAAAAATTTAAACTCTCCGTTTCTTTAAGATGATTTCACCTGCAACATCACAGAGAATGAGATTATATTATAAATGTTAATGATTCATTGTCCTTTTTTTTCAGAAGCTTAGCCTATATACTACAGGGTATTGATTTTTTAGCATGATTCTTTCAAATGAGATTATTGCCAGAATTAACTCAGTAATTGATAAAGAGTAGGGTTAAAATGATTTATTCTTGAATATTCACCACATGGATGATAACTCAGGGGAATATACATCTTTAAATTACATATGCATGTGTTTCTGGTAGGACTTATTACAGAGAATGTACATTATACTTTAGATAGCAATTTTGCAGGTTTGAGAAAAATCATCATATTGCTGTCAATGATGACAGATCCATTTGGCTCACATTTATATGCTCGAGAAATATCCAAACCAGGTAATTGTTGAGAACTGTGAATTGGAGGACTTCCAATTTTGTATTTTAGCCTTCTCAAAGAATTGTAATTAGAAGACCAATATCTGTTATTTTTAAAATGCCGATGACGAGTTATATAGATAAAGATCTATAGTTCTTACAGCTGTGATTTAAAGATATAATAATTTCTAAGACATGGTGATTAATAAGGTTGACCAGATGGCTGAAAAGAATGTAGGGTTTTAGTTGATTGGCTTCTCTATTTCTCATCTCTTTCTGGAATACTTCACCTTGGAGGGAGCACCGAGTGAGGGATTTTGTTTCTCTCGCTCTCACTTTGCTGGAATTCCAGTGAACACAAAAGAAATAGTGGCCTGAACTGCTTCCAATTTACCATATAAGAGAACGTTATCTCACGTTCAAAGGGATGGAATAATGCAGCTCAAATTAGATGGTCGTCACAGGGTCAACAAACCGTGTGGTCAGAGGGGCTGTGAAGGTTGCAGGAACACAGAAATAGCGACATGGGTGGGAGGAGCTGGAGTCCACAGAAGGCTGGTGGGATGACATGGCAGTAGATGTCTCCACACTGATGCAGGTTAACCTAGAACACCAGGTGCCCAGAAAACAACAGAATTCTTCAGGTAGATCTCTTTGGAGAAGCTGTGACTTGACATGTACTTCCAAGGAGAGAGGATGAAGAGTTTTCTATTCTGGAAACTATGCAAATTGAATTGGAATTCACCCAGGTGACATTCAGTGAAAGCCTGGTGGGACACGGTATCATTTTGATGAGACAACTATGGTGATTTCGTCTTCTACCCTCCAGTCACGTCTCCTGATGTGATGTGCCCTTCTCCAGTCAGTTTTATAAATCCATGCCCATTCTCTGAATTTAAGAAGAGGTCATTAGTCCACAGAATACAAAGCATAGAAAAGTCCATTCGTGGCTGTTGAGTTTCATGTTCCTGGAATAGCCAAATGGGTTGAATGAATACAGGTCCAAAAATGAATATTTTTTCACTTTTCAGTGGAATAAAGATTCCAAAGACTACAGGAAGACAGGTGAGTTTGAGAAGCTATCAGGAAAGCTGAAACATTGATCTTTGTGGTCAGGAGCCTTGCTCTGGGCCCTCCCAACCAAATCAGTTTTTTCTTCTCCTGTCTCCAGATCTAGCTCATGGGAAATTCTGACTTCCTAGAGTTCCTCGTTGCCATAGCCCTTGGAAATAGAACAGTAGCTATGGCATATCTAGGCAGAGGGATCCACTGGTTCTTTGGAATGGACTCTGACCCAGCATGGCGCAAGCTGGTAGCAATGGTTCCACCCATTGGGAGGACATGGAAAGAGCCAGGGGATGAGTTTAAGCCAAAGGGACTTAAAAAAAACAACCCACAGCAGAGCCCAGCACAGCCCCACCCCTGAAGACCAGATGGGAATTGGCATCTATCAAGCAGTGATGTCTGGGCAGAAGCTAACGCCAAACACAAGTTGGATCTTGTTTGTATACACTCCCCCTCCTCCACAACCATCACTTAAAACCCTAAACAACCTGGTTAGTGCAAGAGCGTGAATCAACAAAATTACATTTCCAGCCTTGGTGAAGTGGAGGCTAAAAACCAAAATTCAGTTGTTATAGAAAAAAAAAAGTCTATCTTTTTTGCACGGGAGTTTTAGTTGTGCATCTGATACCCAATGATATCAAGAGTCTCTTCAAACTCTGAATAGTTTTGTGGGTTTTTGCTTTTGTTTTGTTTTGTTTTTGGCATGCTACCACGGAAGCTTTATTCAGTTCCTTCAAAAACACTGGCAAAATAAATTTCAGTTACAAATTCACAGATACACACTTCAAAGTATAAAGTTGTATATAACAAAAAAATACAGGTAATATTTATAACAGTAACTTACAGATACCAACGCACGATAAACTACAGTTTCACAAAGGATTAAATAGTGTTTTGATCATTTTAAAGTCAAATGTCACTAACCGCCCCCTGCCCTATTTGTTTCCATACATGAGCTTGCTCCTGGGGGCTGGTGTTGGTATTACATTCTTTTACACAGTGGTCATTTTCAAGTTGTTGACCTGTAGGAAAACTAGTCATAGATCGACAGGGGGAGAAATCTTTATAAATAGTAACGTGCCAACGACTGACAAAATTAATGACCAAGACGATGTTGAATCTACCCTTGGCGTTTCGTTAGAAAGCAGTGCTTAGAGCTCCCCCTCTGCTGACTGTCTCTAATACTCTCCTGGGAATCAGATATTGATTCCAACTGCCAATGGCCAGGCTACTGCGTGTCCTTCCCCACACAATGAGAAACATATCCAGTCAAAATTCATCCCGAAGCCAAATCCAAAGGAAAACGTCGTATTTACATAAGGTCTCTGAAGGAGGAAAATTAATCTAATTAGAAATGAAAAGACAAAGGTAACTTTTGAAAGTAAGTCTCGTTGGTAAGGCATCTAATATAATTTGTCTCACACACTTTTTTTTTTTTTTTTTTGAGAATGTATGTCCTGTTTCTGAAGGAAAATAAAGGCCAGCATTATAGGGGGCATTGGGCAGCCTTCTTCCTACCACCTGTAACAGGGGAGGGTACTCACGCCTGCAGAACAGAGCACGGCATGGGCAGTGGAAGAGAGAAATATAGAAAACAGTGCCTGCGTTTCATAACCACTCCCTCACCACAGGGGAGATGACAGCCTTTATTGTATTCTTGCATTTTATTCCTTCGGTCACGAATATATATTAACGTCCTATGATGTGTAAGGGTTTTCCTGGATGCTAAGAACATAGCATCGAAACACGTGATCCCTGCCCTCAGATATTTCAAGTTCTACTCATTGGGATGAGTAGACCATCCATACTCCATCCATGCTCAAAGACAGCTGTGCACAGTGTGCAGTGAAATGTGGGGTCCATGCTGGTAAAGACCTTCTTGGAGGAATCAGGGAGCTTAAAAGAAAAGAAGGCATTTGCCCTGAAAGCTTTTTCTGTTTTTCATTGTTTTGTTTTTTGTCCACACCTGGTGAGCTCATTCAAGGAAAGGGCAGGCAGACATGAATAAATGCATTAACACCTGGCAACATGTTCATTCTTGCCCTCGTGTCTTCCACACTCACTGCACTGCTGATGAGTTTTTGCTGCTATTACTATCTACCCCGGAGTTTAACACAAATCACGGTTATGACGCTTTACTAGGGAACTCGGGCTGCTGTCACAAAATAGCACAGACCAGGTGCCTTCAAGGACAGAAATGTATTTTGTCACAGTTCTGGTAGCTGGAAGTCTGAGATCAGGGGGCCAGCAGAGTCGGGCTCTGGTGAGATTTCTCTTCCTAACTTGCAGGCAGCTGCCTTTTTGCTGTGTCCTCACATGACAGAGAGACAAAGAGAGAGCAAGCTTTCCGGTATTTTTTCTTATAAGGACACTAATCTTATTGTCAGGTCCCCACCCTCATGACCTTACCTAATCCTAATCACCTCCCAAATGCCCTTTCTCCAAATACCATTCCCTTGGGGGTTAAATGTTCAACCTGTGATCCATAGCCATGCTGAGAACACTTCAACTTGAATCTGTGAAACTTTTTACAAATTAAAAACAAGCCAACCTTTGATCGTGATAGTGTATTTTTGGAGAAAAGGATAACTTTTGGCCAACTAACTTTATGCTGATAAAAGGAACGTCAAGAGGGAAGAGATATGGGAACATATGTATATGTGTAACTGATTCACTTTGTTATAAAGCAGAAACGAACACCCCATTGTAAAGCAGTTATACTCCAATAAAGTTGTAAAAAAAAAAGGAACATCAATTAAAAGGTTCAATAGAAGGGATAAACAACAAGGTCCTACTGTATATCACAGAGAACTATATTCAATGTCCTGTAATAAACCACAGTGGAAGAGACTCTGGAAAAGAACATATATGTATGTATAACTAGCTCACTTTGCTGTACGGCAGAAATTAACACTGTAAACCAACTATACTTCAATAAAATAAATTTAAAAATTAAAAAAGGATAACAACAGCAAAGTTTCAGACATGTAAAAGATATTCAGACTACATATTTACAGGCAAGATTCATCTAAAAGTACCTACAAAAATTAATTTGAAAGAAGCAAATGTTAGCTTATTTCTCCTCCAGCCAAAGGGTATGTCTGTCTAAAGCTCTCTCATGCCAAGTGGTACCATCTATAGACAGGAACAATGCAGAGATTGAGATTTTGATGCCAAATCCCACTATCTCAGGAGATAATATCTTCTTTTATTCTTACTATGTCAGTCAATAACACCAATAGGAATCACATTTCTGTGACTAACATAACCCCCAAAATTCCAGATGATGGTTTAATTTCATTTTCTAGTGATGCTTCCTGGAGAAACACATCTACATAAAGAAAGAGAAGAGAAGTGAGCCCTCTTTCCTGACAAGGGGAGAATCGCCCATTCAGTGTATTTGAAAGATGCTCATTGTATGTCAATAAGAAATGATGTGTTTAAAATCTGCCAACGACCTTGCAGCTCTGAGAGCCCGAAATGCTACTTACTATGTCACAGCATTTAGACCCACTTCAGTATTTTCATAAGACACAGCCTCACCTGTGTTTTTGGCGTGGAGTTGGTGGCATGCTGGGGTCAACTCATCCTGGCTTGAGAGATCGGATTACATTTTCAAGAATTTTCTGAGCTGCTTGATGTCATGTAGGTAGCTTAAATTTGTCAACGAAGGGGATATGTACATCAAATAACTGGGGAGCGGCTACAGATCAGACTTTTTCCCCTGTAGGCA
The DNA here is from genome assembly GCF_949752795.1 of Hyperoodon ampullatus. Taxonomy (NCBI): domain Eukaryota; kingdom Metazoa; phylum Chordata; class Mammalia; order Artiodactyla; family Ziphiidae; genus Hyperoodon; species Hyperoodon ampullatus. The sequence goes on along the minus strand of NC_136913.1, from coordinate 3,029,533 downwards.
GTTGCTAAATATTTACCAGCACTGTAAAAACTCATATATTTGATTTATTTCCTGGATGTTAAAAGAACCAAGTCAATCACTTCGCATTTGGTTATAGATGACTGGTTTTCTTCTATCTGTAAGGACTAGAATTTCCTTCTAGCCCCGGTGCTGCAGATAGGATTGAAATGTTTAATTTGGGACTTCCCTGGGTTAAGACTCCATGCTCCCAGTGCAGGGGGCCCAGGTTCGATCCCTGGTCGGGGAACTAGATCCCACATGCATGGTGCAACCAAGAATCACACGTGCCGCAACTAAAACCCAGTGCAGCCAAAAGTAAATAATAACTAAATAAATAGAACAGAAATAGATTTAAAAAAAAGATGTTTAATTTGATCCAGTAGTGCACTTTGGAGTAATATAAACACTATCTACTTCCTGTATAGAGAAGATGATTTTGATTCCTCTTTCCCTGATCCTCTCCATCAAGGGCAACTATAAGTCCTAGAAATGGTGCAATAAGCAACCAAAGGAGAAGTCTGAAAGGCAAAAAGCAGAAGGCAGGGTGGTCTAGGATCTCAAAACTGGGGGGAAGGACATAGCAGCAGGTGTCTTTGGATGCCCTGCTCAACAGAAGAATACGCAGACCTGGAACCTCCATCCTTGCAACAGAGGATGATGCCTCAGGTAACCATGCTTTTCTCCCTGAGTCCAACACCACCAGAATAGGGGATTGATGCAGATTCCTGCCAACAATACATGGCTGGGGGTAGCACCCTCCTACCCTGCTAGCCCTGACACTCAAAGACGCACACAACCCACAAGTCAACTGATTTTTGATACGGTTGCAAAAGCAATTTAACGGAGGAAAGGTAGCTTTTCAACAAATGTTGTTGGTGCAGTTGGACATCCATCCACGGGTAACAAACACAAAACCTCAACCACAAATCTTGAACAAAAATTACTTCAAAGTTGACCATACACTCAAATGTAGAAGTGTTATTTTTTAAGAAAAATAGAGGAAAACAATTTTGGAATCAAGGGCTAGGCTCAAAGTTGTGAGAGCTGACCCCAAAAGCATCAAAGAGAGAAACTGATAAGGGAACCTCATGAAAATTAGAAACATTTGCTACTTGAAAGCTCCTGTGAAGACAACGAAAAGACGAAGTACCTACTGGGAGAAAATATTTGCCAACTCCACATCCAATACAGGACTAGTATCCAGAGTACATAAAGAATGCACAAGACTCAACAATTAAAAAACAAAAAACAAATCCACAGTGAATAGGCCGAGCATTTTGGGGTCAGTGAAACTGTTCTGTGTGATACCATAATGGTGGTTACATGTCATTTATACGTTTGTCCAAAGGCACAGAATGAACATGACCGAGAGTGAACCTGAATGTAAACTATGGCGTTTGGGTGCCCCGATGATGTGTCTATGAAGTGTGTGGATGGAGAATGTTACCTGCCATATTGGTAAACAAAGGATGTTGATGCCTTTAAGCCCTCAGCCACTGCAGGTGCTCCCAGCGGTGCCCCCTGAGGGGCTTCAGGATGGAGATAAACAGGATACTGGCCCCAGATGATGTGTCTATGAAGTGTGTGGATGGAGAATGTTACCTGCCATATTGGTAAACAAAGGATGTTGATGCCTTTAAGCCCTCAGCCACTGCAGATGCTCCCAGCGGTGCCCCCTGAGGGGCTTCAGGATGGAGATAAACAGGATACTGGCCCCAGGTAGCTGAGGTGCAGATCAAAGGAATGACTTTTCAATGAGCCCAGACTCCTGCATCTTCCCAGACATAGAAAAGTACTAAATTCATTAACTTGAGACGCTTAGTTTTCTTCAATTAACAGTAATCTTTTGATGTCCTACCTGGTTTTTGTTGCAAAAACCCCTACGCTTCCCCTACCTCTTGGGAACAGAGCTGAGAGGCTGCCTCCTGGGCTTAAGTCCTCAGGAAATCTACCCAATAAAACATAATTCTCCACTTCTAGGTTGTGCATTTTTCCAGCGGACAGTAGGTTGATCACCACACTAGTGCAAGATACTAATTATCGGGGGAACCACGGGTATCGGGAAAGAGGATGTGGGAAATCGCTGTACTTTCTGCACAAGTTTTCTGTAACCCTAATGCTGCTCCGAAGAATAAAGTCTATTCATTTTTTTTTAAAGAATAAGACAATAAATCTACTGTGACAGCTAGATGTCCCTCATGTCACCATGAACGTGGGGAATATTCCTCCAGATGTTGCATTTGGAAAATGCTGCCTTCAACCAAAGGCAGCTCCTGGGGAGGTGCCTTCATTCTGCTGACTGACACGTCTGGGAGGGCTCACCCATCAGAGGCCTCAAATCAGACCACGTGATGCTGCTGATAGGCCCCTGACCCTGAGGAGGCCGGAATCACTGTAGCGCAGGCGTGGCTCTGGGTCAGCCGCAGCGGGGCCCTTGACTATGCTCACCTCCTGTGAATCCGTTTTCTTCTCATCCCATACCCCTGACAACCAGGAGGGCAGAAGACCACGGAGATGTTTCACGAGCCTCATCTTCAGAGGGGAGACCGTTCAGGCCTCTCTACACCCAGCAAGCAACCTGATAGCATCTGCTTTCCCTGCCTGGCTTATTCTATTGTGTGTGAATTTAGTTGCTCCTGGAATGCTAAGTATACAGCTAAACTTTGCATCTGAAAAGACAAATGGAAATCCTTGATCCTGGCCATTCTGGCCCCCAAGCCCTTAAGAGTTTAATGAAAAACCAAGGAACTGGTGTCACTCATTTGCACGGTGGCTCTTGTGATTTGAATCTTGACTTGCCTCAAACGTTCCTTCTTGAAGGAAGTGGATTGCAATATGCATTAAATTACTCCAAATAAACCGCTGGTGGCAAGAGGCACGCTGAGTTTAAAGTAAGGCTTGCGGTATACAGGACTGTTTGAAAGACATGAGGCATACAAATTTATGTGAAAAAATACATACACATTTGGTTGAAGCCTTGATTTGGGGGTGGAGAAACCCAGTAAAGTTAGCAAGCATTCTCATTGTTTTCATGGGCAGAAAATTATCTCCTTGAAAAATTATTTTGGTATTTAGAAGAGTCTATTCCACTGAAATTGAGCATAGACTCTTCTAAATGCAACTATAATATTGACTTTAATATCGGGGCCTTGTAAGGTAAAAGTTAGGATACAGTGCTCATGTTCAGTTGTATGTTTTATACTTACACCAGATTCAGAAATGATTATTGTGATACTCCTAAAGATAATTAATAAATTATTATCTTTAATAATTTCAATCTGTAATAAATCTATTTCTAGTTAATACCTCAAGCATTTTATCCACAGGAAGTTTTGGGGTTTTTTTTCTTTCACATTTTTCAGGTCCAACTAGATTATTTTCTTCTTTAAAGATGAAGTTCCCTCATTCATATTCTGAGTTCTTCTTTACCCATAAACAGCCATTTGAGTGAGAAGCAGTAAGTGGACCAGAGTCCAAAGGCAATAAAAATATAAATGTTAAACACACAAACAGAACATCTCTACCTGACCAGAATGTAATCTCTACCTTTGAGTTTCTGCAGAAACAGGCACAAGGCCAACCTTATGAATTCTTCCATTCACCATAACCCACCAAAAATAGATATATAAGAAATGAGGTCCATGAATATCCAGTTCCTTTACCCACATCATACAAGTTTATAGCAGCCTGGAAATAAAGAGACGAACAGATACGGAGAATAATCCCATTTATGTTGAAATATAACATTAAATTCAGAATCCTTCTATGTTTTTGGTGCCATAAATATAGCCTTGATAAAACTAACACCTTGAAAATTGTCTAGGACATTGTGGGTTGTTGATTCTTAGTGCATCAGAAATCCACTCATTTTAAGCAGTAAAGTGATATGTTTAATATAAGTTTTATCAGTAGCTTATTCTGGCTATTTGTAGACAATGGATTCTAGGACTGATATGATAGCAAACTCAGGGAGACATACTAGGAGGTATTTCAGTAGTCCAGACAAGGGACAATAGAGGTTTGGACTGGGGTTTTAATAGTGCAGATGGAGAGAAGAGGAAGAATTCAAGGTGTGTGTCAGATTTAGAGGAAAATTGCATGTTGGAAGTAAGGGAAAAAAAATAAAAAACCTAACACCTTTGCTCCAACTTCATCTTTGTTCTGGTTGCCTTTGGAAAAGACTATGGGCATTGTTTCTTCAAACTCTAACACAGCTTCTGCCCCAAATGTAACTGAAGTTAAAAAAAGATTATTCTTGAAGGGTATTGGGGGTCCTTAGGGGCTGAATTGCATTCCCTCAAAATTCATCCATTGAAACCCTAACCCGCAGGACCTCAGAATGTGGCTGTATTTGGAGCTGGGGTCTTTAAAGAGGGGATGAAGGTAAAATGAGGTCATTAGGGTGGGTCCTGATGGAATAGGAATAGAATTGGGGTCCTTATAGGAAGAGGGTATTAGGACACAGACACACAGAGGGACAACCCTGTGAGGACACAGTAGGGAGATGGCTGTCTCCACACCCAGGAGAGAGGCCAGCCCTGCAGACACCTTGATCTTGGACCTGCAACCTCTAGAACTGGGAAACAATGACTGTACCTTGTGCAAGCCCCAAAGTCTGGAGTACTTTGTTATGGACGCCCTCGCTGACTTACGCTGGGGCTGTCCACAGTCCTGAGTCCTCAGTATTCCATCCAGCAATATTCAGAGGAAGAAGGCATAGTTTAGGGTAGACATTATCTCAGAGGCACAAATAAAACCACTAGTCATTTCCGCTATACAGACTCTTCCTCACGTGGAGAATCCTTTTTTTTTCCTATCCTTTAATTTCCAAAGCGTGTTCATTCACATTTGACTCATAGTACATAATTTTCTTTTACAATAGGCCAGGACATCTGTGTTATCCTGATTATACAAAAACAGATACAAAATGGTGTTGAGACTTACTTGCCTGAAATGACAAGACTAAGTGTGTATGCGTATATTTTTTTAAATCTCTTTTGTTTCCATTCCATCCCTTTGGCTGAACTTTTTAATATCTGCCCTTTCTCTTGTATTCCCCTGTCTTGTGGAAGGCATCACTATCCAGTAACCCAAGCCAAATCTCCTTTGTCATCCCCCCACCAACAGTCATCAGATGCTAAGAAGACATCTTCCTAAATCTCTCTGGAATTGATCTCTTCCCCATTAGAGTTTCTTTTTGCAAGTCCATTTCTTCATCATAAGTCTGATACGTGAACAGCTTCAGGTCTGTTTGCTTTTGTAGTTTTTGTATCAAGGGTATAGTCTTATTGAAAGGAGCACAAATGCGGTTCTTAATCTCTTTCTGCTCAACAGCAGTTGGTTTAAAGTGTGCATGCAAAGTTGGATATCAAGACTTTATTGCTGACAATTCCTTTAAGAGTGTAACTGGGGGCTTCCCTGGTGGCGCAGTAGTTGAGAGTCCGCCTGCCGATTCAGGGGACACGGGTTCGTGCCCCGGTCCGGGAAGATCCCGCATGCTGTGGAGCGGCTGGGCCCATGAGCCATGGCCGCTGGGCCTGAGCGTCCGGAGCCTGTGCTCCGCAACGGGAGAGGCCACAGCAGTGAGAGGCCCGCGTACCGCAAAAAAAAAAAGAGTGTAACTGGATTTTTCTTGCCTGCTGAATCAGGATAATTGGTCTTGATTTCATATTCCAGCCTGTACTGAATGTAATCCAGATCAGAGTCAGCTTTCTGATAGGCTGCTGATTCTCGTGCCCCCAGCTAGAGGTATGCATGAGACCGTTGGAGGGTCTGGGGCCTCTCATCCATCTTCACGGCACAGATCCCGGACTGGAATCTGCTCGTCCACTGATGAAACACCCCTCTGTCTCTCCTGAGTGTCCACCTCTCCAATCAGATGTTTTCAAGTGGTGTTCCTTGCTCTGCTGATAACCAGTGGACTTTTTCTGCTTGCTTTTTCAGTTTTTATGTGTTTGCCTGATTTTTAAATAACACTCCATCTTCAGATAAATGAATAATAGATTCCCATGCAGTTGTAGAAATAATACAGAGGGAAAGCATGCCTGCTTTGGATACTGTCAGCTTGGTACCATCTTGGTAAATTGTAACGTAATATCACCACAAGGATGTAGACCATTTCTATCAGCACAAAGATCCCTCATGTGTCCTTTTATGGCCACTTCCACCTTCCTTACCCTTCTCAACAACCCCTTCACCCCTGGAAACCACCAATCTCTTCTCTCTTCTCACTGTGTGTGTGTGTGTGTATTTTTTTTTAAATTTCAAGCACGTAATATGGCGTTCTATGGATGTACACGATTATGTCACCATTCCCATGCTGAAGCATTTAGTGGCTCTTCCAGTTTGAGCCTATATGAATAAAGGTGGTAAGAATATTATGAACAAGAGTTTATGCACAAGTGAAGCCACAAACTTCCATTTTTCTAGGATATATGTCCAAAAGTTCTGGGTTGTATAGTAAGTAGCTCCTTGTTTATTTTTTTTAAGGCATTACCAAACTGTTTTGCTGAGGGTCAGAGCCATTTACATTTCCATGGAAATGTATGAGTGACACAGTTTCTGCACATCCTTGCCAGCATTTGTTGGTGTCACTATTTTTTTTTTTGGTCATTCTCATAGGTGTGTGGCTATATGTCTTTGTGATTTTAATTTGCATTTCCCTAATTCCTGATAACACTATATCGCTTTTCATCTGCTTCTTTGCCATCTGTCCAACCTCTTTGTGAAATGCCCGTGTTTTGTCCATTTTCTAATTGGATTGTCTCATTTATTTTATTGTTGAGTTTGGATACATTTTTTAGATATTCTGCCTATTATTCCTCTGTCAGGTATGTGAGTTGCAAATAGTTTCTCAGTGTATTTTAAATATGATACTTTCTTATTTCTTTAATCATGTTAGTAAATTTCAAACAAGAGGCATTTTGAGATCTGACCTTTCTGTAATTTTATCTAAGACTCATCATTTTGTAAGGAGAACTACTTTATATGGGTTCTTGTTCTTTATACATGTTATTTGTCAGAATAAATGTTTCTTTGCCAAGTAATTTAATAATGCAATTTTACTCAATGGCTTGGTCAAGAATGACCAGACAATGATGACCACATGTGACTGAAGCCATGGGCAAGTGGGTGGGATGGCAGGATTACAATATACAAACTCTGTCACAGAGAAGAGACCTTTTGAATAATGCAGAAAATTCCTCCAGGAACCTGTAAGAGAGAATTCCTCTTTCAGGTTTACATATTTGAACCTTTGTAAAATCCAAAAGCCGTAATAGGTTTCTTCCCTGTAGACAGACAATGTTCACTGAATTTTGAAAAAAGATACATATTTCCTGAAGCTGGCCAATGATGCAGACTCTTGCGGTAGCCATACAAACAAGGAAAGATATAGAAGTATAGGCAATGACCTACGTACAGGTGACATAAGAAAGTGATGCTTAATGAGCTGACCTTAAAATCAGACGTCCAAGCTGAAAACACACTTTGGTTGAGAAATCAAGACAGAGGCCAGGAAAGTAACCACCTGGTCAAAAGTATGGGCTAGCCTGCTACAGAGAAGAGAAAATGCTAAGGTAAAAGAACGTAAATGCTGATGAAAACACATCCACCATCCTAACCACATAATTCGTGTATTAGCAAAGGAGTTATATCCATACCAAAAACAGGCAAAAGTTATCACTCTATACAATGCATATGTCAATCTAAATATCTTTAATTGACCAAACTAATAATTAGTTCATTGTTTCCTATACCCTTAGCCTTTCATATATCTTCAGCTGTCTATATCAAGGTTAGAGCAAGGAGTTAGGAAAGCTTTCAGCAATTTTTAAGACGTAATCCGTGCAACGCACATTTTACCACTGTCCAGAAGATACTGTGACATATGTGAACTGCTGCGGCGGGGACCCTTCTTTCAGAGATGGTCCATTAGTGAAGCCGAATCCGGCCTCTGTACCCCGGCACCGAACTAAATCTCAGAGACAGACTTTGGGGTGACGTAGAAGAGAATATCTTTATTCGTTTGCCAGGCAAAGGGGGACACAGTGGGCTAATGCCCTCAAAACCGTGTCCCCCAACTTGGAGCGGGTAGTGAAAACTTTTATAGTTATGGTTGAAAGAGGGTGTGATCAGCTCATGGCCTTTCTTCTGATTGGTTGGTGGTGACGTCATCGGAAGTCAGCATCATCGACCTTCTGGTTCCAACTGGTCTGGGGTCTGTGTGCTGGTGGGCAGCACGCGGGGCTTTCAGTCTCTGCAAAACAGTTGATAGATATTGTTATGTGTATCCCTTGAGGGGAAGCCAGGACTCTGGCCCCCAGGCTGCACCATTGTTTCTCTTGGCTGTTCCTCCCTTGTCTCTGCATCCCCTCCCTTTCCTGATTAGCATCTGTTTGAACCTGCTCCTTGGAACTCAGGGAAGGTCATGGGGGTGAATGAAGCCTATTTCCTGTAACCAAACAAATGGGGGCAGGGGAGGGACACAAAGGCTTTTGTGCCCAGGAGCCCTGTGGGGGCGGGAACCACATGGTCATGAGATAAGAGTCATCCGAAAAGGAGGAAGCGGTGGTTTCTTTTAAATCAACACGAATCACAGGTTAAAGGAAAGCAAGCCCCCAGGGCAACCTGTTAGAATGCAGATTCTAATTCTGCAGGTGTGGGGCGTGACCTCTGGTTCCTTCTGTCTAATTAGCTCTCAAGCGATGTCCTCAACTTGATGGTTCTCAAGCTTTCCATTTATAAAAAGGTCAGAGCCAATGCAAAACTCATCAATCTTGTTAGCTGTCAGGACAGTGTTTACCCGCTGGGAACTTTGGCTGCTGCTGCAGAGACGTGAGAGCCGGTTTCTGAGGCTCTGATCATTTTCTGTGTCTTTATCTGGCCCTTGTGCATCTATTTGCATTTTGTAAAAAGTCCGTAGCATTTTATACTTGTTAATTGAAAATTTGTTTGTAAGTGTGGTGTACTTGGATAAACTGTATTCTTTGATAAAATGTGTTCTTTCATCAAAAAAGAAAAAGAACACGATTTCCCCCCCTAGTTATCTAGAAGAAATTTGATTCATTTCAAAGCAAATGTTCCCAGTACTGAGCAGATGTTCTCTTGTATATTGGGTGCAAATGTTCAATAGTGTTGGCGAAATTGTGACCACTCAGGCTTGGGCAAACATCGCATTTCTTTTCTTTTTCTTTTTTAAAGTTTTTTTGACATAGACCATTTTTTAAAGTCTTTGTTGAATTTATTACAATATTTCTTCTGTTTTATGTTTTGGCCACAAGGCATGTGGGATCTTAGCTCCCCGACCAGGGATCGAACCTGCACCCCCTGCATGGAAAGGGAAAGTCTTAACCACTCGACCACCAGGGAAATCCCCAAACATCGCATTTCTTGAATGAAATTCTGTACAAAGACTACTAGCCAGCGTTGAAACCAAAAACCTAACGATTCTGGGGGACAAAATGAAATGAAGAGGTGCGTCTTTATTATTTCAGAAAAACATGCATTTTAGCTGTTCATGCAAAGAGTCTAGTCTTGATATAAACGGCCATGCTTTTTAAAACATGGCTATCAAACCAGAATAATTGGGGACCCGGTTTGTAGAATTGGCCTTCCTGTAAAATCTCATGAAATTCTTCTTCATCAAAGCCATTGGCCATCTCTTGTAAATCTTATTTTCTAATTACATAAGGAAACGTTCACTCAGTGACATCCTTGGGAGTGAATTTTAAAGAACCACCACACATGATTATTTCATCCATGAAAAGCCGAATAAGAGTAACTGCTTGGTAACTGTTGCTTGCATAGATTAATCTTTAAAAATAATTTATCAGTTTCCAGTGTCATAGTTACGTGAAGGTATTTGGAGAAGTATAAGCTATGGAAATCCTTGCTGATTTCCCACAGTCTCTATTAATGAAACGTCACACACAGAAATATTTCCTGGCAATAGTACTTACATATATCTAAATTGTAAACATTACCTTTTAATAATTCTTCCTATCTTTTTAATTAAATTCTTAAATCTAAAATTATGAACATCCAAGAAAAATCATTAAGCTTGGGTGGCTCCATAAAATACATTATCATTTAAAGTTTTAGTAGGTGATACTTTCACATGTTTCAAAATTTAAAAACAAATGTATAAACGGATATACATTGATAAGCTTAGCTTCTGTATATGCCCCATACAGCCAGCCTTGCTGACCCCATTAGATAATCTTGTACATTTTTGTAAATTGTTCCATTGTTTCTTTATACTTAAAATCAAAAATAAATATGCATGCAAATAGAATAAACACACAAACAAACACATATAGATGTAAATGTGGGAATTTTTTCTCCTGTTCATTCAAAATTTAGAAGATCTGCACTTTTTTATTCCCTAAGTAATGTTTTATCTGGAGAGTCTTTTCAAATTCCTTCATAAGGTGATTTTTTCTTTTTCCTTTTCTTTTTTTCTCATGCCTCCATAGAGTTGCATTGTTTAGCTTGATCCTCATAAGTTGTTTCCAGTCTCTTGACACGACAGAAAACATGTCCGTAAATAAACATGTACATACGTCCCTTCTGTAGGAGAGGAGAAATGTCCTTTTCCTTTTACCCTTCTGGGTTCTCAGCTGTGTCTCGGTAACAGAAGACAAATTTACAAAAGTAAAGCATACACATTTATTTAATTTAAGTTTTATGTCACAGGGGAGACTTCATAAGGAAATGAAGACCCAAAGAAATAGTTAAGCCTGAGCATTTTTTAAATTGAATTAGGGGTCATTTGCAATTTTGTGTTAGTTTCAAGTGTATAGCAAAGTGATTCAGTTTTTTATATATATATATTCTTTTTCAGATTATTTTCCCTTATAGCTTATTACAAGATATTGAATATAGGTCCTTGTGCTATACATACAGTAGGTCCTTGTTGTTGATCTGTTTTATATACAGTCGTGTGTATCTGTTAATCCCAAACTCCTAATTTATCCCTCCCCGTTCCCCCGCTTTGCTAACCGTAAGTTTGCTTTCTGTGTCTGTGAGTCTGTTGCTGTTTTGTAGATAAGTTCATTTGTGCTGTATTTTAGATTCCACATAGAAGTGATATCATGTGGTATTTGTCTTTCTCTGTGTGACTTCCTACACTCAGTACAATCACCCCTAGGTCCACCTGTAGGCCCGAGCGTGTTTATACTGGGCTTGAGGAAGAGTGGAGAGTTGTGCATAAACGTGACAGGACAGCAGTGTGTGGGCACATGGGGTAAACTGGGAGAGACAGCAGGTCTGTTCTTGATGATTCGATTCCTCTCGGTGCCCCTCCATCTGGGAGAGGAGGATGCTCCTTTTCTCTGGGTATATGGATGGCGCCTGCCCTCGAGGGTTTCCCGACCTTCTTCAGGGTAAGGTCCTTCCTGCACCTTCCGTTTCTCAGATTCCTTCACCTTAAACCCCTCAGTATGCCCTGGGGCTGTGTGTCAAGGCAGTGTGTCCTGAACGCATCACCTCGCGCAGGTACAGATGGGTCTGGAGGGTACAGTGACCACAGGAAGATGGCTGGTCCAGTGGTCGAGTGCCCCTGTCGATTGGACAGTTCTCCCCAGTTGTGTCCCACAGGGCTGGCACCAGCCTGTCCTCTCTCGCCAAGAAAGCACAAGGGAGTTCCTCTCCGACAGCTGTGCCACCGGCACGGACTGTTTAACTCTGGAGCCATCCCGTTGTCCCAGCAACCCCGAAACCAAGCCATCCCCGGGTGTGTTCCTTAACGTATGCATTGCGTGAGCATGTGCGGACAGGTGCCTAAGCTCGGGATTATCCAGGTGAATCAGGCTCGGTGTTTCAGCACAGAACTTAACAATGGTTGTGAAAAAGAGTTGACGACTCTTAAACACTTGCCATGAGCCAGACACCCTTTGTAAAATCCATGGATTAAGCGATATATTCTCTACATATTAACTGATATATTCTCTGCAGCGCTCTGAGGCAGGTATTATGATGAATTCCTTATTTTAGATTCATATGCATCAACACACACCCATTCACATATACACTCACACAAAGGCACACACATACAGTAAGATACACAGTCACACACACACACATGCAAAGCCAGTGAGCTCACCCACGGCCATCAAGCTGCGGCCAGAAACATAACCAGTGGATTTTCCATCCCAGGTCCCATCTTGACTTGTACAAAGAACCACAAAGCCGTGTCCATCCATCATCAGCTCAGTGAGCCTGACTCACACCAGTATCCCCTTGGTCTTCACCCAAGGAGATTTTCTCTTGGTCCTTTCGTTTCTCTGTGCCTTTAAAGCTTTTAAAGAAGTCTCCCCACTTCTCTTTGACTCTTGCTTCACAGACCTTTCCGATTTCCCCCTCCCTCTTCCTGTCACCCGGGTGGATTCATCCACTCCCTTTCTAATCCATCATCAAAGCAAGGAAAACATTTCCTGTCACATTGCTTCCACACTTTCCATGTTTACATCAAGCTCTCGTGGCTAAACTCATGCATGTGAGTTTTGAAAACCACCCATGGTTAGACTTCGCTTTTGTATCCAAATGTACTGTGCCCCTGTAGGAAATCCACACAAGTCCCCTAAACACCCACACCACTTTCATTCATTCATGGAATTTATTCTTTCCTCCCACAAACCTGTTTTGAGGGCTCTGGGTGCTTCGGGTACCGATGTAGATATTTCACAGGATCATGTGCTGCTCATGCTTTGGGATCCAATAACCTTCATTTCTTCATGACTAACTAAGTATGATGGAATATCGACCCCAGCTCCGTTAATGCTACAGGAGCTGTCTTGGTGCCAAGCTGTTCTTGGGCTTTCAGAATCAGAAATTTGGCGTGATTGCCAAGGACTTGCATTGCGATGCTCAAAAGCAGCTCACTGTGAAACTGATGAGAAACCTCCAAGCCAGACATTCTTGCATCTAAAAGAAAGACAGATTCCTCTCTCTCTTAGTCTATACCTCTCATGGTACCATGACAACAAACAAACAAACAAACAAAAACTACGATCCCTTCTAAATATTACATAAATAAAAACATAGATATATAATTACTACCTAAATACTGTCAACATTCTGTACAGCATATATACATGTGTATACATATAACACATGTGTAGTGTACATAGTATACTTTATATAAAGTATACAATATACAATATAATAGCATACTATTTATATTGAAACAGCACATATTATACACACTATGTTATACGTGCTCTGTATTGATATATATTATATATTTCATACTATGTTTTAATTACAGTATACTATATATTATAGTATATACATACAGTATGCATATGTCATATGAAATGATATTATAAATAATTTTATTTTATATATAAAATATGCACACACACAATTACTGTCTTCTTAATTATGTTTTACACCAAAAATAAAATAAACGCTTTCACTGCATTCTTATGGAGCAGCATTTCCTAATAAATTATTTTTTCAGCATTCCTGAACCAGTACAGCAAACGTAAGTCAGAGGAGGGTAATTTTACTCTCAACATCTTAAAAATCCTGAAGACGTCCTTTAAGATGATTAAAGGTTCATTTGCATGAGTCAAGCCCATCTCGTGTCTGGTTTCTTCCAGGCATTTCTGCTTTCATAGCTGCCGATGTGGTTCCTGATTTCCCCAGTGGCTCCCAGGATGCTGCAAGGTTCCAAATCAAGGGAGGGTTACACCCGCAGCATGAGAATGAGGGCATTTATTTCCTGCCAAGCATTCAGGAGTGCTGGAGAGAACAGTGTACTCTGTCAAGAGTCTTCAAGAAAATGTCTCTCGCAAATATGCGGAGAGGTTATGAGAGAATTCTTTATCCCCCCCGTGTTTAAAGAGATGCTTAAAAGTTTTCCACTGGGTTGGATCAGTCTATAATCACGAAAATACTGAACTGGTGTTTAAAACAGTGCAAATAACTATATCTTTTAAAGCAAATACCCTAAGTATCCTGATTTATAATCTAGATATAAGCAAAATTCTCCACTACGTACCCTGCCAGGAGCAAGGACTCCAGTGATATACAGAGAACGTGAGATCAGTCTAAAATGTACTGACTCAGATTTCTCCACCCCATGACCACCATAGCACTGTGTCCCCAGCCCTGCATTCCCAGCACCAACCCGCTCCCAGCATTTCCAGCGTGCGGGCTCAGTTTCCAAGTTTCTACGCTGTTTTCTCTCTGTGTGGCCTGGGGTCCTTGGTCTTGGCTGGGAGGTGGCAGATCAGGGGGTCTTCCATCCAGGTCTCTGCGTTTCTCAATTTTTCACTCTTCCTGTGCTGAAACCTTGTAGGCTCCAAGGCTGAACACGTGAGGCAGTGGCAACCCAGTACCGTTAACAGAGGGTCCTGGTAGGGTCTGAGATTTCCTGGTGTTTTAGGGGCTCCAAGCCTGTAGACTTTGATTCTCTAAGGGTCTTGATTTATGGGAACAGGAGCCCGGCACTGCAGGGGGCATTCCATCTTGAGGGCTTGATGACCAGACTGCAGTGAATCCGGAGTAGTGCTTGGAGAGTGATTTCCATCTGGAGCCAGTATCACCCCGCAGGATACATTTAGCAATGCACAGGAGATATGTTTGGTCGTCACAGCTGGGAGCAGATGCTGCTTGCATCTAGAGGGTAAATGCTGAACATCCTGCCGTACACAGATTTCTTATTCTCTGCCCAGAAACTATGGACTACAGGTACTGGACATGAGATGTCGGAAGAACTTGATGCTTCTGTGAATGGAGTTGCCCAACTGCATTTATGGACAAAGATGGGGTCCCTCTCATGGAGGTGGGCCCAAGTTAGGATTCTGCCGGAGCTGAGGTTGTAGATGGTCTGTGGTCTAGGTCTTTGGATTTGCCATCGCACAGCTCTGATGTGTCATGATGAGGATTTGTATTCCTACCTCTGATGGTCTGGCGTCTCTGTTAGCTGGGACTCTCCAGAGCCTGGGTTCTGGGTTCTTTCTCCAGTGCCTGAAGCTGCCCCCTGCCCTACGTCCTCTTGCTGGCCTGGTATCCACACTGAGCTTGTTGGAAAAGCTCTGGAGGAAAAGATGCAAAGCGAGGTGGCAAACAGCCAGCTTGCCTGGGTCTGGTCTCTATATGGATGGATTCCTTCCTGCATTTGGAACTGATGTTCAAACTCAGCCCTTCCAGGAAAACGTGGGTCTTAAATAGACACGAAGGGAGATACTGATGCATGGTCTGTCTTTGAAAATGAGAGATCCTTCACCAAGTGGTCTCCATAAGAATCAAGGAACACCCACCCATCATTCTGTTTATGGGTGTCTCTAGTACTGGTAAGTGTTTAAGACGTTCCTGGGCATTGTTTATTAGCCTCATTGTATAGCTGAGCAGATAAAGAGTTGTGTAACCACAATGCACTAACATCCCCTTTGGGGAGACTGTAGATTAAATCTTACCTTGGGGGCTTCCCTGGTGGCGCAGTGGTTAAGAGTCCGCCTGCCGATGCAGGGGATGCGGGTTCGTGCCCCGGCCCGGGAGGATCCCACATGCCGTGGAGCGGCTGGGCCCCTGAGCCATGGCCGCTGAGCCTGCGCGTCCGGAGCCTGTGCTCCGCAACGGGAGAGGCCACAACAGTGAGAGGCCCGCGTACCGCAAAAAAAAAAAAAAAAAAAAAAAAAATCTTACCTTGGAGAGATTTCCTCGAAAGGCCTTATTTAAAGTTTGTGTCTTCTGGTGGATTTTTGTTTGTTTTTCAGTTTTATTCATTGTTACAGTGATAGATCCTTTCCCTGCAAAGGTCTGGGTTGGATCATAGTTGCATATGAATAAGATACCATGTTTAATGGCTGCAGTAAAATATTTGTGTGCAGCTGGCACAGAGAATAGACTCCAAATATCCAGCATCCAGAAATAACCATGTCTCAGGTTGTTTAGGAATTCCTCTCTAAGGCCGAGGAAGATCTGGCAGCATCCCCTTAAATCAGGAACACATCATTCAAGCCAAATGAATTTTCTAAGCCACAAAGCATATACTTTGATATGCTTTCAGACACAACTTGAAAGTTGACAGCAAATGTGCCATTTCAACATTATTGAAATTGTTAAAATTTAAAAGCGGCACAGCATGAAAGTATGCAGTTTTTAAAACTTGCCGTTTGCAAACATCATTGAACTATTATTGCTCTTTCCCTGTTTAATCATGCAAACGTGCATGCGTATCCAGTGAGCAGTATTAATTATGAGTCAAGTGCATCTTTGGAACTTCCACTGTAAAACCATATTTCTAATATAATCCAAATACTACTATATTCCCAATACCCTTCATTCTTAAGTAGAGCAGTTATTTTCCAGCTGGAGGATCAGGGGTGACATTGTTCTGGAAAAAAAAAAAAGATTACCTTTAAGTCCTAACTCTGATACTTGATCCTTAATTTATTCACATGTGCTTTAAACGCTTTGCAGTTCACAGGGATCTTTGACCTGGGGCCACTATTTAAATCATTCCATAGCAAAGAAAGGAAAACGACAAAATGGGTGCAAACCTACATCACCACCCAATGTCTGTGAAAATCTCTTGCTTGGTTATTGCATTTCTGCATATAGAAGGATTACAATTACATGTAGAGTGGGAATGGAAAATCCACTGCAATTTTCTCACCCAGGAGAGCAGACCTGACTTATTAAAAAAAAAAAAGGTTTTGAATCTTTAAAGTTCTATTTTAGATAAATGGTCTGGGTATAAAATATTCAATGTTTGTTAAAGTGTGTTTTGGTGTATTTTGGTTTCAAAAGAATCCTCCATTCTCTCACCCTCTCCGTTCCATTCTCTCTGTCTCTTACACACACACACACACACACACACAGGTGTGCACACATAGGACATTTGGGGTACACAGCATCGTGAACATTGGTTTTCTCGTACCCCTTTGTGCAGCAAAATTTTCCATCTACAGATGCTTATTTTGGGACAGACACTCACTCTTGACAGAGATGTTTTCTAACCTAAATTTCCCCTGGCACATACAGGTCTTTTATAATAATAATAGGTATATGTCCGAATACATATATGGAGAGACTCCAGATATTTTTATATCTCAAAACGTGCTTTTCTCTCCTTAAATTCACTACACTCCCCACTCCATGCTTTCTCCTGAGGGATACTTCTCTATCGTTGTTAGATAAGTTTCCTGGGAATTCTTCAGTCCTTAACCAAGAGCAATGTAAAACAGCGATGGTCTGTCTCCATTGGCTAGACCTCTTCGGTCCTGTCTGGAATCCCTTGTGTCATGTAAATTCAGGAGCATATGACTTGAAAGACACTACCATAAAATATCACTGTGCGGGAGGGGGTCCCTGCAAAATTATGTCAAGTAGAAGTTATCTGACTCATTGAAAGTCCATCCTCTAGAATTTTACAGTTTCTGCCATCGAATTAGCATGTATATCATCTACTTAAAATCAGTATATGCTCAAGCCAGCCTATTAGTCAAAAAAGTGGCCAATTTAATGGGAAGCAGGTGGAAAAACAAGAGTTAAATTGTTTGCTTTATGTCATGTAGACAGCAATAGCTAGGGTCACAGCATCGTTTCACTACCGAGCCTCTGCTGTTTAATCTCAGTCCTCATTTTGGATACAAAAATTGGGGTGTGGATCCACGGAACGGTTGGCCAGTTTAATGCAGATTCAGTCGTGGAAACCAGGATGAGCCCTTTACTCTTGGTTTTAAGATGACCTTTTAAAGTTCTCTACTGAATCTTCTCTGAGGACAACAAGAGATACATTTTAGATTGACGATAATGAACACTTTAAAAGAATAGCTGCCTTAAGTAAGCTTGATAAAATAAATGAACATTAATACTAATCCAAAGAGCATAGTCTGATAGCATTATCTTACACTCCTGTGTTTTAACCACAGGGATAGTGTTTTTAGTCTTTTTCTGTTGTTGTTAAATAAGATTGCACTTTTTTCTCTCAAATTTATGATGATGAGGGTTAACACTGCCTTAGTGGGAACAGTCCAGTATTGTAGAATGAAACTGAAATAATAACGATGCAGGCTTCACCAATAATTTTCAAGAAAGGACTGACCCTAAGTGGGAGCCGTGTCCAGAGCACAGTGTTGGTCCGAACAGGAAACCCAGTGTATCAAACGACAGAAAGCTGTGAGGGTTTGAAAATCCTAAGGAAGAAAGTCCATTCAAGGGAGACTGGAAAGGTCAGCCAGGCTTTGTGGAGACATGGACTGAAGAGAACAGAAAAGACCCGTGACATGCTTTGCCAGAGGAGTGAGGCAAACCCAGTTTTCTGTAGGTTCTGACCATGTGAAGTGGAGGCTACCATGATGCATCCCATCTCCCTCAGTCGCCTTGGCAACAGCACAGCGTTTATACCAGGAGGAGGAAAACAGCTGACCTTACCAGGCAGCAGAGAGAGACAAAGCCACCCAGGGTCCAGAGATCTCGCCAGAAGGGCACAGGTGGATGTTTGCTGAGCACAGGAGGGCACCATGAAGAGAGACACTTGATTCCTGCATGAGAGGATTCATTGAGCTACCAGCTGCTCCTGGAGCCCCCAGAAGACCCCCTTGGACATTGGCTATCATCAGTGTCAACCACACATCGAGTCTTTGTAAATCTTTGATTTCTTTTTTCTTTTTAATTTTGGTTTTATAGGAGTACAGTTGATTTACAATGTTGTGTTAGTTTCAGGTGTACAGCAAAGTGGTTCAGTTATACACGCACTTGTATCTATTCTTTTTCAAATTCTTTTCCCGTTTAGGTTGTTACATAATATTGAACAGAGTTCCCTGTGCTCTACAAGAGGTCCTTGTTGGTTATCTATCTTGTATATAGTAGTGTGTGTATGTTCATCTCAAACCTGATTTATCCCTTCCTCCCAGGTTTCCCCTTTGGTAACCAAGTCAGACAGAGAAAGACAAACAGGGTATGATATTACTTATATGTGGAATCTAATTTTTTTAAAAAATGAATTTATTCACAAAACAGAAACACACTTACGGATATCGAAAACAGACTTACAGTTACCAAAGGTGAATCTTTGATTTCTCAAGCCCACCTGATCCCAGTGTACAAGGAACGGAACCCCCCTGGGAAGATGGCAGGTGAAGAATAAACCAACCAAAAATCTTTTGCCACTTCTCAAAATGATTTGCAGTAAAAAGCAGTTCATCATTGTAAGTCCGTTCATAACTGTAACTCAGCACAAGTTTAGTGTCTTTATAAATGTGCTCATTGATTGAAATCACTGTATAGTTCTCAGTGCAGACAGGCATTGATAGAATAGAGATCAATCTCTTCTTGTGACTTATTTGGGATATTTTCCATGTAAAAATAATCTGGTGAAGGTTCCCCCTTGAACAGAGGGTCTCACAGTTATTGTACAGTCCTTCTGGGTTAAAAGAATCTAGAAAAGTGTTTCCCTTGAAAGTGTAGAATTTTTTTTCTCTAAAGTAAAATTATGATTGTGTTAGCTATTTAATTTCATTGTTCTTGGACTTTACAAATATTTGTCTTTACAGATTAACCTTTAAGAGCTCATTTTTTTTGTTTGCTCTTTGCTTAATTTACTTGGGCATTGTAATTTATTAATAGCTAGTATCACTACCTGTTAGTTCCTAAATAAGCCAGACAACTATATTTCTATTATTTGTAGTCCTGACACTGACCCTTTATGTGAGGTACATTAGTTGTTTTTTTAATATTTATTTATTTATTTATTTATTTATTTATTTATTTATTTATTTATTTTGCGGTACGCGGGCCTCTCACCGCTGTGGCCTCTCCCGTTGCGGAGCACAGACTCTGGACACGCAGGCTCAGCGGCCATGGCTCACGGGCCCAGCCGCTCCGCGGCATGTGGGATCTTCCTAGACCGGGGCACGAACCTGTGTCCCCTGCATTGGCAGGCGGACTTCAACCACTGCGCCACCAGGGAAGCCCCTAATTGATATTTTTGATTGGTAGAAATAAAACTAGGAAGTGAGAAGCTATCTGAGAGAAAACTTCCGAGTTATTTTACAAAACTGCTTGGCAAAGCTTTTCATCACCATTTTTTAAAATATGTGGACACCTTTTAAAATTAAATGAAGGATAATCATGTGTATATTTATTTATTGTTTTAAAACTTATTTTTGAAGTATAGTTGATTTACAATATTGTGTTAATTTCTCCTGTACAGCAAAGTGATTCAGTTATACATGTGTGTGTGTGTATATATATATATATATATATATATATATATATATATATATACATTCTTTTTCATGTTATCTTCCATTGTGGTTTATCACAGGATACTGAATATAGTTCCCTGTGCTCTACAGTAGGACCTTGTTTTTTATCCATTCTATATATAATAGTTTGAATCTGCTAATCCCAAACTCCTGCTGCGTTCCTCCCACACCTCCCTCCCCTGGCAACCACCAGTCTGTTCTCTATGTCTGTGAGTCTGTTTCTATTTGGTTGATAAGTTCATTTGTGTCACATTTTAGATTCCACATGTAAGTGATATCATACAATATTTGTCTTTCTCTGTCTGACCTACTTCACTCAGTAAGATAATCTCTAGGTCCATCCATGTGGCTGCAAATGATGTTATTTCATTCCTTTTTTATGACAGAGTAGTATTCCATTGTATATATGTGCCACATCTTCTTTATCCAGTCCTCTCTGTCGATGGACACTTAGGTTGTTTCCATGTCTTGGCTATTGTAAATAGTGCTGCAATGAACACTGGGGTACATGTATCTTTTAGAATTAGAGTTTTGTCTGGATATATGCCCAGGAGTGGGATTGAGGGGTCATATGGTGACTCTGTTTACTTTTTTGAGGAACCTCCATACTGTTCTTCACAGTGGCTGTACCAATTTACATTCCCTCATGTGGATATTTAAAAACAGCTGTGTTATGGACTGAATGTTTGTGTCTCCCCAAAATACATGTTAAAATCCTAACCCCCAAAGTGATGGTACCAGGAGGTGGGCCAGTTGGGAGGTGACCAGGCCATGAGTGTGGAGCTCTTATTAACGGGATTAGTGCCCTAATAACAGAGGCCCCCGAGAGCTCCCTCCCCTCTTCTGCAGGTGAGGACACGGTGAGAAGGCCCCCTCTATGAACCAGGAAGGGCACCCCCTCACCAGACAGTGAATCTTCCAGCACTTTGATCTTGTACTTTCAGCCTCCAGAACTGTGAAAAATAAATATCTGTTGTTTATAAGCCACCCAGTCTGTGGTTTTCTGTTATAGCAGCAGGAACAGACTGAATCAAGCTGTTTAAAGCAATAATTATTTGCCAACATACAATTATTGAGATATAAAATAGCAGA
Organism: Hyperoodon ampullatus; assembly: GCF_949752795.1. Taxonomy (NCBI): domain Eukaryota; kingdom Metazoa; phylum Chordata; class Mammalia; order Artiodactyla; family Ziphiidae; genus Hyperoodon; species Hyperoodon ampullatus. Next base: position 3,008,219 of record NC_136913.1, on the reverse strand, counting down.
ATATGAGATTATGTATCTTATATCTACAAGAAAATTTCTCTAAAAGACTAAAAGAAATTTTTAGATAGACGTAGGTAAAACAAACTTCTTTTGAAATGTCATTACGAGATTAGGAAAAGAGATGGTTAAACACTAATATGAATTGCAAGCAGAAAGAAACCCAATGTGCAGTTTCCCAGGAAAATATGACAATGCTTATATACAATTCAGTGTCTTAATGGAATCCCAGGTAACCATTAGAAATAGCTAACCTAATTATATTGCTATTACAAGGTAGATGAGGGTAAAATATATATTTATATGCATAATATATATTATATTATGCATATAAATGCTATAGGGAAATAAATTATGCAAATGTATGCTTAGGTAAATAAAAGCAATTCAGAAGATTTTTTTTCACTCTGATTCTCGAAGGGTTTGCCATCAAGGTAGCTAATGCAACAAGGTAATTATCAGCAGAATTATGATTGGGTTCCTTAAAGAATGTTTTAAAACAGCTGTTTTAAGCTATGGATATGAAAGATATATTTTCAGAAATTTAGACGTTCAGAGGTCATTCAAGGAAACTGTTTTCTTGGAATCTGTGTAGTGTGGAGATGTGATTTGACTAAAATCCTTTAATTTGGCGTTATTCAGGCTATATGTCCATGAAGTAGAACAGGGCATGATGTTAAAATACAACAGTCTCAATACTGGTCAAAACAAATATCTTGTTTATGTTATGATGTTTCATCTCTAATTATTCTTCAGAGGAATGATGAAGAATTTAATATCAGGGGCTAATTGGTCCCATTATTAAAAAGAAACATGTGCCTCAGACTTCCGTCAGCCTTAATTATGCTTACTGGAACAAATTCACAGTCTGTAGTGACCTTCCTCCTGTCTCTAGGAATCATACAGAATTTTAAAATATAAATAGCAAAAAGGCCGTGTACTCCTTCTGTCTCAGAAAATTCATTGTTAGCGTTCTGATGAAATTGCAGATACCACCCCTTTACTCTAAAGAATATCGACAGTTTCTAATTATTGAGGGAAAAAGTGATAACCTTGGCTTCACATTGGCTTTCAGATACGACTATCAAAAAGTATTTGTTTGCCTGTAATTTTTAATTTTCTCAGTGTTTGACTTTGGAAGGAGCAAGGATAAATATTTCTGTGGAAGTGCTTAGGTAAATGCTGTGAATCTTTGCATACCAAGTATTGCCCCATCTGTGTGCTATGGTGTAGCAACAGTTCTTTCTGTGCAGCTATCCTGGTTATCTTCTTGAGGGTCTGTGGTTCGTTGTACCATTCTGCCATATATTGATAAATAGGACTCACATGTGTTGCTGTGGAAGTTCTTAAAAAAGATGGATGTGATGTTTCCAGCATCCCAAACTCAACAGACAGAGGGAAGATGAGACACTGCCATTTCCCATCTTACTGCATCATACCTGGACGCAGGTATGATGCCCGTCTAGTGGACCAGATGCCCCGTGAACTGAAACTCAGCTCCTCTCGTCCCACCATTGGTGGAGCATGTGGCTCTGACCTTGAATGTGATCCTTTTCATCTGTAAACTATGACTGAAAGAGTCGGTGGTCTCTTTTTCCACTTCACTCACTAGCATTTGTTCCAAATAGCGGGAAATCTGTTAACATTGCTGAAGTAACTGTTGTCATGCCATTTCATTTCATTTTACTCGCATGTATAACCTCTCCTTCTAAGTGACCCCAAAGGCAGCATGGAATCCAGTGTGCAGTTTGGAGCGATGAGGCATCAGTGGGTTACAGTGGAGCTAGAGATACTGTGGATATTCAGAAATTATATTTGTGCTTCCTAAGAAGCATATCCAGAACGTTCTCTATACTCAACCCATGTGTGAGATTATGAGAATCATTTTCATCCCAAGTGTACCTTTAAAGATATAAAAACCTTACCGAAATAGTGGAAGATACCCCAAAATTTTTGATTTAAGCAACAGTCAGAGACCATGAGAAATAGTCCATAACTTGGACATACTGTGAACTATGAAAAATGGATTGCTACTTCCAGGAATGTGTTCAACAAGATAATAGAATATGGTGATTTTTGAGTGTGGGTTGGTCAGTGTTGGTTTTCAAAGTTCTGGAGTGAGTGAAGAATGACAGTTTATTGATGACTTCCATTAGGATCACCTGGAGGCTTTTAACTACACAGTCCTCTGTCTCCACTCCACACTTGCTGGACTGGAATATCAAGGAATGATGTGCATGTACCTGAACCTGTAACCAACTCCCCAGGTGACTTGAATGCCTGACAAGTTTGGGGAGACAGAAATCTTGGTGTTCATGGATAGAGGTGGGGGATGGAAACCCACAGCCTCCCAATGGGGCAGTTGGTAGAAACACAAGGTGTTGACTCTTGGGGGGCTTGCCATACTGATAAGGGTTAGGATCTCATAGTTTCAGCCAAGTACAATGGAGATATAGACTTGCTCTAACCTCAGCGAGGGAATGGACACGCTGTATGGGCTTGGAAAATCCAGCAGACGAAAGGGAAAAGCTGTTTTGGAAGTGTCTCCTAGAAGGAGTTGGCATGTGCTCCTGCCTGCCACCCATAGTTGGAAAAGCTCTTGTCAGTATGGACTTACCCTGAGAGACAAGAGGAGTTATCTGGAACCTTGTAGGGTTTACAATAATGAGGGGCAAGTTAGAAAACCAATAATCAGAGGCTAAGCCCCCAAAAATACCTGTACCTACCTCCTCTCATTTTGTGGAAGACACTGTACCGGTCTGGGTGTCTTAAATCCGTGGGGAGATAGCAACTGAGATGTGGAGTTTCTAATACTGTTATTTTAGACCTATAGTACAGAGTTTCTTTTTTTTTTTCCCTTTTAACTTTATTTATTTATTGACTTTTGGCTGCATTGGGTCTCTGTTGCTGTGTGCAGGCTTTTTCTAGTTGCGGCCAGCTGGGTCTACTCTTCGCTGTGGTGCGCGGGCTTCTCATCGCGGTGGCTTCTCCTGTTGTGGAGCATGGGCTCTAGGTGTGCAGGCTTCAGTAGTTGTGGCTCGTGAGCTCTAGAGCGTAGGCTCAGTAGTTGTGGCGCACCAGCTTAGTTGCTCCGCGACACGTGGGATCTTCCCAGACCATGGCAGATTCTTAACCATTGCACCACCAGGGAAGTCCCTAGTGCAGAGTTTCTTACAGAATGGTGAAATTGTCAAATGGTGCATTGTCCAAAAAAAAAAAAACCTCTCCAAAAATAAGCAAGGAAACCAGTATTAGGAATCTTGCTCTTGTGAGGGGGAGGAATAATGATCAGAAAAGGGTTACACTACAAAGTTTATTTTGCAGATGACACTGGGTGGCAACGGCAGCTTCACGACATGTATCAATCACTTACATCAAAGAGCCAAGGCATCAGTTATATCCTTGGTTATGAAAGACTACATATAAATAAAGACTTTGATTTGAAGGAAATAACCTAGTACCCTGCCAAGATAAATAACCCTAAAATTTTACCATGAAACACTACCAGCAAAAAAAAAAAAAAAAAAATTGATGCCAATGCATTACTTTCCATCTCTTCCAATTACAAAAGCATCCCTATTAAAATATTGCATCTTTGTCACATGAAGGACATTCTTTGAAGTGTTTATAGCTATCATAGAACTATATTGACTTGTTCTGTTGTAAATTGTGCTGTGGATGGTATTACAGTTGAGCAATGCAATCAAC